>NC_090446.1:854728099-855031066 GCF_031143425.1 Pleurodeles waltl | reverse complement strand
GTACTGTCCCTCCTGCAGCCACCTGTTCTCCTGCACATTGTCTAGGATCTCACCCAGCGTATCCTGGGAATGTTGGTATGCTCCCAGGATCTCGGTGAGTGCCTCCTGGAGAGTCAGTTCCCTGGGCCTGTCCTCCCCCTGGTGCACCACAGTCCTCCCAGTTTCCCTGTTGTCTTGTGCCTCTGTCCCCAGAACCATGTGCCCACTGACGTCAGGTCCCTGAATTTCTTGGGTGCGAGATGTGCCCTGGGGTCCCTGTAGTGGTGGAAACACTGCTGATTGACATGTCCTGGGAGGCATGGGTACCCTGAGTGGGTTCTGTGGTGGTGTTTCCTGAAGGTGAGGCTCTGTTGTGGTGTGTGACTATGCCTGGGTAACAGACTGTCCAAAGGTCCCGGATGGGCCAGGTTGGTCATCCAGATCCAGGTGACCAGAGTTGCTGTCATCACTGTGGGCCACTTTTGTGGGGGGACTGGATAGTGCTGCCAAATCCTCCACCTGGGAGAATACGATGTAGCTGCACATGTGTTTCAGCAGGGCAGACAACACTCTGGTCATCATGTTGGAGAACATTGGCTGAGACATCCCTGATGCCATGGCCACTGTTATTTGGAAGGAACCACTTGCCAGTGCATTTCTGGAGGGCACTCACACTGGCTTGGTGGCCCAACAGAGATCAATCCAGGCTCTGGCCTCCTCTCTGATGGCAGCCACTGTCCCTGTTTCTACCCTTCCCCTCCAACTTCCTCTTCCCAGTCCCATTCCCCTCAATCCAAACCTTTCCCAAGCATGCAAGCAGACCAGCATGCACACAAGACAACACACAAGAGGAGTACAGGGAAACACAAGCACCACACTTCATCCCACAGAGCACACAGAGTTTCACTCCGCGAAATCCGCAGAGTTACATGGAAACTCAGCAGGATTATGTGTAGTGTGCGCGAATGGACAGAAATCAGCACATCACACTGCTCATGCTGATTTTCAGCATCGGGAGCTCTTTCCATTCTGAAAATTCAGTGCAATTGGCACCACACAGCACAACCAAGGGAGCTGCTGCTTGAGCTGATTTTGCTGTGACTTGAGTAAATGTTCCGTTAGAGCGGCAGCATTCTCACCACAAAGGATTGTGACCGTCAATGACTGTTCGTGGTTAGAAAATCTCACTGGGTGCCATCCTGGCACCAGAATATCATGCTAGGGGATGCCAATGCTCGTTGTGCTTGACAACTTACTATGGGTGAGCTGCACATGAGAAAAAACACCACCAAATGGTGGTTGGCGGAATGTGGCCAGAACTTCGCATTATGGGGTCTCTAGTTGGCTGTCAGTTTACACCCTGTCCAAGTGGGAATCCTCACCCTAGTCAGGGTAAAGGAGTAACACTCCTAAGATAACCCCTGCTCATTACCTTGGTAGCTTGGCACAAGCAGACAGGCTTATATCAGAGGCAATGCATTAAATATTTGTACCCACACACAGTAACACTGTGAAAACACAACAAATGGACACCACCCCAGTTTAGAAGAATAGCTACCATTTAGCTAAGTAAAACAAGACCAAAATGATAAAAATCCAAAACACACAAGCAAAGTTATGAATTTTTAAACATTAAGGGGGTCATTCTGACCCCGGCGGTCTAAGACCGCCGGGGCCAGGGTCGGCGGGAGCACCGCCGACAGGCCGGCAGTGCCCCGCAGGGCATTCTGACCGCGGCGGTTCGGCCACGGTCAAAAGAGGCAAACCGGCGGTCTCCCGCCGGTTTACCGCTGCCCTTAGAATCCCCCATGGCGGCGCAGCTTGCTGCGCCGCCATGGGGGATTCTGACACCCCCTACCGCCATCCTGTTCCTGGCGGTTCGCCCGCCAGGAACAGGATGGCGGTAGGGGATGCCGCGGGGCCCCTGGGGGCCCCTGCCGTGCCCATGCCACTGGCATGGGCACGGCAGGGGCCCCCGTAAGAGGGCCCCACAAAGTATTTCAGTGTCTGCCTAGCAGACACTGAAATACGCGACGGGTGCAACTGCACCCGTCGCACCTTCCCACTCCGCCGGCTCAATTCTGAGCCGGCATCCTAGTGGGAAGGTTGATTTGCCCTGGGCTGGCGGGCGGCCTTTTGGCGGCCGCCCGCCAGCCCAGGGCAAATCTCAGAATCACCGCCGCGGTCTTTCGACCGCGGTGCGGTGTTCTGACGGCGGAACCTTGGCGGACGGCCTCCGCCGTCCGCCAAGGTTAGAATCAGCCCCTAAATCCCGATAAAGTGCTTAGAAACACACTAGTTTCAACTAGTGCTATCACGGCGTCATGACAGAGTCTGTCCCAACAGTCCGACACCACTCACAAGCGAGTGTTGTGCCAGTGAAGGAGCCGCATGACCTCAGGTACAGTACATTAGAGACTAGGCAAAGTCAAAGACGTGGCATGGAGTCCAGTAGGTGAGGTGTCGCTGGAGCCGATGTGGCATCAGTTCCGTACCATACACAGTCCCGGAGACTTCTTAGCAGGAGGCAAGCTCAGTCCAAGCCCTTTGAGAAACCTCACAAACAGCATACACAGTAAAGTCTAGTCTTTGTCCTCTCCATATCAGAAGTAGCAGCTGCAGGCCAACTCAGCAAAGCACACACAGCAAAGGGACACTACTCAACCTCACAGCTCTTAAGTTCTCCTTGGTAGAGGATCCTCTTGATCCAGACGTGTCTGGATGCAATACTTCAACTCATTTCCGCCTTTGAAGTAGGTGAACTTCAAAGGAAAGTATTTGTAGTGCACAAGACTCTACTGTTCCTGCCCTGGTCTCAGACACACGTTAGGTGGTTGGAGACTGCATCGTGCAAGGACAGGCACAGCCCTATTCAGGTGCAAGTGTCATCTGCTTCCACCACTCTAGCCCAGGAAGACCTATCACAATATGCAGGGCACACCTCAGTTCCCTTTGTGTGACTGTCACAACCAGCCTAACTGTCATCCTGACCCAGATGTGTATTTCACAGCCATGCAGAGGCGCAGAATGGTTAAGCAAGAAATACCCACTTTCTAAAAGTGGCATTTTCAAACACCAGAGTTAAACACCACCTTCACTAAAAGATGTATTTTTAAATTATGAGTTCAGAGACCCCAAACTCCATATCTCTAATTTCTCCCATTGGAAAATTATGTTTAAGAGATAATTCAAGGCAATCCCCATGTTAACCTATGGGAAAGATAGGCCTTGCAATAGTGAAAAATGAATTGGGTAGTATTTCACTATCAGGACATGTAAAAGACATCAGTACATGTCCTACCTTTAAAATACACTGCATCCTTCCCATGGGGCTACCTGGGGCCTACCTTAGGGGTGCCTTACATCTACTAAAAGGTAAGGTTTGGGCCTAGCAATTTGGTGCACTTGCCGGGTTGACATGGCAGTTTAAAACTGCACATATAGACAATACAATGGCAGGTCTTAGACATGTTTACAAAGCTACTCATGTGGGTGGTTCAATCAATGCTGCAGGACCACAGGTAGCATTTTATTTACAGGCCCAGGGCACACATGGTACACTACACTGGAACTTACAAATAAATCAGATATGCCAATCATGTATAACCAATCATAATCACAATTTACACAGGGAACACTTGCCCTTTAACATGTACAGGAGTGGTAAAGTGCCCAAAGTACCAAAAGCAGCAAAAGCTAAATCAGGCACACAGACAAAAACTCAGGAGGCAGAGGCAAAAAAACAGAGGAACATACCAATGATGCTAGGTCTAACAAAGCATAATGCGGAGTGGCCAAAATTCTGCCAACTTCCCTGGTGGAGCGGAATATATCATCCAAGCCTATTTGTAAGTGTCTATTCTATTTAAGGATTGTAAATTATGGACTGCTGTAACAAAAGGATGTCAGTGACATAAGCAGTGATTCATTGTGCCATCCACATAAAATACAGTTCCACAATATGCCTACTGCAAATAGTGCGTACCATGTAGATTAACCCTCTGTGCTACTTTATCGTGAGTCAACCTGCCACTAGACAAAGCTCTAATCTTTGTCCTGAAGGAACAGTAATCACCAGAGTTATCTTGACATTTTTATTGCTGCCTGAAATATTCTGGACAGACAAGGGACTCTGTAGCGGGTGCTTTAAAACAATAAATGATGTCTAAACACAGCACCCCACCCCGCCAACTAAGTCAGCATCATGTGCAGCTGCACCAGTTGAACTGACCTAAAGCCGGTCCTGGGCACAGCCCTCTGGCCATCCTTCTCCAGGAAGACACCCCCCCCCCACACCCAAAGCCCTTTGTCCACTGTCTGAGAGCAAACTATACCTCAGTCCAGGTGAGGTATCAGGGGTCCGGTGACAAGTGGACACTAGCAAGAAAGCCTTTTGGTGTTGGGCAAGAAGCAGAAAACTTTTTTAAAGTATCTGTTTCTATAATGGTAATATAAAATCTGTTTTTACCATTAACGTAGATTTTAAATTACTATTAACTTGTTATTACTATTTCTAGCTATTGGCAAATTTAATTTAGCACTTGTTAAATGTAATAGTGTAAACCAATGTTAGCCTATGGCAGAGTAAGCCTTGCTACAGTGTAAAATCTCTCACAATCAGAAGCTTTTTCATTGCTGAAGCATGTAAAACATTAAACATACATACCCTAATTTTAAATTCCATGTTCCCTCCTTCATGAGCAGGTAAGGCCTAACCTAGGGATGAATTGTAAGCATTAAAAAGGAAGGTTTAGGCCTGTCAAAAGTTTTATTTTGACTGGTTGAAATGGCAGTTTTGAAACTGAACCGCCAGACAGCAATACTAGAGACACATTTCACATTAGTGGTGGTACAATAAGTGCTACAGTTCACTAGTGACATTTAACTTACAAAGCTGGGTACACAGGGTACCATATACCAAAGACTTATGGGTAAGTTAAATGAGTCAATCAGAGATTTTGCCAATTTGACATGTGTTATGGGACCGAGCACATACACTGGGCAGCAGTGTTGTGATGAGTAGAATCTAAACACCAGGAAGACAATCTAGCAAGAAATAGTAGTGATCCAAGTTTCCTGTAGGCTGCACACGTGCTTATGAAGTCTTCCTTTCACAGCACCTTGTGTCTCAACCAGAGATCGCCCTCAGACAAACATCAAAAGAGACATAGGCGCTCATGTTAAAAGAGTAGCTTATGGCTTTTCATGAGAATGCATTGTTTTCTCCTTGTGCACATATAGGCCCTCACTACAACCTCGGCGGTCAGTGTTAAAGCGGCGGTAATACCGCCAACAGGCTGGCGGTAACAAAAATGGAATCACGACCACGGTGGAAACCATCAACACATACAGCCACTTTAACACTCCGACGGTGTAGACAATGCGAAGGAGGGGGAGACAGTGGAGGCAGTGTATGTTGGTGTGTCTGCATGGGGATGGTGCTTGTGTGAGTGCCTGTGAGATGAAGTGTGGTGCTTGTGTTTGCCAGAGCCACTTCTGTGTGCTGATTTGGGTGAATGCTGGTCTGAAGGTGTGTTTGGGAGAGGCTGGGGTTGAGGGGATTGGGACTGGGTAGAGGAAGTTGGAGGGGGAGGCTAAAGACAAGGACAATGGCTCCCATCAGTGCGGAGGCCAGAGCCTTAAATGCTCTCTTTTGGGCCGACACGCCAGAGTGAATGCCATCCAGGTATGCATTTGTTTGTTGCAAATGCCTCTCAACACCCTGAATGGCATTCAGAATGGTTGACTGCCCAACAGTGAGGGATCTCAGGAGGTCAATAGCCTCCTCACTGAGGGCAGCAGGGCTGACTGGGGCAGGGCCTGAGGTGCCTGGGGAAAAGGAGATGCCCACCCTCCTGGGTGAGCGGGCACGGGAAACATGCTGAGGGGCTGCTGGGAGGGCGGTGCTGGTAGGAGGGTTGGCGGCTGTACCTGTTGTTGGGGTGGGCACAGAGGTGTCCACCTCCGCCAGGGAGTTTCCATCGGAGGAGGTATCACTTTCAGAACTGTCCCCTCCAGTCTCCGTCATGGTGCTCCCCTCGCCCTCCATCCCACAGGTGCCCTCACCCTCGGTGGATTCGGCCTCCAGGCCCATGTGGGATGCAGCTCCCTCCGTCGCCGGTGCCTCTGCTCCTCCGCCAGATGATGCTAATGCACACAAGGACAGGGTGCCAAAACAAAAAAGGGGGGGAGACAGGATACACTTGGTCAGCAACAACACTGCAGTTGGTGTACACAACTCACAGGGAAGAGCCTTGTGCACTATTCCATGCACAACCAGTCACCAGCCCATGGTGTACAATGCCTAATGCCATTAGCTGCACACTTGAAACCCACAGGGCCCTGCCCAGTAGTAGATGCCAACTAAAACTATTGGGGTTGGAGTGCTTCAGAGCCTGCCCAATAAGGGACCTACCCTGCCATGTTCGCCCTGGATTATGGGCACCCACAGTCCACATCCCCACCCAGGTACAACCTTAATGCATGCTAAGTCATGAATCTGAATTTGTACTCACCCCCTTGTGGCTGCTGTGATGCCCTCAAGCGCCCATCCAACTCCGGATGGGCCACTGCCAGGATGCGGAACATCAGGGGGTTTAGGGTACGACAGGCATCCCTTCCTCGTTGGGAGGCCAACCCCAGCTGGGCATCCCCGTCTTCCTTTCCCAGCGGCACAGGTCCTCCCACCGTTTGCAGCAGTGGGTGCTCTGCCTGTGATAGACACCCAGGGTCCGCACCTCCTTGGCGATGGCACGCCAAATACCTTTTTTCTGATGGGTGCTGTCCTGCCTAAAAAATACAGCAGAAAAGGGATTAGTCATAGCATCCAAACCGTCACACTCATGGCCCACCATATCCCTCCCATCCCCTAACGCACATACATTGACCACCATACATGCAGCACTCTGGCGAGGGCGCCTCACCCCCCCTACATGTGGCTTACACCCACAGCACTCCATACATTCATGGCCCACGCATCATGCTCACAGTGTACTCAACTGTTTGTCTGAAGGACCGTAGAGTAAAGTGTACTGGGGTAGGACCCCATACACCAGTCTCTCCAACTCCTCTGCAGTGAAGGCAGGGGCCCTTTCCCCAGACACATGAACCATTGTCGCTTCCAGACACAGGTCACATCAACATTTGCAGTGCATGTCCTCTCCTGTTGAAGGTCAGATAGCAAGTGAGTGAATAGATAGAAAATGGCAGTCAAGTCTGTGGCGGTGCGTACCGTCACCACCGGCGTACATCGCCATTGGCTCCTGGAACCCATAGGTCCCAATGATAACCAATGCGAAGTTGCGCGGCGGTCATTGACCGCCTACCACAACAGCGCACAACACCAGTGGAATTACCTCATTTCCACTTGTCCCTCCTCACAGGTCAGGCAGCTGCCATTTCAGGGGGTCACAGGCCATGACACCTAACTGCGTCACAGCAGACATTAGCACAGCAACTGACTCTCAGATTCACATACTGGTTCTGTAAATGAAGAAATGCATCATTATTGCAATAGATGTGTGAATATGACCCTCTGCTCACCGTTTTCCTCTATAGGCTTAAATCGCTGAGGATGAATATGAGATGGAGACATCCTCCAGTGTACAGACCCCTGGTGGACCTTGCGACAATGGAGGACAGACACATTATACTAACATACAGACTTGATCAGGCCACAATCCAAGAACTGTGTGCCGAATTGGAGCCAGATCTGATATCAGCTATCCGCCAGGCCACAGGTAACCCCCTTTAGTGCAGGTCCTGTCAGTGCTCCATTTCCTGGCAAGTGGTTCCTTCCAAATAACAGTGGCCATGGCATCAGGGATGTCTCAGCCAATGTTCTCCAACATGTTGACCAGAGTGTTGTCTGCCCTGCTGAAACACGTGTACAGCTACATCGTATTCCCCCAGGTGGAGGATTTGGTCACAGTGCAAGTTGACTTTTATGCCCTGGGACATATCCCCAATATCATTGGTGCCATTGATGGTACACATGTAGCATTTGTCCCCCCCCCCCCCGGAGAAATGAACAAGTGTTCTGGAATAGAAAAAGCTATCACACTCTTAATGTGCAGATGGTGTGTTTGGCGGACCAGTACATCTCCCATATGAATGCCAAGAAACCTGGCTCTGTGCATGACGCCTTTATCTTTAGGAATAGCAGCATCCCATATGTGATGGCACAACTCCAAAGACACCGGGTGTGGCTAATAGGTGAGCCCAAGGTCCCCAACCACGTTATATTGGTGTCTGGGTATGCGGTTGTCCCTAAGGGTAGGTGTGGGTCTAACAGGTATCCCTCGATATTTGCAGGTGACTCTGGTTACTCCAACCTCTTATGGTTACTGACCCCAGTGAGGAATGCCAGGACAAGGGCAGAGGAACGTTACAATGAGGCACATGGGTGAACAAGGAGGATAATTGAGAGATCCTTTGGCCTCCTGAAGGCCAGGTTCCGGTGCCTCCATCTGACAGGTGGATCCCTGTACTACTCACCCAAGAAGGTGTGCCAGATCCTCGTTGCATTTTGCATGTTGCACAACCTGGCCTTGAGATGCCAGGTGCCTTTTCTGCAGGAGGATGAGCCTGGAGATGGTCCTGTGGCAGCGGTGGAGCCTGTGGACAGTGAGGAAGAGGAGGCAGAGGATGAAGATGTGGACAACAGAATTACTATCATACAGCAGTACTCCCAGTGACACACAGGTAAGACACTGTAACTTCACTTATAATTTCAGTTTTCTGTTGGACATTGGACATGGCAGCATGATTTCCCTATGTCTATGGCCACTTACTGTACACTTTGGCATCTCTATTTTCAGATCTCTGTGCCCCACTCTGGCTCCTTGTGCGTTTACTGCTGCCCACTACAGGTCATACCAATGTATATATAACTGTGCATATGAAATGAAATGTTTTCAGATTGTTGTACTAATACATATTTCAATCAATTGACAGACTCCAGATTTGTATTTGTTCCAAGGGTGTTTATTTAAGTGCTAATAAGTAGAGGGGGTGTGCAATGGGCTGGGGTAATGGTGGAGGAATGTACAGTTAGAGTCCAGTCTCTTGGTATCACAGGTGCATTGTCCAAGGGGGAATAGAAAGGGAGCAATGGCAGTTCAAGGTGGACAGGGTGACAGAGTGGGACACAAGGGTGACAATCTGGAGAGTCTTATTTCCTGGTGGGGTTCTTGTCAATGTTCTCTGGTTTCTGCCTGGATCGCAGGGAGTATTTGTGGGGTGGTTCTCCTGCAGGGGGTGGGGTGCTGGTGGCCTGTTGTTCCGGTGGCGGGCCTCCTATCTGAGGCGGAGGGCTGCTCATCGCTGTGGCTAGTGTGAGGGGCCCATTGTTGTGCCACTGCCTCCCTCATGGTGTTGGTCATGTCAGTCAACACCCCTGCAATGGTGACCGGGATGGTGTGGATGTGTTTAAGGTCCTCCCTGTCCCCAGGTACTGTTCCTCCTGCAGCTGCTGGGTCTCCTGCAACTTGGCCAGTATCTGGCCCAAGGTCTCCTGGGAATGTTGGTATGCTCCCAGGATCCCTGCAAGTGCCTCATGGAGAGTGGGTTCCCTGGGCCTGTCCTCCCCCTGTCTCACAGAAGTCCTCCCAGCTTCCCTGTTCTCCTGTGCCTCTGTCCCCTGAACAGTGTGTCCACTGCCACTGACCCCAGGTTCCTGATTGTCTTTAGTTTGTGGGGTTGCCTGGGGTCCCTGTAGTGGTGGACACACTGCTGGTTGACGTGTCCTGGGGTCAGTACTATGGGCCTGCTGGGTGGGTGCTGTGCTGGTGTTTCCTGAAATGGGGAGACTCTGTGGTGGGTTGGGACTGTGCCTGGGTACCCGACTGTCCAGAGGTCCCTGATGGGCCAGGTTGGTCATCGTGATCCAGGCGTGCAGAGCTGCTGTCATCACTGTGGGGGGACTGGATGTTGGTGGTCCCTCCTCTCCGGTGACTTTGAGTGGGGGTCCTGTGGGGATGTAAATGCAGTGTTATTGTATCTGGGTGTGCCATCTTGTGCATGGGTGGGTTTCTCTGTATCGTTGTGATAGCCCTGTCAGCTTTGCCTTGTGTGCGTGGTGGTTTTGGGGGCTAGGTGATTCTCTCTAATGGGCATGCTTTAGTGATGGGTGTCATTGCAGGTCTGTGATGGGTGTCCATGCATAGGTGTTGCATGCAGGGCTTGGTATTGGGGTGGGTGGGTTGTGATTGTGGGGTACTTGTGAGTTACTGGAGTGATGGGGGTGAGGGTAGGGGTAGGAGTTTGTGATGGCATGCAGGTAGGATGGGGGATATAGTAGTAAAGATTTGACTTACCAGAGTGCAGTCCTCCAGCTACTCCTGCGAGGCCCTCAGAATGCATTATTTCCAAGACTTGCTCCTCCCATATTAGTTGTGGGGGAGGAGATGGGGATCCACCGCCAGTCCTCTGTACTGCTACCTGGTGTCTTGCAACCACAAAATGCAACGTCCCCCGTAGGTTGTTCCACCTCTTTCTGATGTCATCCCTTGTTCTGGGGTGCTGTCCCACGGCGTTGACCCTGTCCACAACTCTCAGCCATAGCTCCATCTTCCTTGCAATGGACGTCTGCTGCACCTGTGATCCGAATATCTATGGCTCTACCCTGATGATTTCCTCCACCATGACCCTTAGCTCCTCTTCTGAAAACCTGGGGTGTCTTTGGGGTGCCATAGATGTGGTGTGAGTGATATGTGTGAGGATGTGTTGGGTGATGTGTTGGGGTGTGTGCTGTGAGGTGCGAGGGTGGTGTATGGGTGATGGTGTTCTGTGGCTCAGATTGAGTGGGTGCTCCTGGCTTGTCTCTCTCTGTTTGTCATCTTTTTTTTTCATTGAAAGGGTTGTGGGTAATGTGGGTGTGTGTTTTATAATGTTGTGGGTGTGTGGGTGTGGTGGGTGTATGTGTGTCAGGTGTGTGTAGTTTGAACTGTCCAATGTTGTGGAGTTTTGTTAGTGTGTATGTATTATGAGAACGGCGGTGTGTAACGCCAATGGTTTACCGCGGTTGAAAGACCGCCATGGTGAATCGTGGGTCCTGATACTGTGGGCGTATTCCTGTTGGCGTAAAGGTGTGGGTTTTGGTACCACCAGTTTATCACTGACCTTTGGTCTGGCGGACTTGTGTGGGTGTCTGTATAGTGGCGGATTTCTCTGTGTGGGTCATAATACCTGTAGGGGTATTCTGCCACGGTCACGGTATGTTGGCGGCCCTCTGCACGGCGGTAGGCGGCATTTATCGCCAGGGTTGTAATGAGGGCCATAATGTTATCCATTAAGCAACTACTGAAGAATTACTTATTTTCCACTGAAAAAGGGTGAGCTGTATCAGAAGTTTCAATGTATTCAGATGACACAAGGATCATTTAGTGATCACTTCTAGGTCACCAGGAAGGGTGTGGATGTGGGGTGCCTTGAAACTGCCAAGCAAGTAATATCTTCCAAGAGATATTACCAAGCGAGACCAGTGCTTTGTTTAACTTGTAGTGCTGAAGTTTACAGTCATGGTTCAATTTAAACATCAAATAAGTATTTTTAAGCATTTTTGCCTGATTCTCTTTTATTAGTAGCGCATAACAAATGGATGTAGATCATGCACCTCCAACATTTTATTAATGTTGGCTGGAGGTCATATGAATATTTTTTTTTAATCAGACTCTTACTTAATTTCCATGACAGTATAGGGAGGATCTTTAATTTATATTCCATGCAACTGTAATAAATTGGAGAATGCCTCTCTTTCCCACTTCAACATCCTCTGCATGCTCCGCAAGATTCTACATTGAATACACATCTCTACCAGGAAGACAGTCACCCAGGCCCTCATCTCTAGCTGTCTTGACTAAGGCAATGCTCTCTATGTCAGAACCACCAAACAGCTCCTACGCCACCTTTAGACCATCCAGAATGCCGCTGCAAGACTCATTCTCAGCCTCCCCAGATGGAGCAGCATCACTCCCCACCTCTCGGCCCTCCACTGTCTCCCTCTAAAGCAAAGATCCCTCTTCAAACTCCTCACACCTGCATACAAGGCCCTCCATGGCTCCTGACCCACCTACATCACCAATCGCCTCACTTTCCACCGACCTACCAGAGAACTGCACTCAGCCACCCTCGCCCTGACCCACATCCACCACAAACACCTTGTAGGACACTCCTTCTCCCACCTCGCCACCAAAGTCTGGAACAACCTTGCCCTCCACCTTCGCACGGCCCTCTCCCTGAAGGACTTCATCAAACAGCTCAAGACCTAGCTCTTCAACCATCACCACTGCCAGCTGAGCGAATCCTGCAGCACCAAACCAGCACCTGGAGACCCCCCAGGATGACAAGCTTTTGCTTTATAGGAACCCCCTGATTGGCCTTCTTTTGCATTTTAAATGTATGAAATAGTTTAGAAAAAGTCATGTCCCTCTAAAGCAACTACCTTGTATATATCATGTTATGATGAGGCCACAAGTATGTACCATTAACATAACTGTTTTTCAGCCCTCTAATTGTGTCCAATTATCATATAACAGTCATGGTCTTTGGCACCGCCTCAGGGACAAACGTTTGAGTCTACTTCTTAAATATATGGGCCCATATTTATACTTTTTGACGCTAAACTGCGCTAACGCAGTTTAGCGTCAAAAAGTTTTGCGCCGTCTAACGCCATTCTGAAGCGCCATGCGGGCGCCGTATTTATGGAATGGCGTTAGACGGCGCAATCAGACCGGCGCTGCCTGGTTTGCGTGGGAAAAAACCACGTAGACCAGACAGCGCCGGCGTAGGGGGAAGATGGCGCATGGGCGTCTTAAAATGGGGCAAGTCAGGTTACGTCGAAAAAATCGTCTTAACCCGACTTGCGCCATTTATTTTCGACGCCCATCCCCCATCAACATGACTCCTATCATTGTAAAGATAGGAGTCATGCCCCCTTGCCCAATGGCCATGCCCAGGGGACTTCTGTCCCCTGGGCATGGTCATTGGGCATAGTGGCATGTAGGGGGGCACAAATAAGGCCCCCCTATGCCACCAAAACAAAATATAAAAAAAAAAAAATCATACTTACCTGAACTTACCTGAATGTCCCTGGGGTGGGTCCCTCCATCCTTGGGGGTCCTCCTGGGGTGGGCAAGGGTGGCAGGGGGGGTCCCTGGGGGCATGGGAGGGCACCTGTGGGCTCATTTTGAGCCCAGAGGCCCCTTAACGCCTGCCCTGAGCAGGCGTTAAAAAGTGGCGCAAATGCGCCGTTTTTTGTCACGCCAACTCCCGGGCGTCTCTTTTGCCCGGGAGTATAAATACCACGTAAAGGCCTGGGAGTCATTTTTTAGACGGGAACGCCTCCCTTGCATATCATTAACGCAAGGAAGGGGTTCACGCTAAAAAATGACGCACATTCCGGGAACTTTGGCGCTATTCGCCTCTAACGCCATAGTATAAATATGGCGTTAGTTGGCGTTAGTTTTGCGTCTAAATTGCGTCAAAAAAAACGACGCAATTTCGGCGCAAACGGAGTATAAATATGGCCCATGGTGCGCAGGTGTCACAGTAGAAAATTATGCATATTGTCATTGGATTGTTGTCGCAACCTTCTAACTTAGTTTTACAGTGACAGAAGGACATGCCTCAAAAGTGACTACTAGATGCAGCTAAAATTGTTTTAAATTGCACAGTTTTACAATGTTTTTCAACAACTCTTTAGAATGCTAGACACCAGTGACTTTGGTGGGTAGTGCACTGCACTCTCTTGAATAGGGAGTTATTACATATCTCCCAAGCATGAAACCCTTTCTTCAGGGCACACAGACCCTTCACTTACACACACAGGAGAAAGCAATTAGAAGGAACATTGGCCAGGGTGACCAAGCAAAAAAGGTCATTTTCCTAAATACATGTTAAACACAGTGGCCCAAACCTCATATGCGTCTTCTGTGTCTCAGATATGAACCAAAATGTTTTTATAGCCCCTGAACTCTAGGAGGTAGATTTTTATAAAATTCTACCTTATGGCCAATATTACCCTAAAAAGCTACACTGGAGTTGCCACTAGGATGTCCAATACTCCTTGTGACTCTGTGAGATTCATGCATGGGTTACTGATGTGGTGCTGCACTAGACATAATTGGTTATTTGGATTAAGATTAGCTGTTGATTTTCTGGCACCAAGAATAAAAATCACAAATCACAAAAGTCTACCATTCGCTCAGTAAGAAGCCCAACTAGATGAAGTCAGGGGTGTCTTACAGAGTCTTCCCAGGTTCTGGTATTGTAGTCGTTGTCAACAGGAGGCCCAGTCACTGTTGTTCAGATCAGACACAGTTCAGTTAAAACTATTTCAGGACCAGACTGTTTTTATGTGTCCAATGGGGGTGGGGGTACCTAACTAGTAGAGGGCCATGTCTTGGAGACCCCCAGTGAGGTTGAACATTTCTGGCAGCCTTTGCACACACAGAACTCAATGGCTCCACAGCTTCCCACTGGAACTGGACTTAGGTTTTTGCTGTGAGCATGATTTAAAAAGTCAATATCACTGGAATGCTCTTGGCTTGTAAGATGGTAAAGCAATTCTGAAATTAGGATAACCTCATGTATTCAACAATCCAGAACTCATGCTGGGGATGTGAAGGTGGACTAACTATCCGGGCCATCCAGGACTTAAGAGTGCGGATATTGTTACTTAAGAGGTACAGGTTGGGTCGGGATTGTGCCAACAGTCTCATCACCTAGATGTTGTAAACCTTGTTCTTCTTCTGGTCAGCTGAGCAGGTGAACACATTGCTACATGACTACCTTGACTATTCTGATGACCTCAATGAAGATTTCTAAGTCAGCTGGGCTTTGTGAAGCATTTATATAAATTAGAAAGTGCAGTCTAGCTCCATGTGAACATAGATAATCTCTTTGTCTCTCCTTAGATCACGTTAGCCAATCCTCATAGCATTTCAGACTTAGGCAGTCTAAAGGGAGAGTAGCAACACAGCCTAGGTTCAGCTTATGGCTGCCCACAGTCAAGTTGCAGGACCTCATTTTCTACCAGATTGTCAACCAAATGCTGGCTCAGGCAGGCAATTATCAAACCTTTTCATGTAGCTAAAGAGGGAAGCCAGAGCAACAAGAGGTCTGCTTATTTCAAAAGTCTTCACCCCCTTTTCTTACACTCACTAGTTCATCCTCTTCTATCTATCTCCAAATTATTGATATAAGTAACCTACTCACCCTCCATCACCCTTTCTGCTAACCGCATGAACATTTCCCTCAACTTTCTAAAGCCTGATGATGACTGTTTCACATCTGCCTACTCTTTAGCTTGTTCTCTATCTCTCCTTTACCACTATCAAACACTCTCTTGATCCTCCCACATCTAAACTGCATCTTTATAACAGAAATCAATGAACAATAACTAGCTAAATGCCAAAGACTTGAGCTCTGACTTCCACCCAGACCTTTTCTTCATTACTGAAGCATGGGTAGGGAAACATACATGTCTCACTCGTCATAACACCATTCCAGAAAGACCCTAAATCCTGATAAAAAGCAGCTTTCTAAGATGACTGATGGAGAAATAATGATCATTTTCAAAAACTCCAGATCTGCCACCAGTGTTCCTCAATTTTCAGCATAAGAATGCCAATATTTATTTAGCTAAATATTTATTTTGCTTCTGCTCACTTTTTTCAACATATTTCTCTTCATTTACACTGAACAACAAAATGGGGTGAATAGCCTAATTTTTCTGACACCTGCGTTGATGCCACTGCAAACATTATCATCATCCAGTACAATATTTGCATATTTGATTACCTAAACATTTGGTTTGACAAACTAGACTAGCGTCAAACCAGATTCATCCTATTGAACAAAACGCTATTAACTTGTTTCAACAGATCTGTTGTCATACACACAGAGCAGACACATCATCCAAATTAATTTTGCCACAACACTTCACAGTGACAGAAACTCAGTCAAACACCTCCCGTGACCACAACAAGATTCACTTAGATCTTACAATCCCTCTGCCCCTTCCATATTACTTACAGAAATCAATGGGACATCTTCAGATAAAGGAAAAAATGTAATCAACCCACTCTCTAGCTAGTACTAGTCAATAGAGAACTCGATACATTTCTCTACATGATGTGCTGACTCCAGCATATCCAGCCACATATATGCATATATGACCAAGTATATCAGTTTTGCAGCCTCTTCACTGTTTATCTGTGGTCTGATACAACTCTCTGCATCTCCAACCAGGCCCTTCTCATAGTTCAGTCTGCCTTCATTAACTTAAAACTAAGGCATTACAAAATATAATAGTGTGATTCAGCTGTTTCCACTCCTGACAATCCCTTTCTTCAGAAAAGTGCATGTTGATGGTAGCTTTTTCTCAGAACAGATGGCACACTTTGAACCTGTAAGAATGGCAGTCCACCACAACCTTGAATTGAAAAGGGCAGTAAATACCTGGCTGCACCCACACATATTTTCCCACACAGTTTATTAGGTGAGATGAAAGGATGGCTGTGCAAATCTATCTCTCTTAAATCTCCCTCTTTCACTCCATACTTAAACACAACCACGAGTTCAATACAAAATGACTGGAGCACATCTTTGACCTTGACACGTAAGCCATGCAATACAAATCCTGAACAACTAACACAACTGCCTTTTAGCCAATGACCAAGAAGTGTTTAGGGCCCTTATCAGGGGTATGAAGCTGCTGGAAAAGGCCTCTCTGAAGGGTCACCCCAAAACTTCCTCCACTTCTTTTTCTGACCTCATTTTTGCTGGCTTTAGGACTCTGGACACTTTACCACTGCAAACCTGTGCTAAAGTGCATGTGCTCTCTCCCTAAAAACATGGTAACATTGGCTCATACCCAATTGGCATATTTAATTTACTTGTAAGTCCCTAGTAAAGTACATTACATGCACCCAGGGCCTGTGAATTAAAAGCTACTAGTGGGCCTTTAGCGCTGATTGTGCCACTCACATATGTAGCCCTTTAACCATGTCTCAGGCCTGCCATTTCAAGGCCTGTGTGAGCAGTTTTACTCCCACTTTGACTTGGCATTCAAATGTACCTGCCAAGCCTTAAACCCCTCTATTCCTACAAATAAGTCACTCCTGAAGTAGGCCCTAGGTAACCCACATGGCAGGGTGCTATGTAGGTAAAAGGCAGAACATGTATATATGTGTTTTACGTGTCCTGGTAGTGGAAAACTCCTAAATTTGTTTTCCATTACTGGGAGGACTGCTCCTTTCATAGGATAGCATTAGGACTACCCTCATATACTGTTTGAGTGGTAGATTCTGATCAGAAAGTGGTAACCAGGTCATATTTAGTATGGCCAGAATGGTAATAGAAAATCATGCTTATTGGTGAAGTTGGATTTTATATTACTATTTTAGGAATGGCACTTTTAGAAAGGGAGAATTTGTCTGCACTTAAAAACCATCTGTGCCTTACAGCCTGTCTCCAATCAACGTCTGGGTTGGATTGGTTGACAGCTTCTTTGTGCATTTCACCCAGACAACCTGGGCTGGAGGTGTGGAGGGCCTGACATTAAATTTCAAAGGCTAGTGGCCTGTCCTCACACAATGAACTGCCAACCCCCCTACTGGGACCCTGGCAGACAGTTCGGTACTGAAATAGGAACTTTTCCCCTTCAAAACCACTCTTTGAAGTCTCCCTCCACTTTAAAGGCATTTTTGGGTATATAAACTGGGTCTCTGACCCCCACCAACTCAGAAACCTCTGGGCCTGAACCTGCAACCTGTCAAGAAGAGCTGGCTGGCTGCACAAAGGACTCATCTGGACTGCTTTGCTGAGAAGGACTGCTGCCCTGCTGTTGCCCTGTTGCCCTGCTGACCTCTGACTTTGCTGAGAAGTGTTCTCCAAGGGCTTGGATTGAGCTTGCCTCCGGTTTTCTGAAGTCTCAGGGCCAAAAAGAATTAATCTCTTCAGGAAACCCCATTGTACCCCAAAAAACGACGCACAGCCTACTGGAAACGACGCACAGCTTACCATGTGACTGAGAAATTCCTGCACAGCTGAACCAGAAAAATGAAGCCAAATTCGACACAGCGCCTGCCTTGCGACAGAAAATTCAATGCACCGCCCAACAGGATCGACGCGCAGCTGAACCAGAATGATGCAGCTGATTCCCCGATTGGAAAATCGATGCAGCACATGTCGTGCAACAGAAAATTCAATGCATCATCCTACCCAATCGATGCAACTCCTGTGACTTCTTCCAGCATGCCCAGGATTTCCCCGCATTGTCCCTGGGCATCAAAAATATCCCTGCATCGCAGTGAGGATCCAAGACTGCTTGCTGAAAAATGAAGAAAGCCCCTTGCAGCGTCGGTGCTGCGTCGGATTTTCCGACGCACACCTTATTTTTCCATGCATCTATTCCTCTGCAGTCTCCTTGCGTGTTATTTTTTACACAAACCAGGCACTTTGTGTAAGAGAGACAACTCCCAGGTTCTAAGAGTGAAGACTTTTTTGAGACATGCAAAAGGAATATTTCAATTTGTGCTTATTGAAAGTTTATTGTTTTGACCTTATTTTATTCAGATAAATATCAACTAGTTTTCTAAACCTGTGTGGTGTATTTTTGTGGTGTTTTCACTGTGATGCTGTATGATTTATTGCACAAATACTTTACACATTGCCTTCTAAGTTAAGCCTGACTGCTCGTGCCAAGCTACCAGAGGGTGGGCACAGGCTAATTTTGGATTGTGTGTGACTTACCCTGACTAGACTGAGGGTTCTTGCTCGGACAGAGGGTAACCGGACTGCCAACCAAAAACCCCATTTCTAACACACACGTATTTGTTCTGCAAGAAGGATCAGTGAATTTCTAGGGTGAAGTTCACCCACAGCATGATAGAGACAAATTCTGCTATGACCTTCTTGGTGCCTGCAGGAATAGTCTTGACCTCTCTCCAACATACTACAAGTGGCTCAATGCTTTGTCTATATATAACCAACAAGACCTTTCTTTCATGTTCATCTTCACCAAGCATTTCATGCATACTCCATCCTGCCTCAGCTGGTATATTATTGACCTCCACCACTAGCATGTTAATATTCTGATATTTGCTCAACATCAGGATGAAGAACCACTCCACAGCCACCACTTTCTTATCATCTTCAGTACATGTCTCAATTATCCCCATATGGAAGAATTGCCCAGAGGTTCCATAAAAAAGGCAGTAATTGATGGAATGACAATATCACCATGGAGGTGCATGTGTCTTCACAACACACATTTCCAAGGGGCTAGATACCAATGCTTCAAAATTAGAAGTGTAAAAAATTTAATTTTTGTCAGAATGCAGGCATTTATTGAGCAGCTGTTTAGAGAAAAAGTATATAAAATACTTTATTTTCCATGCATCTATTCCTCTGCAGTCTCCTTGCGTGTTATTTTTTACACAAACCAGGCACTTTGTGTAAGAGAGACAACTCCCAGGTTCTAAGAGTGAAGACTTTTTTGAGACATGCAAAAGGAATATTTCAATTTGTGCTTATTGAAAGTTTATTGTTTTGACCTTATTTTATTCAGATAAATATCAACTAGTTTTCTAAACCTGTGTGGTGTATTGTTGTGGTGTTTTCACTGTGATGCTGTATGATTTATTGCACAAATACTTTACACATTGCCTTCTAAGTTAAGCCTGACTGATCAGTGCCAAACTACCAGAGGGTGGACACAGGATAATTTGGATTGTGTGTGACTTACCGTGACTTGGATTGTGGTCCCTACTTGGACAAGGTGTATACCTCTGCCAACTAGAGGCCCCATTTATAACAGAAGCATTATACACAATTATGCAGTACAGTAGAGTATATCTGGAGAAATTATTCTTCAATTAGTTGTCAAACATTTTCTGGGCCATTAAGCCAAGAATCAAAAAACAGGATGCACTGGTTAGTATGGTTTTGTTGGAATTCACCATATGTTCTGATTGCCTGAATGAGAGAGTTTTGTTAGAGCAGGGGGAAGCCTAATGTGACAAAGGTAATCAGCTGGCAGTTTTTTCTCCATTGATCAGCTGAAACTTATTCCAGGAAGGGTGGCATAGGAAGCAGTATGTGCAGTCGAACATATCCATCACAATCTTGTGCAGCAGGCACCATATTTCAAATGAATCCCGCTATTCACCTAATATCAGTACACTACAAATACTTAGCCTCCAAAAGTGATGAACCCTCGGTTATGAACTAACATTTGTATATGAAAACCTTAATGCTCATTATGATTATTTTGAGAAATGCTCCTATAAATTTCCCAGCTTTCTTGGTTCATAGCACAAGTAGTTCAGCATTATCGTAAAGAAGGAAAACAACAGCATAAAAGACATTGAAAGTGTTGAAAGATTGAGTGCATCCTATTTATTTGCAGAACATATAAGAGGTGCTGAGACAACTATGATGTGTATGACTGTACTTTTTAACTGTGCTGCCTGAGTTCTAGCTATATGAAATCAAAGCTATACTGTTTCTTTTTTTAAATTGTATACACTGTTTATTGAAGGATCATCAATGCCTTCAACTTGGAACAATACCAGATGTGTACAGACAATGCATGGAGGCTTCCTTTTAAGAATTATGGGCCTCAATACGACTGTGGAGGCCGGCAGTTAGTACCGCTGCCCTGGGGATTATGAGTCCCCAACCGCCAGCCTGTCCACGGTGGTAAACACCCCCATGGAAAGGCTGGCGGTAAGGGGGACTCAGGGTGCCCCAGGGGTCCCTGCACTGCCCATGGACTTGGCATGGGCAGTGCAGTGGCCCCCAGGCACAGCCCCATCGCGCATTTCACTGCCCGAATTTCGGACAGTGAAATGCGTGACAGGTGCTACTGCACCCACTGTACATCACCTTTGCCGCCGGCTCTATAACGAGCCGTCTGCAAAGTTAATGTGACTTTTCCAATGGGACACTGAACGGAAACACTGTTACCGTCCGCTGGCCCAGCGGAAAAACCATAATAGGGAGCCAGATATGCTGCCAGCACTGGCAGTGTACTGGCGCCCGCAGCTTCGGCGGTCTTTTTCAAAGACCGCCAAAGTTGTAATGATGGCCTATGTGTTTGGAAAGCAGATTCTGTGGGCTCTATCCGAGATCTACTAACCCTTAAGTGTCTCTTTAAAGCAGTTAGGCTTGAATAGAAATGTTATTACCAACAAAAGTTCACTTAATAATTCGCTATTTAGCTGCCAAACATTGCTATGTGAAATCTGGAAAAGAAAAACACTGACTTGTTGCTATGTGAATAGATTCTATTTTGTAAAGATATATTTTTTTCGCACATCAAAGAAAATTGAGTGAAGCCTCCAAGTGATACTGATTTGGATACTCACATATGGTGACCTCTTCTCCATGTTCTATTTTAATAATATCATCCATAGTTGTGGATGGCCAAAGGTGTTGCTTCAAAGGGGGTGTTTTGGGTATTCCACCCCCAATACATCTATTCTGAAGTAACTAGTTGGGCTGTTCCCTAGTATTTACCTCCATCAGTTGGCTATGGTGAGTTCTTTGTCAGATGTCACCTGGATTTGTAAATACATATGCAGAAGACAACACATACACACAAACACACACACATTCTCTCACTCTCTATACTCTGTCTCTGCACTGTCACATAAGCCCCTTTCAGTCCCTTATTGTTATATTAATGCATTTAAACTGGATCTGCCAGGGTGATTGTTTGGAAATCTGAAGGTCACACAATGCCAATGTTTCTGACCATGATGCGCCTCTTAACGTAGCTAGCAATACACAATGGCACCATGACTGGAATACAACTATTCTAGTTTGGTAGTTTAGCAATTCCCTTTGCAAATTATTGTTTTATGGTGTGTTACTGTGATTTGTGTAATTGAACTGAGGCCGGAATACCATTTCCAGAATGCACGCTTTGCTCAATAAAAGCTCAGAGCAAAAAGATGGAGCAATCTGATAATTCTGTGTTTCAGCCTGCGTACTGGAGTAGCACACAAAGGATGACCCAAGAATCACTAGGGTCCTGAGGTAGTCAAGCAAATGAATGAACAGTGGTCCTTAGCAGATACGCAGAACAATAGATATAACAAAATTGTTATGTAATGAAAACGAATTATAAAAGCCCTTGTCCCTTCTATCCTGGCTATACAACAAAAATATCACAAGACAATAGTGAAAAAGCTGAAATGGCAGCCAATCTGAGGCAAATGCTGTTGACTGATGTGGTGTGATATCGCTTAAAGCAAGATGTCACATTCGGTCTTCTGTACCTCAACCTACAAGCAGCAGAAGAAGGTTTTTGGGTGCTCAAGGACGTTGAGTTGTGGTTGTCAAATAAGGCATTGAAACTACATGATCTGGTTGGGTGAATAAAAGTATCTGAAGAGATAGACCACAAGTCAGTTTAACAATAAATAAGACAAACAGACCATTATGGAGTATTTCATATGAACCCATGAACTTAATCAGCACCATAACTCACATCCACCATGTTCATTTGCTCCCTCAAACAATAATGAGCAAACAATACCTTAAAGTTGTCTACAAAAAGCAAAACATACGAAGGCTGTTAGTTATTGTGCATATTGTAGATTGCATTTCATAAGTGGCGATTATCAGGTCTTTTTTCGTTTTGTATTCACTGCTTTTTGATAGATAGATAGATAGATAGATAGATAGATAGATAGATAGATAGATAGATAGATAGATAGCAATTTGCTATTTATTATTACCATTGTTGTGTGTGGAGAAGGGCATGACTCACAAGCAGTGAAGCCTCGAGAGAGTAGTGATACTCCTGCCCACCCTCAACAATGGCAATGAATAGAAGATTATAGTCTATGAATCTGTATGTAGATTGTGCCATAGTATTTTTTCATGTGTACTTGTTTTACAAGCTTACTTATCCAAACACGGGATGTAGGTGATCCATTTATTCAATATGGTAGAATCATATTGCTCATGGCCATTAGGAGAGTTGTTCATGTAATTATTACAATCAAGCTGTGAGGGAGTTACAAAAAATGTTTTACTCATGTCAAATTAGTTGCACTGTGGTAGTAATCTCGATCCCAACTTTTGCACTGTACTAATGAATGTGTGATTGAGTATTTTCTTAGTGCCGTTGCTCTAAATAGTTCTAAATATGGTTACATTGGGTCACGTTTATTTTCAATGTCATGACATAAAGACCATGCACAGCTGGGTTAATGCACCAGTTGCAAGTTGGGCAGCCCTTTGACCAACCTTCATCCTCATACGTCCTGAGACCTTGTGCAGAAGTAGTTCGACATTAGCCTAACATAAAACAACCTTTGAAATTCACTGAAACAACGACAATTAAAATGTAAGTAATGGTTCTGGCTCAGACGCTTAAACCCACTACATTTTGCCAGTTAAGGTTATGAACTCACACCTCAAATGCCATAACTTTCGCTGTCCATCATACTCATATGAAAATTAACTTGAAAATGGCATAGGCTCAAAAAAGCCATGAAAAGAGCAACATGGTGGCAGCACAAGCGGCCCGTGCAGGGGACAGACCGGGTTTTGTACCATGTACTGCTGACGCTCATTTGCCGGCCAAACGCCTGCGAATTTGCTCTGTTTAACTAGAGCCCGTAAACTGTGGAGCTCCGTTGCCATTTGCATGCCTACCTGGCTATAATGTGTGTATGTCTCATACTTAGCCAGGGACTAGGAAAAATAGTGACGTTACTTTGCTATTTGCGCAGCCGCGATACAAACCATATGCAATGTACTATTTAGCCAGCAGTCAAGTACATAGTGAATTTTTGAGCATTTGGAAAGGCTTGCCATCTAAGTAGTGAATAATCTCTTCCATTTAGCAGCGAAAATACATAGCCGTCATTGCGTAGATATTCACTGTTTAACAATATAAAAGCGACCTTGCTTGACAATGAGATACCTTTCAAAAAGTCCTTGCACAGTATGAAACGGCGCATCCCCAGACTCCTTATCGCTAAGCCCTAAGGGGTGAGCGATGGATATATAACAAGCCATGAACACAACGGGAATCGACAGAGAGGAATTATATAAATCCATTCGTGTCTGGCCACCTTGAAAATACCAATTACCCTTCCCTCAAACATCCATACCCATCTCCCCTGGGCCACATACCTACTGAAGAGCGAAGGAACTCAAATGTAGCGCTAATGCACGCTGCGCCAAAAGCCATTGTTTCATCCACTAAGAACAATAGGTACTTTAGCAGTGATACTAAACCTGTCACGTTCTGGATATCAGGACACATTTCACATGTTTCCAATCCACCTTGGCACACGACACGCGCTTCGGAAGATATCTAAATAACTCTCTACACACATGTCCTACGCTTCCACTCCAAGTGTGATTTCACATTTGTATCAAACTGTAATCCCAAAGGTATTCACGACTTTGGCGGAATTATTGCACACAAGGACAGCTGCAGGCTGCAGAAGGGATGTGGATGAAGAATAGGTAACAGCGAAAAATATGCACGAGTCCAAAAGCATTTAAACGAAAAATTCAGGAGTAGCAATGTCGTGAACAAAATATGGAACTTGGGTCCACAAAACACCAATGACGCTTGTGTGGAAAAACCTAGGAGTCGGAGCAGTGGCACTGTAAAGATGCGGCGTACAGACTTTGTAATTTCTATATGTATTTATTAGTAACTTCGCATAATCAAGGAGACGCACAGAGCTAGCCAGCGGGCTAACCGCCAATCACCTTCCATTCTCGAATGCCGCTATGTAATCTTCACGTCTGTGAAAAGAACATGAGCGTGAGGCATTCGAGAATGTAGGATCCATTGCTACATATCTTCCATCTTTATAATATAAGAGGAAAAGAGCAAACATATAATACACATAAAAACACAACACTTCAAAAAGTTCAAACAAGAGAACTTTTCAGACATAAATTCTCTTAAGAGCAATAGTCTTCCAACCTTTTAGGTCTAACAATTCTCCTGCCAGAACTACTCTACTTCTCGTTCCTACTAAGAACTCCCTGTGGACCACTGGCACTACAAGAAGACATTGTTGCCGACATGTCGTCTGCATTACTAGGACCACTACGAACAATCTTATGTTGACTCAAACATTCCTGCTCACTCCTCTCATCTTTATCTTCCAGCCATTCTTTACAATTCCGACCATCGAGAACACTATTCTCTTTTCTCATATTGACACCTGACCTCTTACACAAGGACAATGCAGCCATGTGCCGTATTTTTCAATCACTTAGGGGGTCATTCTGACCTCGGCGGTAAAAGGCTCTTACCGCCGGTCAGAAGTGCGCCATTCTACCGCCGCGGCCGCGGTAAACCGCCACGGTCATTCTGACCCACAACTGCCAAACCGCAAAAACCCGACATCCACGGAAGGCCGCCTCATCAGCGGTCAGCGATAAACTGGAGATGACCAAACCTCCACCGTCACGCCAACACAAACACGCCCATGCCATTACGACCCACGAATCCACGCGGCGGTCTTTCAACCGCGGTATTCCATTGGCGGTACACACTGCCGCGGTCAAAATACACACACCTTTACAAAACACAGCCACATTGGACAATTCGAAATACAGACACCTGATACACATACACACATCACACCCACACATCCAATCAACTATAAAACACACACCCACATCACCCACAAACCCCCACTACTAGAAATTCGGAGAGAAGGCGAGAGAGAGAGAGAGAGAGCACAGCTATCGAAAACCCCAACACACAGAGGAACACAACATCATCACCCACACTACATCCACGCACAAAACACCACACACCACCACACACATCACACTCATCACCACAAACACCACCCCACACCACCCCATGGCACCCCAAAGACACCCCAGGTTCTCGGACCAAGAAGTCAGGGTCATGGTGGAGGAAATAATTAGGGTAGAGCCCCAGCTATTCGGCACACAGGTGCAGCACACCACAATAGCCAGGAAGGCGGAGCTATGGCAAAGGATCGTCGACAGGGTCAACGCTGTGGGACAGCATCCCAGAAACCAGGAAGACATCCGAAAGCGCTGGAACGACCTACGGGGGAAGGTGCGGTCGATGGTGTCAAGACACAACATCACTGTGCAGAAGACTGGCGGCGGACCCCCACCCACTCCACCCGAATTCACAGCATGGGAGCAAGAGGTCTTGAACATCCTGCATCCTGAGGGCCTCGCTGGAGTAGGCGGAGGAATGGACTCTGGTAAGTCTAATCCCAACTACTTCACCCCCCCCAACCACCAGCATGCCAACCCACACCCCCACCCTCACCCCCAACCCCCCAGCACACATCCTCCCTGCCAATGTCTCACCAGCACAACCCACCCAACATAACACCAATCCCTGAATGCCAACACAAACCATGGACACCCATCACCCAAGCATGACCACTGCACATACCCATCCCCCCCCACAAACCACCCTCACAACTCCTCCCACAAGGGAATGCCAGCACTGGGGGACAAGGGCACCCACAAATCGCACGCCATGGCACACACAGAAGCAATAACCATACTCTTTTACCCCTGCAGGGCCCGAACGCCAACACACCGGCCAGAAGGGTCCAGATTTGTCCATCCCGCCCCCAGTACAGGCCCCCAGTGATGACAGCAGCTCTGTCGACCTAGAACCTGATGACCAGCCCGGACCATCGGGGACCTCTGGACAGTCGGTTCCCCACACACAGACACAGGCCACAGCAGACCCAACCCCCTCTGGGAATACCAGCACAGCTCCCACCCAGCGGGCCCATGCCTCTGTCTCCAGGACGCGTCAATCAGCAGTGTGTCCGCCACTACAGGGCACCCAGGCTGACCCACCACCCCAACAACAACAGGGACCTGGGGGCAGTGTTAGTGGGCACACCGTCCAGGGGACAGAGGCCCGGGGAAACAGGGGAACTGGGAGGGCTGCTGTGCGAGAGGGGGTTGACCGGCCCAGGGAACCCACTCTCCAAGAGGCCCTCACCACCATCATGGGAGCATACCACCGCTCCCAGGAGACGATGGCGACGGTACTGGCCAGGTTCCAGGAGATCCAGGCACAGCAGGAGGAACGGTACATGGGGTTCAGAGACGAACTCAGGAACATCGGTACCGCAATGGGGACCATCGTCCTGGCCCTCAACCAGATAGTCACCACATTGCGGGACCATGTGGCACCCCAAAGGGCCCCTGTCACCAGCCCGGACGACGAACAGCCTACCACCTCCGCCGGCGCTAGTGGACAGGAGGCCCCCACACAACGACAGGCCACCAGAACCCCACCTCCTGCTGAAGATCAACCACCCCGCAAGCGGAACCTGAGATCACACAAGAAGACAGAGTAGGATGCCAAGACCCCCGCCAGCAAACGATACCCCCTGATGTCATCCCACTGTCCCACATTGTCACCCTGTCCAACCTTGAACTGCCCCTGCTCCATCCTTCCACAGGCATATGGGCAATGCACCTGTGCTACTGAGAACTGGACTCTGCCATGGACATTATTCCACCCCCACCAATCACCGTTTTACTATTATGGACCTATACGCAGCACTTAAAATAAATCACCAATTGCACTTCAAATGTCAGGAGTCTGCTTGTATTCTTTACAAATGTATTACACATAACGGTGCAATAATGTTCATTTACATTGTGATGACAACATACCAGTGTCAATAAGCATTAGTCCATGGGCAAACAAAGCAGAAGTCACGCTGTGGGTCATACAGCTCTGAAAAGGGAAGGGAAAGTCAAAAATCAGTGAAAAGGAACTGGGGGAAACACAGAAAGTAGAGATGCAGGAGGCCAGAAGTAAATGTAAAATGGCGTGGGTGATTCTTACCTGTGTGCTACTGAAAATACTGTTGTATAACTGTGTCCCTGTTGTCCGTGTCGTCCCCGTCTTCTTCCTCCTCTTCACTCTCCACAGGCTCCACAGCTGCTACAACACCACCATCTGGACCATCCGCCTGCAGGAAAGGCACCTGGCGTCGCAATGCAAGATTGTGAAGCATACAGCAGGCCACGATGATATGACACACCTTCTTTGGTGAGTACATGAGGGATCCCCCTGTCATATGCAGGCACCTAAACCTGGCCTTCAGGACCCCTAAGGTCCGTTCTATAATCCTCCTAGTTCGCCCATGTGCCTCATTGTACCGTTCCTCTGCCCTGGTCCGGGGATTCCTCACTGGGGTCAATAGCCAAGGCAGGTTGGGGTAACCAGAGTCACCTATTAGCCACACACGGTGTCTCTGTAGCTGTTCCATCACATAAGGGATGCTGCTATTTCGCATGACATACGCGTCATGCACTAACCCCGGGAACTTGGCATTTAGATGGGAGATGTACTGGTCAGCCAAACAGACCACCTGGACATTCATCGAATGGTAATTTTTTCTATTTCTGTACACCTGCTCATTGTCTTTTGGGGGTACTAAAGCCACATGGGTCCCATCAATGGCACCAATGATGTTGGGGATATGTCCAAGGGCATAGAAATCACCCTTCACAGTGGCCAAATCACCCTCCTCAGGGAAAACAATGTATCTCCGCATGTATATCATCAGGGCAGACAACACTCTGGACAAAACCTTAGAAAACATAGGCTGAGACATCCCTGATGACATGGCCACTGTTGTCTGAAAAGACCCACTTGCCAAAAAATGGAGTACTGACAGAACCTGCACCAGAGGGGGAATCCCTGTGGGTTGGTGGATGGGGGACATCAGGTCTGGCTCCAGCTGGGCACACAGTTCATGTATAGTGGCTCGGTCAAGTCGGTATCGAAGTATAATATGTCGTTCTTCCATTGTCGACAGGTCCACCAGCGGTCGGTACACGGGAGGATTCATCCTTCTCCTCGCAAGTCCCAGCGGACGGTGCCTAGGAAGGGCAACATGGAGCACAGAGTCAAGCAACCCACAGGTTCGTTCACACAGCTTGCACAGTACACAAATCGCTATGCATTGAAAGGCTTGTATGAGTGGCAATGCAAGGCCTAGGCCTGTGTGACGCAGTAGCAATTAAGCCATGTGGGCCCTTGTAATGGCGGCTGCCTGACCTGAGAAGTGTGACAGTGGGATGTGAGGTCAACGCGCTGGCGTGGCACACCGTGGCGGTAGGCGGTCGAAGACCGCGGCGCAAAGCAGCATTGGTTAACATTGCACCCTATGGGTCTCAGGAGCCAATGACGATGTGCGCCGGCGGTCGCGGTACGCACCGCGGCAGTACGCACCGCCGCGGGCGTGACTGCCATTTTCTATGTGCTTAACCACTCGAGACCTGACCATCCACAGGAGAGGACCTATACTGCAAGTGCTGCTGTGACCTCAGTCTGGAAGAGACAATGGCTGCTGCGACTGGGGAAAGGGCCCCTGCCTTCACTTCAGAAGAGTTGGAGAAACTTGTGGATGGGGTTCTGCCCCAGTATGCGCTACTCTACGGTCCTCCAGACCAACAGGTAAGTACACTGGGTGCACGTTGAATGGGCTATGCCTGGGTTGTGTATGGTGGATGTAAGATGGTGGGGTGGGGAGCGAATGAGGAGTGCAAGGCACGACAGATGAGAGCATGTGCCACATGGAAGGGTTGGGGAGGGGGGGGCAATCACATCTAACATGCAGAAATTTTTTGAAATTTCCTTTCCCACCCTGTACATGTCAAATAGGTTAGCGCCCATCAGAAAGTCGACATTTGGCGTGCCATCGCCAAGGAAGTCCGGGACCTGGGAGTCCACAACAGACGGGGCACCCACTGCCGAAAGAGGTGGGAGGACATCCACCGCGGGACCAGGAAGACCGCTGAGTCACTGCTGGGGATGGCCTCCCAACGTAGGAGGGGTGCCAGTCGTACCTTGACCCCCCTGATGTCCCGGATCCTGGCGGTGGCCTACCCCGATTTGGATGGCCGCGTGAGGACATCACAGCAGACACAAGGGGGTGAGTACCAGCGTCTGGGTGGGGGAGGAGGGCTGTGGGTGACATTAGGCCAGGGCGCTTTCTTTAGTGTAGTCCCCTCCTTTAGGCATGGCCCTGTGCCCCCGCCCCCCACCTCTGTAGGGTGCCAAGTACAGCAATCCATGGTCCAGCATCACCCATGTGCGCATTTGTTGTCCATAGACCTGTTGGCCTAGTCACAAGTACTGAGTAGTGTACCCCGATTGCACGGCATAGTGCATGAGGCTCCTGTGTCTGTCCTCTCCGCCAACGGTGTTGACAATGCATGCAATCAACCTGTTTTTATTTCTCCCCCCCACCCTTTTTCTTTATCTTCTTGTGCATGTGTGCATTAGCATCATCAGGCGGAGGAGAATTGGCATCGGAGCACGAGGGAGCTGCAACTCACAAGGCCCCGGTGGGCCATGGTACAGACACCGAGGTCACCAGTGATACGGAGGGCGAGGGGAGCACCACAACGGGGACCCGTGGTGACACCAGCGACACCGATACGTCCTCGGAAGGGAGCTCCCTAGCGGTGGCGGCAACATCCGGGCCCCCCGCCTCTACATGTACAGCCGCCACCCAGCGCACCAGCTCCGCCCTCCCAGCAGCCCCTTAGCCTTCGCTCCGTGCCCACTCGCCCAAGAAGGCGGGCATCTCCTTCGCCCCAGGCACCTCAGGCCCTGCCCATGTTACCCCTGCTGCCCTCAGTGAGGAGGTCATTGACCTCCTACAGACCATCATTGTTAGGCAGTCTACCCTTTTGAATGCCATCCAGGGGGTAGAGAGGGAGGTGCATCGGAGCAATGCATACCTGGAGGGCATTCATTCGGGTCAGGCTGCCCATCAACGATCGTTCAATGCTCTGGCCTCAGCACTGACGGCAGCCATTGTACCTGTTTCCAGCCTCCCTCTTCTAACTGCCTCCACCCTGTCTCTGTCTCCTGTTCCTCAGCCTATCCCATCCACACCATCAGACCAGCCTGCACACACCTCAACACCCAACGGCAGCTCATCCAGACATAAGCACCACAGATCACACAAGCATTCACCCAAGCAACACCCAGATGCAGACATGCCAACAGTCAATACCACCCCTGTGTCCCCCTACTCCTCGTCTCCCTCCTCCCTCCCTGTGACGTCTCCACTCACACCTGCATGCACACCACCATCAGCCAGTACTTCCATCACCAGCACACCTTCCAGTACAGTCCGCACACGTGCAGTCACCACCCCCACTGCCATTTACACGTCCCCTGTGTCCTCTCCCACTGTGTCTGTCACCCCCTCTTCCAAGACACACAAACGCAGGCAGCCACCCACCCAACAGCCAACCACCTCACGACAGCCTACGTCACAAGCACCTGCACCCAAAGACAGCACACCTGACTCTCCTACAACCACATCCTCTTCCTGCACTCCCATACCCACTACACCTACCCTTTACATTGGTCCTAAAAAACTTTACCTCTCCAAACTTAACCTCTTTGCCCCACCTGACCCACCCCCTCCATCTGCTAAGAGTCCCAAGAGCACCTCAGCCACCACCAGCCCTGCTTCAAGTGTCACCATTGTGCACGGGTTTTGGAGTCCACCCTTTCCCAGCACTGATACATCGGCCAGCAGCAAGGGGACAGCCAGCCCCCCCCCCCTGGAAAGAGGACCCGTAAAATGAAGGGCCGCCGCGAGAAGACTGACACAGCTGCCCCCAAGGAGCAAAGTCCTGGGCCGTAACCTGCCACAACATCCAGGGGAGGCAAGGGCCAGAGAGCCTCATCGAAGGAGGGCAAGGGCAGCAGGGCGGAGAAGTCAGCCAGCAGGGGCGCGGACCAGGAGGGCCCCACAAGCCCCATCCCGGGTGTGAGGGAGGACACCCACGGGCCCAGGACTCCGTCACAGAAGGGTCCAGCAACTGCACGGTCGGAGGGCGACTAAGCAGGGAGTCCTGGCCAGGTCTGGCTCCCTTGAATGACTGGACAAGCACCGCTGAAGAGGGCCCCGCCGTGCAGAAAGGCACCGCTGAAGAGGGCCCCGCCGTGCAGAAAGGCACCGCTGAAGAGGGCCCCGCCGTGCAGATAGACACCGCTGAAGAGGGCGCCGCCGTGCAGAAAGGCACCGCTGAAGAGGGCCCCGCCGTGCAGAAAGACACCGCTGAAGAGGGCCCCGCCGTGCAGAAAGGCACCGCTGAAGAGGGCCCCGCCGTGCAGAAAGGCACCGCTGAAGAGGGCCCTGCCGTGCAGAAAGACACCGCTGAAGAGGGCCCCGCCGTGCAGAAAGGCACCACTCCGCTGGGCCCCGCCGTCTCAAGCACCGCTCCGCTGGGCCCTTCCTGTCAGGCACCGCTCCGCTGGGCCCCGCCGTCTCATGCACCGCTCCGCTGGGCCCTTCCTGTCAAGCACCGCTCCGCTGGGCCCCGCCGTCTCAAGCACCGCTCAGCTGGGCCCCGCCGTCTCAAGCTCTGCTCCGCTGGGCCCTTCCTGTCAGGCACCACTCCGCTGGGCCCTTCCTGTCAAGCACCGCTCCGTTGGGCCCCGCCGTCTCAAGCACCGCTCAGCTGGGCCCCGCCGTCTCAAGCACCGCTCCGCTGGGCCCTTCCTGTCAAGCACCGCTCCACTGGGCCCCGCCGTCTCAAGCACCGCTCAGCTGGGCCCCGCCGTCTCAAGCACCGCTCCGCTGGGCCCTTCCTGTCAGGCACCGCTCCGCTGGGCCCGCCGTCTCAAGCACCGCTCCGCTGGGCCCTTCATCTCAAGCACCGCTCCGCTGGGCCCCGCCGTCTCAAGCACCGCTCCGCTGGGCCCTTCCTGTCAAGCACCGCTCTGCTGGGCCCCGCCGTCTCAAGCACCGCTCCGCTGGGCCCTGCCGTCTCAAGCACCGCTCAGCTGGGCCCTTCCTGTCAAGCACCGCTCCGCTGGGCCCCGCTGTCTCAAGCACCGCTCAGCTGGGCCCTGCCGTCTCAAGCACCGCTCCGCTGGGCCCTTCCTGTCAGGCACTGCTCCGCTGGGCCCCGCCGTCTCAAGCACCGCTCCGCTGGGCCCTTCCTGTCAAGCACCACTCCGCTGGGCCCCGCCGTCTCAAGCACCGCTCCGCTGGGCCCTTCCTGTCAAGCACCGCTCCGCTGGGCCCCGCCGTCTCAAGCACCGCTCAGCTGGGCCCCGCCGTCTCAAGCACCGCTCCGCGGGGCCCCGCCGTCTCAAGCACCGCTCAGCTGGGCCCCGCCGTCTCAAGCACCGCTCCGCTGGGCCCTTCCTGTCAAGCACCGCTCCGCTGGGCCCCGCCGTCTCAAGCACCGGTCAGCTGGGCCCTTCCTGTCAAGCACCGCTCCGCTGGGCCCCGCCGTCTCAAGCACCGCTCCGCTGGGCCCTTCCTGTCAAGCACCGCTCCGCTGGGCCCCGCTGTCTCAAGCACCGCTCCGCTGGGCCCCGCCGTCTCAAGCACTGCTCAGCTGGGCCCCGCCGTCTCAAGCACCGCTCCGCTGGGCCCTTCCTGTCAAGCACCGCTCCGCTGGGCCCTTCCTGTCAAGCACCGCTGGCCCATTGACAGTGCCGGTTCTGTGTCGAGCTAGTGTTCACGCTGCACTCGGGGCACCCTGCAGCCTCCATTACCTGTGGAGTCTGTGATCCACCTGATGGCCTGTTTCTCTGCACTCTTCAGGATGGCACAGTGGGCAGACCACCCACTGTAGAGACTTGTGAGACTGTGGCTTTGCACTCCCCAGGATGGCACAGTGGGCATGGTGGACCCTTCGTGGATCTGGCGTCGTGGACTCATGTGGCTGAGGTGCCCCCCCTTCCCTTCCCCCTGAGGTGCCTGTAGTTTTGTCATCTGATGCCCCAGCAGTGTTCTCTCCAACGGACTCAGGTCTCCTGTGTGGGCTTTGCCCATGTGTTGATACACTTTGGCCCACGGACAGTGGAAATTTAAGTGACTGTGCAGGACTTATTGCCTATGTTTATCGGTTTCGCAATGTTCTTACTTGATTTTTTACAATTCATATTGCTATTTTACCATGACTTCAAAGAACCTCTTTTATACATAAATGTTGTTTCTCACTTTAATTATGTCTTTGCATTATTCCGGGGGGTTTGGGTGGTGTCACTGGGACTTGGTGCTCTGCATTGGTGTGTAGATAGTTGGGGGGGGTGGGGTCGCATATGTGTGTGGCCGTAAGCTTTCCTCCTCCCCCCTCCCCTGTGTCGTAGGTGCAGTACTCACCGTTGTCGTCTGCGCCGGCGTTCGTACTCGTGGTAGATGAGCAGGTAGACAATAGCTGGTAGGATGTTTAATTCGGGTTCCATGCTGTTCTCCGTCCTCGTGGAGTGTGTATAGGTGAGCGTTTTCCCATTCGTAGTCTGTTTCCGCCGTGTTTTTATTGGCGGGCTCCCGCCCCGGAAAAGGTGGCGGATTGGTGAGTTGTGATAGGGTGGGCGGTACATTGTCTGCCGCCTGCCTGTTGGCGGTGACCGCCGCGCTGTTTGTCTGTCCCGCCGTGGCGGTCGGAGTGTTAAAGTGGCGGCCTTTGTTGGCGGTTCCCGCCAGGGTCAGAATACCTTGTTTTGACCGCCAGCCTGTTGGCGGGTTGGCCGCCGCTTTATCACCGACCGCCAGGGTTGGAATGACCCCCTTAGTCTTTCAGAATTGTTATACGCTGCCTCTACTCTCAGGGGAGAGGAAAATCCACTTTGACATTTACCTGTGTACTTACTGTCTTTAACCCTCACTACATCTCCCATGCTTAATTTGATTTCTTTACTCTAGTGGATGTCATCAAAATATCTTTTGTATTTATCCTGAGCCCTTCCAATATTCTTCTTCACTTCTTCAGGACTCCACGCCACGCCACTCTTTTAATGGCCATCCCTTCGCAATTGCAACACCCAAGTCTCTTAGAACCTCATCATCCTCTTGTGCTATTTTCCATTCACTGCGTGTAATTCCTCGACACACACCTTCCTCCACGATAGCCACCCATACATCTTCCTCCATGTCTTCTTCCTTATTTTTGGTTGGTAAAGGCATGCGACTTAAAACATCTGCAACAATGTTTTTAACACCAGGCAAATATTGCACAATATAATTATATTCTAACAGACGTATTGACATCCTTGCCAACCTAGGAGAAGCTTTATACAACCCCTTCATAGTTAGGACCTTCACTAATGGCTTGTGATCACATGCAAAGTGACTGTAGCGCCCCTCACATTCTGTCTGAAATGTTCTAACGCCCACACACGTGCAAGTGTTTCACACTCAATAACTGAATACTTCTCTTCAGTCGGAATTAATGAATGTGAAGCGAAAAAAATGGTATCCTCATTGCCCTCCATGTCTACGTCTGTCGGGACTGATCCAATACCTTTACAGCTGGCATCCATAGTGATAATACACTTAAGATTTACTTCAAAACCTTGTAATGGAGGTGCATTCTGACACATTTCCGTCCACTCAAACTTGTTCCTTAATTTGAGCAATTGTCTCAAACAATACGTTTTCTTTGAGAAATGTTTTACAAATTTTGAGTAGAGCTCTACTAAACCCAGAAAAGCACAAACCTCATCCTTGTTCTGAGGATTGGGCGCCTTACTTATTGCTGACAATAACTCCTCCTTTGGTTTGATACCGTCAGCAGATACTACATGCCCCAAATAGTTAACATGGCCACATGCAAATTTGCACTTTCTGAATTTTGCTGTCAGACCCTTCTCATTTAAAACATTTAGTACCCGTAATAGTGTTTGATCATGATTTTCTTTTGATCTTCCCATTATGAGAATATCATCTTGAAACACCATGACATTATCAATCCCTTCTAAAATTGAGTTCATGAATCTTTGGAACATTGCAGCCGCTAACGCCAAACCAAATGGCACCCGTCTGAACCTATAACACCTAAAGGGTGAAACAAAAGCAGTCAAATTCCTACTATTTGGATGCAATTGTACCTGATAAAAGGCTGCTTTCAAATCAATGGAAGAAAACCATTATATGCCCCTTGTGCGAGATAGCATTTCATTAATATGAGGTAAAGGAAATTGGTCAACTAGTATGTTCTTATTGAGATCCCTCAAGTCTATACATAGTCGTAAATTCCCTTTAGCCTTTTTCACTACCACCAATGAGGCAACCCACTCTGACAATTCTCTTGGTTCTATGATTTTTTCCTCCTGCAGTTTATCCAATTGCACTTTAACACTTTCTTTCAAGGGAATAGGAATGTTTCTTACTTTGGGCACCTGTGGCTCAGCATTGTCTTTTAAATGAATGAGATGCATAAACCCCTTCATCTTACCAATTCACCCAGAAAATAGTCTTGGAAATGTTTGCAAAACTAACTTGCCAACATCCAATTCCATTTGCACAGTTAATACTGGTTCCGGGTTGTTAGGATCTAAGATGATGCCTAATTTACCTTGATCAATCCAACCCAAAACAGAGGGACCTGTTACAGCCACATACAATTTTCCTACTGTCTCTCTATCTTTGTATTGAAATTTCAACTACTTGAAACCTAATAATTCAATGACTTCACCAGCAAATGTCTTAATTGTTATGTGTGGCGCACATAACTCCTCACCCACAATATGTTTGAAACTCCTTTCCCAAACATTCCTATTAACAATGGTATAAGGAGACCCTGAATCTACAACAATACATAAGGTCACCCCACCCAAATTTATTTTCCACTTTGGTCTCTTTTTCCTTTTCTTGTCTTCTTCCCCTGTGTACAAAATTGTATGTCCATTTGTGTGTTCATCAGCAGTGTCCACACATAAAACACACCTATTCAAACCCTCATCGTCAGATGAGTTGGTGTCTTCCAGTTCCAACACCTTGCTGCTGCTTCCCATTTTCTTCTGACATGCTCTTTGAAAATGCCCTGTAACAGTGCATTTCAAACACTTCTGCTTCTTAACTGGGCACACCTTGTCATTTGCCAAATGGTCATTACTGTCACATCTGTAACATTTCCTTTTTTTGTTCAGTCTATAATTTTTCTGTTCTGTTTCTGGTTTTCCCAACCATTTCTTTTTATGCTCCTTAGAGGCTTTTTTCCCCTTCACTCTTGCAACAATATTCTCATCACTCTTATTTTCGTTTAAAACCTCCTTGGCACACCCTCCCATTAATTCTGCCCTTTTCACAATATCAATAACTTCTTGCAACAAGCTCTCTCCTTTGGCTCATAACTTGTCTTGAATACTCGAGTCAGACGATTGCATAACAATCTGATCTCGTATAAGCTCGTCATGCAGTACACCAAATCTGCAATTGATTGCTAAATTTTTTAAATCAGAAACATAATCCTCCACAGGTTCATCCTTCCCTTGTTTACGATGGAAGAATTTATAGCGATCCACCGCCACACAGACTCTGGGCCTGTAATAATTGTCCAAATCCTCCAGCGCATTAATATACAAGTCTCATTGACCCTCTTGCCTTGGTTTCTTATTAATATTTTTGAAAACCTTCAGACCTCCAGTCCCTCAACAATGTAGTAAAATCCAGTACTTTTTCTCCATGGAAAGTTCTTCTTTGTCGTCAATTGCAGGCATATAATTTTTGAAGTATTCACACCACTCCACCCATTTCAAAATAGGTGTGCCAGAAACAGATATAAATGGTTGGGGAGGTGTTAGATTCCATGGATTGCCCAAAGCCATGTTGTCACTGCACAGTCTCCTTGATAAAAATATTTTGCAAGTAAATTAATTTGTAGAGTGTCAGTTTATTTTGTTACTATTTGCTATATACTCTTCTTTTGTTTGTTTATTCATATATGTGTTTGTAACACAAACCAAAAAAACATCATGTGCCACAGTCTAGAGAATGCTTTGAAGTCCACGATATTTTGTATTAATTTCAGTAAGGTTTCCAATGTAAAAGGAAGCGTCTTTTAAAACGCTGAGATCCAACTCAAAATGGTGTTTTAACACGTTAGAACGATGTGTTTCCTGAACCGGCACTGCTTCTTAGACCGGTCCAAAATGGCGGCACGCTGCACGTCAGAATGACGTAGCACCGCTAGTTGTCTGTGAAATGCAGACAACCTGCATTTGCAGGAAAACATTTTACGAGTCCCGAGGCCCTTCCCAAGGAGTCGGACGGGACTCACCACCAGGTGGCACCACCAGCCAGAGTCCTGCATTACCTCGCCGGAAGCCAGATACTCCCGCAGATCTTCGCCTGACCCCGAGAGGCTCTGCGTCCTCGCAGTTCCTCTTTCGGTGCCAGTGAGTCCAAAGCTCGCCGCCAAAACAGTAAAGATGCGACATAGAGACTTTGTAATTTCTATACATATTTATTGGTAACTTTGCATAATCAATGAGACGTGCAGAGCTAGCCAACGGGCTAACCGCCGATCACCTTTGATTCTCAAATGCCGCTATGTAATCTTCACTTCTGTGAATAGAACACGAGCGTGTGGCATTCGAGAATGTAGGAACCATTGCTACAGCCACCCTGTGAGGAAAAAAACAGGCGTGTAGAAGGGAATTTGATTTAAACATGAAAATCAGTGTAATCATCTGAGAACAAGAAAGGCATCAAAATGCAAAGTTAGCAAGAGAGACCTAATGGCTTGATAATGGGAAAAAGAAGAAATGTTTATTGCACGCTACTTTGAAGAAAAACTAAAAGCTATTCAAGGGTTTTATTTGGATTCTGTGCACTGTGCTGGTGATTCAACTGACAGCTGGCCATTCTGTGTCTATGCACAATGTTCAGAGAAACGGGCACCCCAGCAGCACTAACATGTTTGTCTTTGGTGCTGATGACTTTGTGGACCCTTTCTAGGGGCAAGCGCAAAGCGCTCCGTCCCCTGCAGTAATCTCTCTTTGGGCTTCCAACCATGCTCATGTCACGTCAGTCACTTTCATTGGTCCGTGGGCTTGCCTTTTAAAATCCGCTTGCTTTCATTCGTGAAAGGCACAAATACGTCATGCCTTTTCCGGTGTTTAGCCCACCTACACAGCACCAGTAAACTACTGAAAACATACGAGGCTCCATGTTTTCAGCATGGTTTCCAGACTACTTTATCTTTTTATTTTCCACCCAACGTGATCGCTCTGGGGTTTTCATAGCACAATTGCACTCTATGTGTCCGTTTTCAATTTCAGCATGATTGCTCTGAATTTTACATAGCGCGATTGCACTTCAATTTTTTCTTTTAATTTGTGGGGCAAGAAACGTCTGGTTAGGAGTTTACAACGTTAATAGTTCTAACTCGAGCAAATGAGAGACCTGTTGCATTGCACATGCTTGTTATTATAGGCTGGCTTTAAAGGGCAACAGTCGTCAGACAATTATGTGTTCACGCCTGGAGAGGGGCTTTGGCTACACTCACATTTAGGGATCCAGGAGTACATGTTTTGATTGGGCAGAAAGTATGTGCGTCCACAAAAATGTGCTAGGCCGCCACAAGATTTGATTATTTTATTGCTGCAGCTTTCTAAGCTTGAAATTTCAGGGGCACACACATGACACTGGAATGCTGTTAAATTGCTTCATATAATTAAATAATTTATGTTGTTTTTTCCTCTGGTGGCAGCAGAGATAGGAAGAGCACAGTCAATCTACATGGATTTTTAGGTCTGTGTTGACCGTGCAACCATTACCTGACCTTTTAACCGACATCAATAATATTCTACAGTTCGATGCTTCAACACAAATGCATATCTATCCCCATGCTATTACCATACAATATTCATTTAAAGCCAGAACTAGTGGCATTGCCAGTGCTTGCACCAATTGTTATGGCTAAATCCTGGATGAGTGGACATAAACAATCTGAGCCATCACTGTGACTGAAGCATTCAGGTCCCTAACCTCGCTCTCAGTCATATCGGAAATATGCATAATCTGTGATGGCATTAGCAGCTTACACCAAGACCTTGGCTGGATCCATATTACTCCAGCATGAGAGGTGAGGGAACTCCTGTGACCACAGACACTTTCATCTGTGGTGTTAATGTATGGAGTAATCACCAGTAAAAAAAGATCAAAAACTATCCTTTTGGAATCACTAATGTCATTACTGCAGATGGATTGTGGCAAAGCGACAGCCCCCATTAGGTAATGGCAGCACAAGACTACTAGGAATAATGGACTCTTGAGATATAGTTCCTAAAGAAGTACACTGAAAGACCACTCCTAACTCCTTCCACTTCTTAGAAACATCCTCTCTTTTCAGCTGCCAACAGGGAGGTGGGTTGTGGTTAATGTCTGAATGCGTCTTCCTCCTCCCACTGAACGCAAAGGACTTCATGGAACTGCAGAATACATTCAAATAGCCAGATACGTGTGAGGTGGCATCACTGGGCTTAGCCATTTAGCCTACTCTTATCTAGATTTCTGGGGACCTGCTGCTTTCTTTACTTGGAGATGCAGCATGAGAACTGCCTTCTGCTGATAGACTCCAACACTCAACCTCACTCATATAACAGGGAGCCGAAAACTTCAATAGAAATAAATTACCTTTTTCTCAGACGTGAAACACTATGACGAAAATTATATTGTTACAACAATCAATAGAATTGGGATACAATCTTCAGCTCACCACAGCTCTCCTCCACTGGTGTGTGTTACATATTCAAATGGCTAGAATCCAATGTTCGCGAGATCTGTTGGATGCAGAGAGGAGGGCTGAGGGAAACATTGTGGTTTGCTAACAGGGGTCTGCTATGAATTTCAGATTGACATATAAACAATAATAATAATTTCTGCATGTTCAGTTAACTGTGAGTGTAGAGGTGTCTGAGGGCTGATGGTTGGTGATGGGGAAATTATGAAAGCCTGTGTCTCGCCTATCCTGGCCCTTCATCAATGATGTCACCAGCAGTAGTACCAAACTTGGAATGGCAGCTAAGTTGATGCAAATGCAGCTGACTGAGGTGTGCTGTGGTATCACTTAAAGCAAGATCTCACATTCGGTCTTCTCCGCCTCAAGACACATGTAAAAGAGTGTTTTGGGGGCATTCATGGATGTTGAGCTGTGCATTGAGTGGATGCCAAATAAGGCTTTGAAATTACTTGACCTGGTTGCGCGAACAAAAGTAGCTGAGGAGATAGACCACCAGGCAGTTAGACAGTAAGACAAACAGAACATCATCGAGTGTTCCATATAAAGCCATGAAATGCACCAATTATGGTGAACTAAAGCACACCATACTCAATTCCACCCTCAAACAAAAAAAATGATGCTGTCTACAAGGAGCAAAACATGGGATGGTAGAGAATTATGCTGCGTTTTGTACATTGCATGCTATAACTGTCAATTTCAGGACTTTTGGGGTTTTATGATCGCTGTATTGTAATAGATAGATAGATAAATAGATAGATAGATAGATAGATAGATAGATAGATAGATAGATAGATAGATAGATAGATAGATAGATAGATAGATTGATTTACGGAGTGTAATTTGCTATTTATTATAATTACCATTGTTGAGTGTAGATGAGAGCAAGGCTCACTAGAGGTGAAGTCTCGAATGAGTAATGATACTCCTCCTCTCCTTCGGTATTAGCAATAAATAGAACATTTTAGCCTACGCATCTGTATATAGTTTATGTGATTGCATTTTTTCATATGTAATTGTTCTACAAACTTACTTGTCCGAAAACAGGATGCTAGTGGCTACATTTGTGCAGTATGGTAAAACCATATTGCTTGGGACCTTTAGGAAAAAATTATTTTTCTCATGTCAGATTTGTTGCACTGTAGTAATAAACTCGAACTCATCTTTAGCACTGTACTAATCAATATGTGATTGTGTGTTTTCTTAGTGCAGTTGCTCAAAATAACTCTAAAAAACATGTTATATTCGGGCACATTTATTGTCACTGTCACGACATGAAGTCAATGCACAGCTGAGGTAATGCACCAGTTGCAAGTTGGGCAGCCCTTTGACCAGCCCCTGCTTCATGTGACCAAAAGTCTTGTGCAGCAGTAGTTGGAAATTAACTAGAGTATTAAAAAACCTTTGCAATTCACTGAAAGAACTACAGTTATAATGTGAGGTATGGTTTTAGCTCAAGCACCTAATCTCACTAAATGTTGCCAGTTATTGTTATCAAGGCACAGGACATACGCCATAACTTTTGCTGCCCACATAACAATAATTTGAAAATGGCACAGTCACAAAAAAAGCCGTGAGGATAACAACATGGTGGGCAGCACAAGCATCCAGAGCAGGAGACAGAGAGTATTTTTATACCATATAGTGCTGAGGTTGAGTTGGTGGATGGACGTAAGAAACAGAACGAGTGCGCTCTTTGACTTGCAGTTGTTTGCACAGCGCTGCTCTCTGGGGCAGGCGCAGGCTCACTGACAGATCGTGGAGAGAGGACACTGTGGCTATAAGGCCTTGGTATTTGCAGCAGATCCTTGTTTCCAAGACATTTAAGGAAGAGAGATATGGTGGTTTGATAGCACTACAGCTGTACATGTTGACTTTCCTAAGGTTGTGGTTTTAAAGGGGATATTTTGGAGTCTAACAACTTCATAGTATACTTTGAGCATCCATATTGAAACCCAAGATTACAAATGCTGCAATCTGTTGTTAAAGTAAAGAGTCTTCTGTCTCATCAACCTTCTCAACAAGTGTGTTAATATTCCAACCCCGCATAGCATAAATTTAATTAATATGGATTAATAAAGACGCATAGATTGTCCATCTAACAAAGACGGAACAGAGATCACCTCTTTTATCAGCAAGATCGTGAATTAACCCCTTCACTGTCAGGCCTTTTCCCCCACAGGTGCCACGCCTTTTCTTTGGCTGTTTGGGGCAGTTTGCGCTTAGTCTCGCATAACTTTTTGTCCACATAAGCTACCCACGCCAAATTTGCCTCCTCTTTTTCCAATATACTAGGGATTCTAGAGGTACCCAGAGTTTGTGGGTTCCCCTGAAGGAGACCAAGAAATTAGCCAAAACACAGGGATATTTTTTTTTCAAATTTGGGATATAAGGGCTGCAGAAGCAAGCTTGTGTTTTTTCCCTGAAAATGGCATCAACGAGGGGTTTGGAGTGCTAAAATCACTATCTTCCTAGCTTTCAGGAACAGGCAGTCTTGCATCATAAAACCCACATTTTCCACACACTTTTGGCATTTTACTGGGACATACCCCATTTGTACTATTTTTTGTGCTTTTAGCCTCCTTCCACTTATTGACAGAAATGGGTACGAAACCAATGCTTGATCCCGGTAAGCTAAATATTTCTGAAAAGTAGACACAAATCTAAATTAAGCAAGGGGTAACTTGTGTAGACCCTAAAAGGTTTTCCTACAAAAAATAACAGCTAAAATAAAAAAATATTGAAATTGAGGTGAAAACAACAGCTATTTCTCTCCATGCTTTACTCTATAACTTTTTCCTGCCTTGTCAGATTTTCAAAAGCAATATACCATTACGTCTGCTGGACCCCGCTAGTTGCAGGGATATATAGGGCTTGTAGTTTCATCAAGATCCCTAGGTACCCGGAGCCACTAAAAGAGCTGCACCTTACAATGGGTTTTTATTCCATACCGGGTATACAGTAATTCATTTGGTGAAATATAAAGAGTGAAAAATCGGTATCAAGGAAATCTTTGTATTTCCAAAACGGGCACAAGATCAGGTGTTGAGAAGCAGTGGTTAATTTCACATCTTTGAATACCAGGGGGCCCATACTAGCATTTGAGCTACAGGGCATTTCTCAAATAGACATATTTTTGACACACTGTCTTATATTTGGAAGGAGAAAATGTAGAGAAAGACAAGGGGAAATAATACTTGTTCTGCTATTCTGTGTTCCCCCAAGTCTTCAGATAAAAATGGTACCTCACTTGCGTAGGTAGGCCTAATGCCTGTGACTGGAAATGCAACAAGGAAACATCACATTTTTACAGTGAAAAATGATGTGTTTTTTGGAAAGTGCCTAGCTGTGGATGTTGGCCTCTAGCTCAGCCAGCATCTAGCGAAACCTACCGCATTTTTGTAAACTAGACACCTCGGGGAATTCAGAATGGGGTGACTAGTGGGGCTCTCACCAGTTCCTCTTACCCAAAATCCTCTCCAAACCTTAAAAGTATGCCAAAAACACTTTTCCCTCACATTTCAGTGACAGAAAGCTCTGGAATCTGAGAGGAGCCACACATTTTCTTCGACCTAGTGTTCCCCCAAGTCTCCCAATAAAAATAATACCTCACTTGTGTGGGTAGGCCTAGTTCCCATGACAGGAAATGCCCCAAATCACAATGTAGACACATGATATTTTCCCAAAGAAACCAGCTGTTTTTGTAAAGTGCTTAGCAGTGGATTTTTGGCCTCTATCTTAGCCAGCACCCAAAGAAACCTACCAAACGTGTGCATTTTTGAAAACTAGACACCTAGGGCAATCCAAGATGGGGTGACTTGTGGGTCTCTCACCAGGTTTCGTTACCCAGAATCCTTTGGAAACCTCAAAATGTGGCCAAAAAACACTTTTACCTCACATTTTGGTGACAGAATGTTCTGTAATCTGAGAGGAGCCACAAATTTCCTCCTACCCGGCATTCCCCCAAGTCTCCAGATAAAAATGGTACCTCAATCATGTGGGTAGGCCTAGTGCCTGTGACAGGAAATGCCCCAAAACACAATGAGGACACATCACATTTTGCCAAAGAAAACAGCTGTTTTTTGCAAAGTGCCTAGCTGTAGTTTTTGTCCTCTAGCTCAGCCGGCAACTAGGGAAACCTACCAAACCTGTCCATTTTTTTAAACTAGATACCTGTGGGAATCCAACATGGGTGACTTGTGGGGCTCTTACCAGGTTCCGTTACCCAGAATCCTTTGCAAACCTCAAAATGTGGCCAAAAAAACACTTTTTCTCACGTTCCGATGACAGAAAGCCCTGGAATCTGAGAGGAGCCACAAATTTCCTCGTACCCAGCATTTCCCCAAGTCTCCCAATAAAAATGGTACCTCACTTGTGTGGGTAGGCCTGGTGCCTACGACAGGAAATTACCCAAAACACAACCTGGACACATCACATTTTCCCAAAGAAAACAGAGCTGTTTTTTGCAAAGTGCCTAGCTGTGGATTTTGGGCTCTAGCTCAGCCAGCAACTAGGGAAACCTATCAAGCCTGTGCGGGAAATCCAGGATGGGGTGACTTGTGGGGCTCTCACCAGGTCCCGTTACCCAGAATTCTTTGCAAACCTCAAACTTTGGCCCAAAAAAACACTTTTTCCTCAAATTTCGGTGACAGGAAGCTCTGGCATCTGAGAGGAGCCACAAATTTCATACGACCCAGCATTCCCCCAAGTCTCCCAATAAACATGGTACCTCACTTGTGTGGGTAGGCCTAGTGCCCACATCAGAAAATGCCCCAAAACACAACGGGGACACATCACATTTTACCAAAGAAAACAGCTGTTTTTTGCAAAGTGCCTAGCTGTGGATTTTGGCCTCTAGCTCAGCCTGCAACTAGGGAAACCTATCAAGCCTGTGCGTTTTTTAAATCTAGACACTTAGGGGAATCCAGGATGGGGTGACTTGTGGGGCTGTCATCAGGTTCCGTTACCCAGAATCCTTTGCAATCCTCAAAATCTGGCCAAAAAAACACTTTTTCCTCATAGTTTGGTGACAGAAAGTTCTGATATCTGAGAGGAGCCACAAATTTCCTCCTACCCAACGTTCCCCCAAGTCTCCCGATAAACATGGTACCTCAATTGTGTGGGTAGGCCTAGTGCCCGGGACAGGAAATGCCCCAAAACACAATGAGGACACATCACATTTTCCCAAAGAAAACAGCAGTTTTTTGCAAAGTGCCTAGCTGTGGATTTTGTCCTCCAGCTCAGCCAGAAACTAGGGAAACCTACCAAACCTGTGCATTTTTTAAAACTAGACACCTACGGGAATCCAACATGGGGTGACTTGTGGGGCTGTCATAAGGTTCTGTTACCCAGAATCCTTTGCAAACCTCAAAATTTGGCCCAAAAACACTTTTTCCTCACATTTCAGTGACACAAAGCTCTGGAATCTGAGAGGAGCCACAAATGTCATCCTACCTAGCATTCCCCCAAATCTCCCAATAACATTGATTCCCCTACTTGTGTGGGTGTCCCAGGTGCCTGCAACAGAAAAATACCAAAAACCTGTAGAGATTGAGGGGATAGCACATCAAGTTGATAAGCACATATTTTTCTTTTATACATCTTTAGGCTGAATCTGCTTTGGGGACCCACACAAGCGAGGTATCATTTTACTTGGGAGACTGAGGGGAACGCTGGGTGGTAGGAAAGTTGTGTCGGAGAGGTGATCCTACAAAGAATATTGAGGAAAATATGCTTTTTAAGCCAATTTTGAGATTTATAGAGAAGTCTGGGTAAGACAATGCTGGGGGATCCACGGAAGCCACAGCTCCCTGGACTCCTTGAGGTGTCTAGTTTAACAAAATGTCTGGGTTCGGTAGGGTACCCTAGATGAAGGCCGCACCCGGGGCCAAAAATGCAGGTGTCCCCCAAACACAGGTAGTTTTGTAATAGATCATTTTGATGTGACCACGTACTTCTGTGATGTTTTAAACACTAAGGTGGTCATTACAACCCTGGCGGACGGTGTTAAAGGTGCGGTAATACCGCAAACAGGCCGGCGGACAAAAAAAGGGAATTATGACCATGGCGGAAACCGCCAACAAAGACAGCTACTTTAACACTCCGACCGCCACGGCGGTACAGACAAGCAGCGCGGCGGTCACTGCCAACAGACAGGCGGAAGACAATGTACCGCCCATAGTATCACAACCCGCCAATCCGCCACCTTTTCCGGGGCGGATTCACCGTGGATAAAAACACGGGGGAAACAGTTTATGCAATAGGAAAACGCTCACCTTAACACATCCCACGAGGAAGGAGGACACCATGGAGCCGGAATTTCAAATCCTACCTGCCCTTCTCTTCCTACTCATCTACGAAGACCAGCGCCCGCGGCGGCAAAGACAACGGTGAGTACTGCACCTACGACATAGGGGAGGGGGGAGGCAAAAGTCAGGGACACACACACGCAACACCCCCACCCCCACCCTCGCATATTACAACACACACACCAATGCATTTACAAACATCACAGTAACAACCCACAACCCCCCCGGAAGAATGCAAAGACAAAACGAAATCAGTTCAAACATTGTAATGTATCAATATACATGTGTCAATTATATACAGATATATATAAACTCATACAAAGGTATATACAGTACGAGAAGTAGTGCAGATATGCACATCTCAATGTCCGTGCACCACTAGGCCAAAAATGCATGGGCGAGGCCCACACAAGATACCTGTCCACAAACGGAGAGAACACTGCCAGGGCATCAGAGAGAAAAACAACAGGCACCTCAGGGGGAATGGAAGCGGGGGCACCTCAGCCGGATTACAGCACCACGCCACATCCACGACGGGGCTCCATGCCCATTGATGTATCCTGGGGAGTGCAAAGCCACAGTCTCACAAGTCTTTACAGTGGGTGGTTTGCCCACTGTTCCATCCTGGGGAGTGCAAAGCCACAGTCTCACAAGTCTCTACAGTGGGTGGGTTGCCCACTGTTCCATCCTGGGGAGTGCAAAGCCACAGTCTCACAAGTACATAACAGCCTCCACTGGTTCTGGAGGGGGACTGGTCCCCAGAGTGCTTCATCCTGTGAAGGACTGAGGTAGTGGATGCATGTCTCCACTGGTTCTGGAGGGGGGCTGGTGCCCAGAGTGTTTCATCCTGTGAAGGGCAGAGGTAGTGGATGGATCTCTCCACTGGTTCTGGAGGGGGAATGGTGCCCAGACAGGATTAGTCTCCCCGTGACAGTTCCTGTCCCGTTACAGTCCCAGCTTTACATGGGATAACGATGCTTGATGTGGAGGTCTTTTCCTTCTTCTGCGGTGCATGCCCTGTTCAGCGGTGCTTGCCCTGTTCAGCGGTGCATGCCCTGTTCAGCGGTGATTCGCCATGGCGGTCTCTGGACTGTTCAGCGGTGCTTTGCCATGGCGGTCTCTGGACTGTTCAGCGGTGCTTTGCCATGGCGGGCTCTGGACTGTTCAGCGGTGCTTTGCCATGGCGGGCTCTGGACTGTTCAGCGGTGCTTGCCCTGTTCAGCGGTGATTCGCCATGGCAGTCTCTGGACTGTTCAGCGGTGATTCGCCATGGCGGTCTCTGGACTGTTCAGCGGTGCTTTGCCATGGCGGTCTCTGGATTGTTCAGCGGTGCTTTTCCATGGCGGGCTCTGGGCTGTTCAGCGGTGCTTTGCCATGGCGGGCTCTGGACTGGGCATTGGTGTGTGGCATGACGGTCCCTCATTGCCCAGCGGGGCTGTGGCTGCCGTGGCCCTCCTGGGCAATGCCTATGGCAGTGGTCTCCTGACCAGTGACGATACTTGTGCCCTCCTGGGCAATGACTCTGGCGGTGGTCTCATGATCAGTGACGATACTTGTGCCCTCCTGGGCAATGACTCTGGCGGTGGTCTCCTGACCAGTGACAATACTTGTGCCCTCCTGGGCAATGACTCTGGCGGTGGTCTCCTGACCAGTGACGATACTTGTGCCCTCCTGGGCAATGCCTATGGCGGTGGTCTCCTGACCAGTGACGATACTTGTGCCCTCCTGGGCAATGACTCTGGCGGTGGTCTCATGACCAGTGACGATACTTGTGCCCTCCTCGGCAATGACTCTGGCGGTGGTCTCATGACCAGTGACAATACTTGTGCCCTCCTGGACAATGACTCTGGCGGTGGTCTCATGACCAGTGACGATACTTGTGCCCTCCTGGGCAATGACTCTGGCGGTGGTCTCCTGACAAGTGATGATACTTGGGCCCTCCTGGGCAATGCCTATGGCGGTGGTCTCGTGACCAGTGACGACGGTGCTGGCGGTGGCGTCCCGGATGCTCACACCAGGCTGTGCAGACTTCTTCTGGCCCTTCCCCACCTTTGGAGGAGTCACAGCTGACTCTGCAATACCCCTGGGACCCCTGTGAGTTGTTTTGCCTCCAGGAGTCTTCAGCCTGTCCCGTCGGCCACTTTCCAACTTCAGAGCCTTTACAGGGGGTGGACTGGCAGTGCCTTGGCTCAGTGTCACACTGCCTGCCCTGGTGGCTGGTGCACTCCACACACCTTGAACACGCACCACTGGTACTGGAGGCTTTTTGGCTGAGGCGCTACAACGGGACTGATGAATTGGAGGGGTGGGGGCGGGGGCAAATAGGTCAACTTTGCAGAGGGACAGTTTATGATGAACACAGGGATGGGTAGCTGGAGGGGGTCTGGGAGTGGAGGAAGAGGAGGTGGTTGTAGGAGGTGTCACTTTAGGTGTTTTGGGTGCAGGTGCAGGTACTGGAGGCTGTCGTGAGGTGGATGGATGTTGGGTGTGTGGGTGGCCGCGTTTGTGTACTTTGGGAGGGGGCGTCACAGACACACTGGGAGAGGACACAGGGGACCTGTCAATGGGAGTGGGGGTGGTGAGTGCAGGTGAGCGGGGTGTGGTGCTGGGTGTTCTGGTGCGAGTCCTAGTGCCTGTAGATGTAGTGCATGCAGGTGAGAGTGTAGACGACACTGGGAGGGAGGAGGGAGAGGATGAGGAGGGGGACACAATGGAGGCAATGGATGTTGCTGTGTCTGTATGTGTGTGATGCTTGTGTGAGTGCCTGTGGGATGTGTGGTGCCTATGTTTGCCTGAGCTACTTTTGTGTGTTGAGGTTTGTGCATGCTGGTCTGATGGTGTGCTTGGGATGGGCTGGGGTACAGGGGATTGGGTCTGGGTGGAGGAAGTTGGAGGGGGGAGGCTAGACACAGGGACAATGGCTGCCATCAGTGCTGAAGCCAGAGATTGCAGGGTTCACTGAAGGGCAGCCTGACCAGAATGAATGCCCTCCAGGAATGCATTACCGTGTTGCAACTCCCTTTCTACACCATGGATGGCATTCACAATGGTAGACTGCCCAACAGTGAGTGACCTGAGGAGGTCAATGGCCTCCTCACTGAGGGCAGCAGGGGTGACTGGGGCAGGGCCTGAGGTACCTGGGGCGAAGGTGATGCCCACCCTCCTGGGTGAGCGGGCACGGGGCGAACGCTGAGGGGCTGCTGGGAGGGCGGTGCTGGTAGGGGAGGTGGCAGCTGTACCTGTAGAAGTGGGGGGCACAGATGGTGCCGCCACCACAAGGGAGCTCCCATCGTCGGACGAGTCCGTGTCGCTGGTTGGTGATCCGGTGCCTGACGTGAAGCTCCCCTCGCCCTCCGTCCCACTGATGCATTCTGAGTCCGTGGTGTGGCCCTCCATGGCCACGTGGGATGCAGCTCCCTCGTGCTCCGGTGCCACTGTACCTCCGCCTGATGATGCTGATGCACAAAAGAACAGGGAGAGCACAAAAAGGGGGGGGGGCGACAGAAGAAAGACAGGTTGAGTGCATGCCATACCGCTACCGTTGGCGGACAATACAGACACAGCAGCCCCCTGCACTACGCCGTGCTCCTGGCCTCTACAGATGCAATTCCTGGGATCTGGACTACATGGCTATGGTGGACATCTGCACACATGGATGCCACAGGGGCATGTATACCTGTACTTGGCACTCTACTGTGGTGGGGTGGAGTGCCACATGGCCTGCATTACGGAGGGGCCTAGCCTATGGAAGTCGCCATGGCCTAGGGAAACCCACAGCCCTCCTCCCACACCTAGACCCCTCAACTGCACGCAAAGTCCCCAGAATGATAGTGTACTCACCCCCTTGTGTCTGCTGTGATGCCCTCAAGCGCCCATCCAACTCCGGGTAGGCCACCGACAGGATCCGGAACATCAGGGGGGTCATGGTGCGACGGGCACCCCTCCCACGTTGGGAGCCCATGCCCAGCTGAGCCTCCGCTGTCTTCTTGCTACAGCGGCGAATGTCCTCCCATCTTTTCCGGCAGTGGGTGCCCTGTCTCTGGTGGGCCCCCAGGGTCTGGACTTCCTTGTCGATGGCACATCAAATGTCCTTCTTCTGGTGGGCGCTGACCTACATGACATGCACAAGGGAAGAAGAGAAGTCATTATGAACTGCACCGTTGATGTAAGTGTCCCCCCTCCCTACCCTTGCCATGTGGCACATGCATTCACATGTTCCCTGAACTCTTCCCCCTTCTCTCTTACAACGAGCCCTCTCCACCCAGGCCTAGCCCATACAACGTGCTCCCTGTGTACTTACCTGTTGGTCTGGAGGACCGTAGAGTAGCGTGTACTGGGGAGGACCCCGTCTACTAGTTTCTCCAACTCCTGAGCAGTGAAGGCAGGGGCCCTTTCCCCAGACGCAGCAGCCATCGTTGCTTCCAGACCGAGGTCACAGCAGCACTTGCAGTGTAGATCCTCTCCTGTCGATGGTCAGGTATCGAGTGATTGAATAGATAGAAAATGGAGGTGACGTCCGCGGCGGTGACGTCCGCGGCGGTGTGTATCATCAACGCCGGCGCACTTGTTCATTGGCTCCTGGGACCCATAGGGTCCAATGTTAACCAATGCTGCTTTGCGCCACGGTCTACCACCGCCTACCGCGACGGTGTGCAACGCCAGCGCAGTTACCTCACAATACCATTGTCCCAGTTTAGAGGTCAGGCAGCCGCCATTTCAGGGGCCCACATGGCTTCATTTACTTCTGCGTCACACATAGCTAGGCCTACACTCAACACACATACAGGAATGGTTTTGTGTTTGGTGTCGTGTTCTGTGTATCTGTGGGTACATACCTGGAAATTTGTTGACTCTGTGGTAGCTGTTGTCCTTCCTAGGCACCGTCAGCTGGGACAATTGAGAAGATGGCGGAATCCTCTGGTGTACCCACCGCTGGTGGACCTGTTGACAATGGAGAAGCGACATTTAATCATCACGTACAGGTTTGACCGTGCCACTATCCAGGAACTATGTACCCAGTTGGAGCCAGACCTGATGTCACCAATCCGCCATCCCACTGGAATCCCACCTGACGTTCAGGTGCTGTCAGTGCTCCATTTCTTTGCAAGTGGGTCTTTTCAGACAACAGTGGCCATGGCATCAGGGACGTCCCAGCCTATATTTTCCAAGGTGTTGTCCAGAGTGTTGGCTGACCTGCTGAAACACGTAAGGAGATACATCATTTTCCCTGAGGTGGAGGATTTGGATACAGTGAAAGGTGACTTCTATGCCCTTGGACATATCCCCAACATCATAGGTGCTCTTGATGGGACCCATGTAGCTCTGGTCTCCCCCCACAGGAGTGAACAGGTGTACAGGAACCGGAAGAGTTATCATTCCATGAATGTACAGATGGTATGTTTGGCAGACCAGTACATCTCCCAGGTAAATGCTATGTCCCCTGGCTCAGTGCATGACGCCTACATCCTGCGGAATAGCAGCGTCCCTTATATGATGGGTCAACTCCAGAGGCACCGTGTGTGGCTATTAGGGGACTCTGGTTACCCCAACCTGTCCTGGCTACTGACCCCAGTGAGGAATCCCAGGACCAGGGCAGAGGAACGCTACAATGAGGCCCATGGGCGGACTAGGAGGGTGATCGAACACACCTTCGGCCTCCTGAAGGCCAGGTTCAGGTGCCTCCATATGACAGGTGGTCCCCTATTCTACTCACCGAAGAAGATGTGCCAGATCATCATCGCCTGCTCGATGCTTCGAAATCTTGCTTTACGACGCCAGGTGCCTTTTCTGCAGGAGGATGGTCCAGATGACGGTGTTGTGGCAGCTGTGGAGCCTGTGGACAGTGATGAGGAGGAAGCTGAGGAAGAAGACAACGACAATAGGGAGTCAGTCATACAGCAATATTTCCAGTGACACCCAGGTGAGAAATTTTTCATTTTTACCATTACATTCACTGTCACACGTCTTCCTCTATCCTGTGTGTAATTTCATAGCATTATTTGGTAACTGAGTTGTACCTTGCCATTACGGTTTCACAGGTGTGGTTACCAACGTGTGTTGTCTGCTTGCATCCTTCAAGGACTTGTGATGTGTGACATAGGTATGTTGGCTTTTCAACTAGAAACGCATTTTGACACTGTCATTGATAATACATTTTACCAAATCACAGACTGACTCCAGATTTTGTTGTGGTTCAAGGGTGTTTATTGAAGTGCTCACAAATGGAGGGGGGTTGTACTATGGTGATGGGGGACGGTGGAGGAATGTCCATGGCAGAGTCCAGTCCATTGGTCACACAGGTGCACTGGCCATATGGGCAAAGGAAGTGGAGCTGGGGCAGTTAAAGTATGGACAGGGTAACAAAGTGGGACAGTGGGAGGACAATCAGGGTGGTCTCATTTCCTGGCGGGGGTCTTGCCATCTTGCTCTTTCCTGTTCCTGGATCTCAGGGACCGCTTGCGTGGTGGTTGTCCGTCTGCAGGGGGTGGGGTGCTGGTGTGGTGGTCTTGTGGCGGGGTGTCCTGTCCACTAGCGCCGGTGGAGGTGTTGGGCAGTTCATTGTCCATGCTAGTGTCAGGGGCCCCTTGGAGTGCCACGGTGTCCCTCAAGGTCTGCTGTATGTCTTTCAGCACCCCTACGATGGTGCCCAGGATGGAGCTGATGGTCCTGAGCTCCTCCCTGAACCCCAAATACTGTTCCTCCTGCAGGTGCTGGGTGTCCTGAAACTTGGCCAAGACCGTCGCCATCGTCTCCTGGGAGTGGTGGTATGCTCCCATGATGGAGGATAGGGCCTCGTGGAGAGTGGGTTCCCTTGGCCTGTCCGCCCTCTGTCGCACAGCAGCCCTCCCAGTTCCCCTGTGTTCCTGTGCCTCCATCCCCTGGACCGTGTGCCCACTACCACTGCCCCCAGGTCCCTGTTGTTGTTGAGGTGGTGGGTTATCCTGGGTTCCCTGTAGTGGTGGACACACCGCTGATTGACGTGTCCTGGGTAGGGAGGTATGGGCCCGCTGGGTGTGTGCTGTGCTGGTGTTACCAGAGGGTGGAAGGTCAGTGTTGGGCTGTGCCTGTGCAAGGGGAACGATGGTCCAGGCTGGTCATCAGGATCCAGTAGGGCACAGCTGCTATCGTCAATGTGGGCCTCTTCTGTGGGTGGAGTGGAGTTGTCTGGACCCTCCGGTGTGGTGACGGTCCTTCGTGATTCTGCAGGGGCATAAGTGCATGATTATTGCATGTGTGTGTGTCATGGAGTGCAATGGGTGGCTCACCGTGTACACCAGTGCAAGCATTCCTATGGGGGGGCTTGTGTGATGATGGTTGGGGGGGTGTTCTGGGTATGTGCAGTGAGCATGCTTTGGTGAGGGGTGACCATGCTTAGTTGTGTCATTGAGGGCTTGGTGTTGGGATGTGTGGTTTGTGTTATTAGTACATTAGTGAGGAGTTGGAGTGATAGGGGAGGGTGTGAGGGTGGGGGAGTGTGATAGCATGCAGGTAGGGTGGGGGATATGATAGTTAAGATTTGACTTACCAGTGACCATTCCTCCATCGACTCCTCCGAGGCCCTCTGGATGCATGATGGTCAAGACTTGCTCCTCCCATGTTGTTAGTTGTGGGGGAGGAGGTGGGGGAGCGCCGCCAGTCCGCTGAACCGCGATGTGGCTAGAGGCCGCTGAACGCACCTTCCCCCGTAGGTCGTTCCACCTCTTCCTGGTGTCCTCCCAATTTCTTGGATGCTGTCCCACAGCGTTGACCCTGTCGACTATTCTGTGCCATAGCTCCATCTTCCTGGCTATGGATGAGTGCTGCACCTGTGAGCCAAATAGCTGTGGCTCTACCCATAAGATTTCCTCCACCATGACCCTGAGCTCCTCCTCGGAAAACCGTGGGTGTCTTTGGCGTGACATGGGGTGGTGAGGTGATGTGTGGGGTGGTGTATGTGTTGATGAGTGTGGTGATGTGTAGTGGTGTGTGTTGTTTTGTGCGTGGATGTTGTGAGGGTGATGGTGTTGTGTGCCTCTGTGTGGTGGGGTTGTCTATTCTGTGCTCTCTCTCGGGCCTTCATCTCTATTTTTTGGTCGTAGGGGTTTGTGGGTGTGTGTTTTATATTGTGTTGGGGGTGTGGGAGTGTTGTTTGTATGTGTATCAGGTGTGTGTATTTGGAATTGTCCAATGTGGCGGTGTTTTGGAGATGTGTGTGTATTTTGAGCGCGGTGGTGTGTACCGCCAATGGAATACCGCGGCTGAAAGACCGCCGCGTGGATTCGTGGGTCGTAATAGCATGGGCGTGTTTCTGTTGGCGTGGAGGTTTTGTTTTCGCCAGTTTAACACTGACCTTTGTTGTGGCGGACTTGTGTTGGTGTCTGAATTTCGGCGGATTCCGAGATGTGGGTCATAATAGCTGTGGCGGGATTCCACGGTCGCGGCGGTGTATTGGCGGTCTTCTGCACGGCGGTAAGTGCCTTTTACCGCCAATGTTGTAATGACCCCCTAAAATTGTGAAAAGAAACACACTTAGATTATGTTAAAAAGACTCCTCACCCACCAACCAAGTTGGTGGCTTGCTTCATCATCGGGGTCCCACCCGAGACACCTAGCATGTCACAGGTGTGCTGTGACGCCTGATTACAGTGGAGCAGGTTTTGTCATTTTTACCACTGGTTTGATTTGGCACGAGGGTGAGGGATGGTTCAGTAGATCAAATTTTATTAACAAGAGATTTCACAAAAATGAAAAGCACTGTTAATAACAGAAAAGCCAAAAAACTGAACTAATGACTCACAGCTGGTGAGCTGTAAAGCCGCAACAAGGCACCAACTGCTTTACAGTCCGTTCACACACCTTTCATACATGACATGCACAAAACCATTCATGCCGCCGGCCACAGGCCCAGCACATTACAACACTCGCATCGACAGACATTGCCACTCAAGGGCCCATCACTTTCATTTGGTCACATGCCTGATACAGCAATCACACCAGCTGATGGGAGTGTGTGGACTGGCATTTGGCTGGTACCACCAGCCAAGCGCCACTCCACGCACACTGCCAGCCAAGCGCTACCCCATTCACACCGCCAGCCAAGCGCCAACCTATGAACACTGCCAGCCAAGTGCCACCCCACGCACACCACCAGCAAAGCACCTCTCCATGCACACTGCCAGCCATGCACCACTCCATGCACACCGCCAGGCAAGTGCCACTCCACGCACACCGCCAGCCAAGCACCACTCAACGCACAGTGCCAGCCAATCACCACTCCATCCACACTGCCAGACAAGCGCCACTCCATGCACACTGCCATCACTGCCAACACTTTTGTTTTGTTTTGAAACAACAAAGAAACCACTAACTAATTATAAATAAGTACAAAACTACAGACACAAAAGCTCTAACTGAATAAATGATAGCAATGTCAACAGTGAAACTGAACATATGAAAATATGGAACTGCAGTTTACACTCACAGTAGTTCCCAGTAATTCTTCAGTCTGTGTTAACTCCTGAAACAGCCTGCCACACACAGCCCAGCCTTTGAAGGACACTCCGGGCAGTACATCCGGCTTTCCCTCCGGATACCTCTTTGGGCACAGACTCTACATTCTTAGTGGGAAATACTTTTTTGGGATTGGGAGGAATCTGATCAGGAAATGGCAATCTTTCAATCTAGCCATAGCCTCCACAACTGCTACTTTAGGAACTCTTGCATGATCCACCATAACAAGGATCTCTATCACTGACTCCTGAAATTTAACAAATTTCATCCTTGGCTCAGGGGAACAGTCCTTAAACACAGTAAAAGCATTAAAAGTTGCTAGATTAAACAAATGCATAGACAACTTTTTATACCACACGTAAGACTTACATACAGCAGTGTAGGGTTCTAACCTCTGATCTACTCTATCAACACCACAAATGTGCTTATTGTAATCTAAAATGCACACAGGTTTGCGCACTTTAGCAACTTGACCCCAAACAGCCACAGGTGAAGTACTCTCGTCATGGATTGTAGTTAGCATGTACACATCCCTCCTCTCTACAAATTTCAGAGCTAGCAGCTCATCATTCCGCAAGGTACTGCACTGTCCCCTCTCAAGTTTTTACAGACAAGCTCCCTTGGCTAGCCTTTCCGGTTAGAGCAGATTGTGCCACAAGCAACAGTGTCTACTCTGAACAACTCCCTGAACAACTGAACTCCAGTGTAGAAGTTATCTACATACAAATGGTGACCTTTGTTAAACAATTGTCTACCAGTTCCCACACAATTTCTCAATAACTCCAAAAGTGGGAAGACAACCGGGGGGTCAATCCTGGAATCCCTACCAGTGTAGACCTGGAAATTATAAACATTTCCTGTACTACTTTCAGACCGTATTTACAAATTAATTCCATACCGTGCCCTCTAGCTAGGAATATACTGCCTAAAAACCAAACGCCCCTTGTTCAGGACCAAAGTCTTGTCCATACTTATTTCTTTGCCTGGCCATAGACTTCTGAAAACCGATCTACAAAATGATCAAGGACAGGCCTAATCTTAAAAAAAAGGTCACAATCGGGGTGATCTCATGAAAAGGCTATAGCATTTTCAACAAAATGTAGCATCCGAAGAAGAGGAAAATACTGATCATGAGTCATTGTTGCAGGAAATATAACCGTTGCCATCAAGGGACTAGTAGACTAATAAGAAGCCAGTAACAGCTTCCTTATCAACCCCATCAAAAAAGTCAAACCCAAGAACATTTTCATCTCTTCCAAATTTGTGGGAATCCAATGGTTAGCTCTAGACTGAGGCCTAAGTCTGACAGCATTGTCCCTCAAATACTGCTACTCATACAAATTAGTCTGCTCAACAATCTCTTCCAAAAATACATCGTCCATAGACAACTCAAAGAAATTGACAGGCAACAAGTTTTCTATATTTACTCTACACCCTGGAAGACTAGTAAAGGCAGGCAACTGTGGCTGTTCCATGTTTGGGGCAACCCAAATGTCAGGGCTTCCAATGGGAAGCCTCTCAGCCTCTGGCTGCTGCACCATTGGCACATTGGTGTCCTCCTCGAAAACAGGCCCTTCATCTGCATCTCATCAGAAGACTCCTCTCGGACAGAAAACTCACTTCCAGAATCTCTCTCTGCCTCAGATGCAGAGTCCATCTCATAATCATGGTCAGAAGATGACTCATAAAGCATGCCAACAACCTGCTAAGCAGTCACTCTGCGGCTAGCCATGATTCTTTCTAAAAAGTGTAATGTGTCGAATGCGTCAAAAACAACGAGCACTGTCTAAAATAAGTAATAAACAAAGTGTGGCTTTATCACAAAGAGTTATGTACTCAAAAACTATACAACTCACTTGCCTGAAAAAGCTGGACTCATCAGTAACTATTCTGCACAGATACAGCAATCACCAATGATATCCCACTAAAAAGAAAAAAGAAAAGAATATTAGACACATGACAACACAAATATCATTGTGCACAAATCTAAGGACAATTTCACACACAATCCTGCATTTAGTACGCCACCTACAAACATGTCACTCATGCATGGCAACAATACTCCTTTGGAGTAAATTTACTTACCTAAAACATGCAACTACGCAAACCGCAGGTCAACAACTGCCAAAACGAGCCGCAGCAAAGGAAGCAAAAGCTTTGAACTAGAACAAAAAAGAGAAATAAACGGTTATAATCACAAATACTTTGCCAATTGAGAAACACACTGCCACCAAACATTTAGAAATTTTCCCTAGTATCTACTGGACTTCGGGGAGAAGATGGGCCTAAAAAAATAGTGGGGGCAGAAATTGCCACCAGTACTATGCTGAATCCTTCACCCAAGGGGCCAACCCCCCACACAAAGCACACACACTAGATCCTTGGGGCGAAATGGATTCTTGGGGGTAGACGGGCCTAAAAAAAAAGAAAAAGGCCGATCTGCTCACAAGGGGGGAACAACTGCCCCAAAGTGTTTCTCCCCCTTTGGGGGCAATCCTTGCCCAAGGGACCAGCCCCCCACAGAAAAAAAAAAACTGCACAACATCCCTGGTGCCATCGTGGCTTTTACCACCACTGGGGGCATATCAGCTTAAAAATAATGAGCTGATCTGCCCCAAGGGGGGGGCAGAAATGGCATAAAATATTATGCCCCCTTTGGGGAGCGGCCCTTGGTCAAGGGGCTGCCCCCGCACAAAAAACACACACAGAAAGAAAATCCCTAGTGCCTAGTGGATTCTGCCTCCTTTGGGGGCAGATGGGCCAAAAAAAAGACCGGTCTGTCCCCAAGGAGGGCAGAATTGCCGAAAGTTTTTCTCCCCCTTTGGGGGAGGCTGCCCTTCCCCAAGGCCCCCCCCCACAAAAAAACCAGCAGAACATCCCTGGTGCCTTCGTGGCTTCTACCCTCCCCCCCCACCGGGAGCAGATCAGCTTAAAAAAATGAGCCGATGTGCCCCCAATGGGGGCATAAGTGGTGTAAAATATTTTGTCCCCAATGGGGGAGCGGCCCTTGCCCAAGGGGCCGCCCCCACACAAAAAACGTACACACACAAAGAAAATCTCTGGTGCCTAGTGGATTCCGCCCACCTTGGGGCAGATGGGCCAATAAAAAGGCCGATCTGCCACCAAAGGTTGCAGAACTGCCCAAAAATGTTTCTCCCCCTTTGTGGGGTGAACCTTTCCCAAGGGGCCGCAACCCCGACACAAAAAATGCAAACCACAGAACATCCCTGTTGCCATCATGGCTTCTAACCCCCCAGGGGCAGATTGGCTTAAAAATAATGAGCCAATCTGCCCTCAAGGGGGGCAGAAACTGCGTGAAATATTTTGCACACTTGGGGGAGCGGCCCTTGCCGCTGCCGCTACGCACAAAAAACACGCACACACACACACGCAAACAAACAAAATCCCTGGTGCCTAGTGGCCATTCCTGCTACCTGAGCGCATCGCGATCGGGCAGCAGAAATGCTAAAAAAGGCATTGAGGGGAAAAAAAATACTTTATTTTCCCCTGATGCTCTTTTGAAACAATCCCCCCCTCCCCCCGGGCAGAAGAGAAACGTACCTATTCCTCCCTCGACGTGCTGTAAGCAAATGGCTTCCAGCACGTCGGGTGGCCTCTAATGAAGTCAGTGCGCGATCGCACTGACATCATTGCAGGACGTAATGGTTATGTCCTGGCACCCAAGCGGTGCTGCCCAGGACATAACCATTACATCCAAGGCACCCAAAGGGTTAAGCGCCTAGCTCTAACGAATACAGTAGTGGTCCTTGAAAAAACCAAGAGTCACACCATAGAAGGTGAATACTGGACGTGATAATTTATGACATGGGTTAGGAATAAGAAAACAACATTTTATCAACCTATGATATAAACAGACTTGTGGGGGAATGAAATGTGTCACAAGATTATATAGGTACATTTTGTTGGGGGATTTTTTGTGTTACTTTTTTGGGGAGGCTTTAGGTTTTTGTACTGCTTTATTGCAGTTAGATTTTGTTGTGTTGCACTTTGGTTGGTGCAGACTTTTTCGGCTGTTCTCTTGTGTTGTGACCTGTTCTCTGTTTGTTCTAGGTTTATTTTGCATTGTGAAATGTAATAGCCAGTTTCATATGTTTTGTGATTCTGCCCAAGTAGTCTGGATTTCAGAAACTTTCATATTTGGAAAGAGTGCATATTATCTTCAAGCCCAGCTTGGTCTATACAATCCTGTACAAAGCGGTACATTTGCACTGGAATTCACATGTACCGACATATAGTTGCATTAGGTGTTAGCTTATGAAACCATTATCTTTCGTTGACTCAGCAAGCAGCATCTTTATTCATGATGCATATGCTCCATTTATTTAACTACTGTGAGAGTTAGCCAGACCCCTTAGTTTTTTTAAATAAATTAATATATTGCATTCCATTACGCTTTAAATAATGAAGGATTTGTTATTGTCCAGGTAGCCTACTTAAGAAGGTAGTTTGAATTTATGTGCTATTTATGGAATGAAGTACAATTAAGGACCATCTGTCATGACCTATAGGGATATTGCAGGCCACTGAGGAGTTCCTTCATAAGGTCTTTGAACTGTGAGGTGACTTGCAATGTCCTCATAATGCACAGTTGGGGTGCTTTATTCCTTATAGTACATTGCTACACCACTTATTTTCTGGTGTGATTTTTATATGAAAGAGATAGCATGTTTGTAAACATGAAGAATAAAATTAGAATCTATGGTGTAAAATCAAATACTTCAAAAAGCTTTTTTTTTGTAAATGGATAGTAGAAACAGTTTAGTACAAGCCTGATTTGTTAAATAAATGTATGTGGAAACATGCAGAAAGATTTTATCTTTCCTATAATTAACTAAATAGTGAAAAAAATAAACATTTGTCATAAATGACTCCTTTCTACTTGTCACTGTTCACTTGGACGAACAAGGCAGAAGGCAGTAACACCATGCTTCATTTTCGATTGTATGGTGTGGCTTGACAGCTCAACTGTCACCCGGTAATTATGTGAGCATTACTAGAGAGGTGCTTTGCTTCTACCCACATGTTGGGACCAGAGACACATGTTTTGATTGGGCAGAAATTGTGCACTTTTACAAAAAAGTACATGCCCTCGACCCAGCTGTTATCGTTTTGTTTATTTATCTAACTGCATAGGCTTGAACTTACAGGGGCACAAACATGACATTGGAATGCTAACAAAGTGTCTTTGAAAACTAGATAATTTCTGTTGTTTTTTCCTAGCAGTATCACAGGTGGGAGGAGGACAGTCATTAACCTCATGGATTGTTAGGTCAGGCTTGACAGTGCAACTGTCACTCAAACTGTTAACCAGAGTCAATATTATTCTACAGTTGATTGCTTCCTAATACATATCTTAGCCCATGATATTTACTTGTAATGTTGCACATTACCATGCAACATTGCCAATGCTTGTTTAAAGTTCCGCTTTAGTTATGCTCTGTGATCTGCTTTGCATCTTGGCTTCTTGCTCTGGCCAAAGGCATTGTAATGTCAGAACTTAACAATAATCCAATATAACAATCGAGCGGCTACCCATTTATTTATTACAGGTGATTAGAAATGTCACAAGTCACTCGCAATAAGGACATTAGAGATGGGCGTTTATACAGGGATTGCAGGCTCCCATATATTACAAACCTATTCCATGGATGAACCAAATGAAATAGGATGGATTACTGTGCTTACTTCGATAATACTGTCGATCATAAATTGAAAACATCGCTGTCTCTCTTTATAGTTTAATTTTCGTGAGGTCAAAGTGGCCATTAACTAAAATTACCAACTGATTTTGTATGGTTATTTATAAGCCCCTTATTTTCCTGAAGATTCTCCTGATCCTAAAAACAAAAAATAGCTGCATCCACAAAGAACTGCAGTGGATCTATAGTAACATTCGTTACTTGACACCACTCAGGCATTTCTGAACGTCTCATTTACCTCTTTATAATGAAAATGGTCCAAGTATTCTTCGGCACCTGAACAAAATTAAATAAACAGCAAATTCATAGCCACATAAGACTAATGCTCTTCATTTTTTTCTCATTTTTTTCTTCGCTTTCGCAGTTGTTGGAACAAACCCTGCTGAGGGAGGCAACTGCTAGTTGAAGAACGTGCAAATGGTTTGATGTTACATCAACCCAAAACAATATCTGAGTATAAGTAATTTGGTCATATAAAAGGAATGACAGAATGCCAACGTTATCTGAAGCAATAATACTGTATTCAATAGAATATCATAAAATTAGAACATGCACAATAACAATTGTGGGTAAATAGAACTAATAGAATACATTAAGGATAATAAAATTAACATTGGTTCATCCCTCACGTTTCAGCTACACATCCCAGGCCACCAAGCTGCACTGAACATTGTATCCGCTTTAAATGTTACATGACAGTAATGTTTACGTGTCTTTAAATTGGAATGCAATAACCGATTCTGCTTCCAGCTGGAGGGTCGTTGGAGGAGGGGCCTTTTACCATTAGGTTTTAATTACTGACCATACCATTATCACTGCCACAATATGAATCTTAGCCTGCTAGCTGGGCTTTTTTTTCCTGGAAATCTCTTATAGCCAATGTAACAATATGGCCTTTTCAGTGTGGTTTCCCTACAGTGTTTAGATTTACAGAGAGTCTTTTTTATGCTTTTATTAGGACTCTAGGCAGGTTTCACAGTACATATGCCTGCATCCATAACAAGGTAGAAGGTACCACTCCTTATTGAAGTTCTATTACTTAACTTTCCAGCAAGTATAGGTTGGTGCAAGAAATGCATCAGGGTCCAAAGTACAGAAAGTGCCCTGAGAGCTCAATGAGCATATACGCCTGTTTTGTTCACCCGGTGCACTTTGGAATTACAGAAGGGGGCCGCAAATGCTTTTACGTCCTCTTCTGCATTACTGATAGCTCTGGTGCACATGTAGTACCAGCTATCTCACCAGCGTTCTCTCAAGAAGTAATTTCCTCATTTGCATTGGGGCATGGCTCCATGCAAATGAGGAAATCACTTTGCCTCTGCACCCGTTCCTTATTACCGACGTTGGAGCAGAGGCAAACATGCCTTAGGGGGTGCACTGAAAGTGTGCCACAAAAATGTGGCACACTTTCAGTGTGCCTCCTAAGGATAGCCCTCTGAGGGGAAGACAGGGGATCCCATAGAAACCCCTGTCACCCCTCTGCAGGCAGGTGCAGTCACTCACTGCACTCACCTGCAATGGAATCTCTCTCTCTTCTCTTGAAAGTGCAGATGGCATGCCACCTGCACTGTGAAACATGGAGCAGCTGTGAGGCAGCCGCTCCTCATTTCACTTGAATGCAATGCCGAGAGGGTAAGCATGAGTTTGCACCTGCCCTAGGCACTAGGAGCAAAGCATTCTTTGTAAAATGGAGCACTGACCCTGTTTGCGCCCAACATACTTTTTGAAAGGTGTGCTGTCACAAAAACAGGGAAAGTGTGTTATATTTTGAAAACAGCCCCTGATGTGTGAGTGTTAACAGTCACATACAGACTGTAGTGTGCATTTATACTGTTCACATACATGTGTGGAAAAGTATGACTCCAGGCCCACCATCATGCCTGTCTGTTTGCAGCTTCAAATCCATCAGTAATGAATGTCAGCAAAAAAGTGTTTTGCCATCTTGAAATACTTACCTACACATATTAGATGACTGAGTGATAGAAGAGGTAGCTGGTTTGTGGACAATTATTTCATTGTGATATAGGCCCTCATTATGACCCTGGCGGTCGGTGATAAAGTGGCAGTAATACCACCAACAGGCTGGCAGTAACTACCCCGAAATTATGACTATGACGGAAAGATCTCCGAAAGAAAGCCAATGTACCACACCGACCGCCAGGGCAGAAAAAGCAGGCACCACAGCGGTTCCACCTACAGCCAGACGGAAGTCAATGTTCTGCCCACCATATTAAGACCCTGCCAACCGCCACCTTTTCTAGGGCGGTACCAACAACTCCAAAAGCCTGGTGGAAACAGAGCTCAGAAGTGAAAGGACTCACCATTGGAGACACAGGGAAGAACCAGGGTGCCATGGAACCCGAACTGCATGTTTTTCCGCTGATACTCTATGGTTTTCTCCACCACGAACACAATCGCCAGAGAAGACGACGACGGTGAGTACAGCCACCTGGCACACAAGGGAGGTGGGGAGGAAAAGGAGAGTGACACTTACACGCACAACACACACCCCACACACACAATACACACCACCAGATGCACTACAAAAAGAATTTGATCCCGTAACTCGGCTGAATAATGCAAGGACAGAACAATTTTGCCAAAGTGTTTGTAATAAGATCAACGCAGTAGAAACAATAAGTTAGTCAAGATAATAAATATATACATATTTACAGAAAAAGGGACACAGCCCAGTCCTCAATTTGCGTGGGTCACATGGCCACAGGCCATAGTCCACTTGTTACCTGCTTCAACACGGAGAGAACACTGCAGGGGCATCAGTTGGTAAATAAGCAGGCACCTCAGGGGGACAGAGGGCACCTCATCTGGGAGGTGAAACAAGACCACTGGTTCTGGAGGGGGCAACATGCCCTGTGCTTGATCCTGGAGAGTGATGGGCCCCAGTTTCTTATGTGGGTGTCTTGCCAACTGGTTCTGGAGGGGGCAACATGCCCTGTGCTTTATCCTAGGGAGTGATGGGATGCAGTCTCTCATGTGGGTGTCTTTCCCACTGGTTCTGGATGGGGCAACATGCCCTGTGCTTGCTCCTGGGTAGTGATGGGCCACAGTCTCTCATGTGGGTGTCTTGCCCACTGGTTCTGGATGGGGCAACATGCTTGGTCCTGGGGAGTGATGGGCCACAGCCTCTGGAGTGGGTGTCTTGCCCACAGGTTCTGGAGGGGGCATCATGCCCATTTCTCTTTGTCCTGGGGCCACAGTCTCTCATGTGGGTGTTTAACCCACTGGTTCTGGAGGGGGCAGGGCGCACAGCAGCCCTTGGAGGCAGGATTACATATCGTCCGCCGGCGGTGTTGGCTGCACAGTGTTGGTGCTGCTGGTGGAGGGAGGCTTCTGCACATCCCCTGCACCCTCGGACGGATGCACAATGGTGGTGCTGCTGATGGGGGAGGCTCCTGCACATCCCCTGCACCCTCGGACGGCTGGACAGTGTTGGTGCTGCTGGTGGGGGGAGGCTCCTTCTCATCCCCTGCAACCTTGGATGGATGCACAGTGGTGGTGCTGCTGGTGGGGGGAGGCTCCTGCACATCCCCTGCACCCTCGAACTGATGCACAGTGGTGGTGCTGCTAGTTGGGGGAGGCTCCTGCACATCCCCTGCACCCTTGGATGGATGCACACCTATGGTTGGTGTTGGGGGCTCCGTCACAGTTCCTGGTCCAGACTCCTTGCTCTTCCTGCCTGCTGGTGCAGGCTCCTTGTTCTTCCTGCATGCTGGTGCAGACTCCTTGCTCCTCCTGCCTGCTGGTGCAGGCTCTTTGCTCTTCCTGCCTGCTAGTGCAGGCCCCTTGGCCTTTTGAGTGGCAGGTGCAGGCTCCTTGCCCTTCTTGCAATTAGGGGCAGGCTCCTTGGCCTTTCGGGTGGCAGGTACAGGCTTCTTGCCCTTCTTGCTTGTTGGGGCAGGCTCCTTCCCCTTTAGGCTGGCTGGTGCAGGCTCCTTCCCCTGCAGTACATGTGGCCTGGATCCCTTTCCACCACTAGTTGGTGCGTTAGAACTGGGCCCATGGACTGTGCGGCTAAGGTGCTTGGCTTGGTTCATGATACCCTGGCCATACGTGCAGGACAGGGGGAAGGGGTAGGAAATAGGTGAATGGTGGATAGGAACAGTTTTTTTTAGGGACATTGGGTCGGGAAGAAGGAGAAGGAATGGGAGTTGAGGATGAGGGAGTGGTTGTTGGAGGTGTCTGTCTGCTGCTTTTGGGTGCAGGTGCATGGGCTGTATGCTGTTGTGAGGTGGATGGCTGTTGGGTGTTTGAGTGCTTGCGTTTGTGTACTTTAGGAGGGGGGAAAGACACAGTGGGAGAGGACGCAGGGGACATGTGCATGGCTGTTGTGGAGGTGTCTGCCAGTGAGGTGTGTATTCTGCCAGGTGTGGTGATGATGATGGTAGTGGAAGATGATGTAGTGCATGCAGGTGTTAGTGTAGAGGTGGCTGGGAGGGAGGTGGTGGAGGGGGAGGAGGGGGACACAGTTGAAATAGTTGATGTTGTTGTGCCTGTAACTGAATGATGTTTGTGTGAGTGCCTGTGTGATGAAGTGTGTGCTTGTGTTTGCCTGTGACACTCTTGGGTTTTGTCTTGTGTGCATGCTCTTCTGTATGTGTGCCTGGGATAGGCTGGGGTTGAGGGGAATGGGATTGGGCAGTGAAAGTTGGAGGGGGATAGTAGAAAAAGGGACAATGGCTGCCATCAGAGAGGAGGCCAGAGCCTGAATTGATCTCTGTTGGGCTGCCAATCCAGTGTGAAAGCCCTCCAGGAATGCACTAGATTGTTGCATCTGGGCTGCCATACCCTGGATGGCATTCATAATGGGTGGCTGCCCTACAGAGATGGATCTCAGGAGGTCAATAGCCTCCTCACTCAGGGTAGCAGGGCTAACTGGGGCAGCGCCTGAGGTGAGTGGGCACGGGCAACTCGATGAGGGGCTTCTGTGAGGGCGGTGCTGTTACAGGGGTGGCGCCTGTACCTGTAGCTGGGATGGTCCGAAGAGTGTCCGCCACCACCAGGGAGCTTCCATCGGAGGAGGCATCTGTGTGTGAACTGTCCCCTCCAGTCTCCACCGTACTGCTCATCTCGCCCTTCATCCCACTGGTGCCCTCACCGTCAGTGGACTCTGCCTCCTGGGTCCTGTGGGATGCAGCTCCCTCCGTCGCAGGTGCCTCTGCTCCTCTGCAAGATGATGCTAATGCACAGAAGCACAGGATGACAAAACAAATAAGGGGGGGAAGAGACAAAGGATACACTGGGTCAATGGCTGCATCAACACGACCGTTGGCGTACACAGCACCATCACGCACAGGGAACAGGCCCACGCAATATGCATTGCACTACCAGAGAAATAGCTTGCCACCAAGGCATGGGGAGGGGCACACACCGCCAAATGCAGCACACCTGGGACCCACGGAGCCCTGACAAGTAGTAGATGCCTACGAGCTAGGTAGCAAGATTATCCCTTCAGAACCCTAGCACACCAGGGGACCTACGCTGCAATGTCAGGCCTGGCCTAGGGGCACCCACTGACACACATCCCCTACCCTGATACCACCCTACCATGAGCAAGTTGTAGTGATGGGCACTGTACTCACACCCTTGTGGCTGCTGTGATGCCCTCAAGCGCCCATCCAGCTCTGGATAGGCCACAGCCAGTATGCCGGCCATCAGCTGGGTCAGGGTTCGATGGGCACCCCTTCCTCGTTGGGAGGCCATCCCCAGCTGGGCCTCTGCTGTCTTCCGTGCCCAGCATCTCAGATCCTCCCACCGTTTGCGACAGTGGGTGCTCCGCCTGCCATAGACCCCCAGGGTCCGCACATCCTTGGCGATGGCACACCATATATCCTTCTTTTGATCGGTGCTGACCTGCAGAGGCAATACGTACAGGAAAATAGAATTAGACAAACAGTTGTGCCTGTTACACATATGGCTCACCGTACCCCTTCCAATCACCATTTACACACATATGGCCCAGCACACAACCTGTATGCCGTCAAGAGGACATCCACCCAACCCTCTTACACAAGGCCTTCACACACACAACTCCACGCATTCATGCCTCATGCATCGTGCTCACAGTGTACTCACCTGTTGGTCTGGAGGGCCCATACAGCAGTCTGTACTGGGGTAGGGCCCTTTCCCTGGTCACACAGGCCATGGTAGATTCCAGACACAGGTCACAGCAGCACATGTAGTGTAGGTCCTCTCATATGGAAGGTCAGGTAGCAAGTGAGGAATCTGATAAAAAATGTCGGTCACGTCCGCAACAGTGCATACCGTCACCGCTGGCGTAGATCACCATTGGCCACTGTACTCCACAGGGCCCAATGTTAGCCAATGAGGAGTTGCACAGAGGTTCCTGATCGCCTCCCTCAATGGCGCACAACGTCAGCGGAATTACCTCTCTTCCACCTGTCCCTCCAGACAGGACAGGCTGATGCCATTTCAAGGGGGGGCAAGCCCTGGAATAATGCTGCATCACAGGAGATATTATCACATACTGGACAAATCACAATGACCCATTACATGTTTATTGGATGCAAAGTACTGTTATAGCCCCATTGTTCAGTTTGTGACGGCTCCTCACTCGTTTGTCCCTTAGATTCCTACCGCTGCGGATGAATAGGAGATGGAGACATACCCCCGTGTACAGACCCCCGGTGGACTTGGCAACACTGGAGGATAGGCACATTAACCTCACCTGTAGACTTGACAGAACCACAATCACAGAGCTGTGTGCCCAGTTGGAGCCTGACCTGATATCTGCTATCCGTCATCCCACTGGGATCCCCCCTCTTGTGCAAGTGCTATCAGTTCTCCATTTCCTGGCAACTGGTTCTTTCCAAGTGACAGTGGCTTGGCAGCAGGAATGTCACAGCCAATATTCTCAATAGCGCTGACAAGAGTGTTGTCTGCCCTGTTAAAACACATGTGCAGCTAGACTGTTTTCCCCCATGTTCCATTCCTGCAGGAGGAGGAGGCTGGAGATGCCCGTGTGGCAGCAGTAGACCCTGTGGTCAGTGAGGATGAGGAGGCAGAGGATGAGGATGAGGACAACAGAACATATGTGATCCGACAATACTTCCAATGACACACAGGTAGGACTGTGTTACTTCACATTTCTATGACATTTGTTTTAAATTGTGTGGCAATGACATACTGATATTTTCAACTTCTAGGCCCACTTACTGTTCCCTCTGGCAATTCATTTTACAGATGTTGGTGACCTGACATATACTCCAGGTGTGATCACTACAGCCAGCTACAGGTCATTAATCTATGCTCATTCTCTGTACAGTTGATTTGCAATGGTTGTACCTGTTACAATGAATACATATTTTGATATACATGATATACTCCAAAATGTTTTTTTTTAAAGGGTATTTATTGAAATGCTGATATATAGAGGGGCAAGTGCAATGGGATGGGGTGATAATGGAGGAAAGTCCAGGGTAATGTTCCAGTCTATTTGTAGCACAGGTGCATTGTCCAAGGGGACATAGGAAAGGGAGCAATGGCAGTTCAACGTGGACAGGGTGACTGAGTGGGACACAAGGGTGACAATCAGGAGAGTCTAATTTCCTGGTGGGGGTCTTGGCAAGTGTCTCTGGCTTCTGTCTGGATCGCAGGGAACATTTGCGGGGTGGTTCACCGTCTGCAGGGCGAGGGGTTCTGGTGACCTGTGAGTCCTATGGCAGGGCCTCCTGGCCTCTAGCGCCAGCGGAGGTGGAAGGCTGTTCAGATGCCTGGCTAGTGGCAGGGGCCCACTGGTGTGACACTGCCTCCCTCATAATGTTGTCCATGTCTGCCAGCACCCCTGCTATGGAGATCAGGGTGTTGTTAATGGCCTGGAAGTCCTCCCTGATCCCCTGTTACTGTCCCTGCTGCAGCTGCCTGTTCTCCTGCACATTGTCCAGGATCTGGCCCATCGTGTCCTGGGAATGTTGATAGGCTCTCAGGATCTCGGAGAGTGGCTCCAGGAGAGTCCATTCACTAGGCACGTCCTCCCCCGGCACACAGAAGTCCTCCCAGTGTCCCTGTTGGCCTGTGCCTCTGTCCTCTGAACCGTGTGCCAACTGCCACTGACCAAAGGTCCCTGATTGTCTTGGGTGCGAGGTGTGCCGGGGTCCCTGTAGAGGTGGACACACTACTGATTGACATGTCCTGGGGACAGAGGTATGTGTATGTTGGGTGGGTGCTCTGGTGGTGTTTCCTGAAGGGGGAGGCTCTGTGGTGGTGTGTGACTGAGCTGGGGTAACCGGCTGTCCAGTGATCCCTAATAGGCCAGGTAGGTCATCCAGATCCTGAAAATCAGAGTTGCTGTCATAACTGTGGGCCTCTTCAGTTGTGGGACTGGATAGTGCTGGCACCTCTGCTCCACTGACATTGGCTGGGGTACCTGTGGTGATGTAAATGATGTGTTATGGTTTCTGTGTCTGACATATTGTACATCCGTGGCTTCCCCTCTTTGGTTGGATTTGCCCTGCCAAATTTCACTTGTGTATATTAGTGTATGATGGGATAGTTAGTTCTCTATTGTGTGCATGCTTTAGTGATGAGTGTCCATGCAGGGCTGTGAGTGGTGTCCATGCATTAGTAGAGCATGCAGGGCTTGGCATTGGGATGAGTGAGATGTGATGGTGGGTTGTGTGGGAAGTAGTGGAGTGATAGGAGTGAGAGTGAGTATGAGTATGAGGGTATGTGATGGCATGTAGTTAGGGGGTGAGAGTAGTAGAGAGTTGACTTACCACAGTAAAGTCCTCCTCCGACTCCGGCCAGGCCCTCAGGATGCAGTATTGCCAAGACTTGCTCATCCCATGCTGTGAGTTGTGGGGGAGGAGGTGGGGGGTCCACCGCCAGTCCTCTGGATAGCAAGCTGGTGTCTTGTTGCTATGGAATGTACCTTCCCCTTTAGGTTGTTCCACCACTTCCTGATGTCATCCCTACTTCTGGGGTGCTGTCCCACGGCGCTGGCCCTGTCCACGATTCTCCACCATACCTACATCTTCCTAGCTATAGATATCTGCTGGACCTGTGCTCCAAATAGCTGTGGCTGTACCCTGACAATTTCCTCTGCCATGACCCTTAGCTCCTCCTCTGTGAATCAGGGGTGTCTTTGTGGTGCCATTGTTGTTGAGTGATGCGTGTTGGTGAGGGTGTGTTGGGTTATGTGTTGGGGTATGTGATGTGGAGTGCGTGAGTGTTGTATAGGTATGAGTAGTGTGTGGGTCTAGTTGTGTCAGTGGTCTTGGTGTCTCTCTGCAGGCAATGGTTTGTTTAAATAAAGGGTTTTGGGTAATGTGGGTTTGTGTTTTATAGTGGTGTGGCTGTGTGGGTGTGGTGTGTGTATGTGTGTCAGGTGTGTGTTGTTTGAATTGTCCAATGTGGTGTTGTTTTGTATGTGGATGTCCATTGTGAGCGCAGTGGTATGTACTACCAATAGTTTACCGCCGTTGAATGTACGCTGTGGTGTTCGTGGGTCATAATGTGGTGGGCATAGTTCAGTTGGCATAATGGTGTGGGTTTTGGGGCCGTCAGTTTATCACTGACCTTTGGTCTGGCAGATTTGTGTATGTGACTAAATACTGATGGATTGGTGTGTGTGTCATAATATGGTGAATGGATATCTGCGGCGGAGGCGGTGTGTTGGCAGCCGTCAGCGTGGCAGTAAGTGGGATTTATCACCAATGTCATAATGAGGGCCATAGTGTTCTTTAAGTCAGTGCACTTTTTAACTCTTCCCTAAATTGGAGCAAAGTTGGGTCAGCCGTGATGTATACAGGGATGTTATTCAAGAACTTGGTTGCATGAATTGGAAAAGAACTGTTACCTTGTTTTATTTTACACTTCTTATTCTGCAGTCTGATGGTGTCCTGGCTGTGAGTGTTCCAAAAACCACCAGGGATGGTGAGCTTCACTGCAATATAAGTGGTTGCTGGTGATAATGACTTGGTAATCATGCAGCTGGTTTAGAAGAAGCGCAGGTTGGCAAGGTGAGTCAATTGAGGTCCATCAGGATGGGGTAATGTGATCATAGTTCATCCAGCCCTGGATGATATATTTATTGTCTTGTCTGATGCCATTAATGGGTGTCAGTGTGGATTTTGTGAGGCAATGGAACAAGGTGTTACAATTATCTGGATGCAAGTGTTTGAGGCCTTGAACAGTATCTTTGAAGTCACTTTCTGGGAGAAATGTTTTCCCTTCCTTTAGAAGGAAGAGTTGGTGTGGTACCAACTTTGATTTTGTGTCAATATGTCTCTCTTGAGGGTGAGGTTGGTGTCCAGGGTGAATCCAAGCAACTTGGAATTCAGTGATAATGTGACTGAAAGATTTTGGACCTGGCCCTCTCTCCGGGGTCACCCAAGGTATTTGCCTTCCTTTATTGAACCTGTTTTTGTTGGTTTTTAGGACCTTGTGCACAATTTCCCTGCTAACTAGTGGTATTGTACTTGCACTCCCCTTGAATACATGGTAAATTTGAACTATACCTGAATGGTACATTTAATTTATTTTAAGTCCCTAGCATATGGTACTACGAACACCCAGGCCTTGTAGAATAAATGCACTAGTGGGCTGCAGAACCTATTGTGCCACCCACTAAAGTAGCCTTGTAAAGAATGTCTCCTGCCATTACAACCTATGGTGCAGTTTTAAACCAACAATTCAACATGGCAAAATAAACCTCTTACGAAGACTAAACCTTCCATTTTATTACTTATAAGTCACCCCTAGGATTGGCCCGGAAGGATCATAGAGCAGGGTGCATGGTATTTAAAAAGTAGAACAAGTGTGTGTAAGATTTAAATGTCCTAGTAGTGAAAACCTCCTAAAGTAATGTTCCACTGCTGGGAAAACATTGGCCACAGCACACAGAGAGTAATGTCCAACAGTAAGGCAGAAAAAGATATTCCTGGTGTGGTTCCGAGAGTTGAGGGAAGTATAAAGTTGAAACGAGTCTCAAATCCTGTTTGCAGATGGTGTCTTTATTCGTAGGTGCTTAGAAAGCATTAAGTCATCATGGAGATACAGCCAACACGTGTTTCGTCACACAAGTGACTTTATCAAGGCTGAGTAAATGGTAAAGAACTGAAATAGGTATGGCTGCGCCAGGCAGCTGCAGGTGCGTGTGTAAAAGGCTTGCATGAAATCGAAGATATGAGAAGGCCCTGATAAGCCTATAAAATGACCGAGTAGTAGCGTAGTGGTGAGCTGTCCGGTAAACGCGAGATCTCGCGTTTACCGGACAGCTCACCACTACGCTACTACTCGGTCATTTTATAGGCTTATCAGGGCCTTCTCATATCTTCGATTTCATGCAAGCCTTTTACACACGCACCTGCAGCTGCCTGGCGCAGCCATACCTATTTCAGTTCTTTACCATTTACTCAGCCTTGATAAAGTCACTTGTGTGACGAAACACGTGTTGGCTGTATCTCCATGATGACTTAATGCTTTCTAAGCACCTACGAATAAAGACACCATCTGCAAACAGGATTTGAGACTCGTTTCAACTTTATACTTCCCTCAACTCTCGGAACCACACCAGGAATATCTTTTTCTGCCTTACTGTTGGACATTACTCTCTGTGTGCTGTGGCCAATGTTTTCCCATTTTTGCTCTAGGGTACTCCTAGTACCCGTTTTGGTGCCTACCGGGCAGTAAGGCACCGGGCCATTCTGCACCGGACTTTACTCTCACTTATCTATTCTGTTTAAACCACATGTCTACTGTCTAGAAGAGCGGCACCTCTCACCCTTACTGCCCCATTTCTCTGTTAATGTTCCACTGCTGTAAGGCTATCTCTCCCATAGACTAACACTGGATTCTGTTATTACTCTTAATAAGTGTTAACATCATACTTTCTGTTTGGGACCCGATAGAGAAGTACTGTTTACACTCAAATGATTTGTAATTTAAAATCTTCTTTAATGTTAGGGCTACTATTCTGAAAATGCAACTTTTAGATAGTTGGCATTTTTCTGCTATAGCCAAATGTACATTTATACCAGTACCTTGGGTCACAACTGTGAATGGCTCACCTGTTGAGGATGGTGTATTGCTTTCAGACATTGACACAAAAGAGGTGTGATAAGAGAGGGCCTTCCTGATAGAGTTGCTGCAGAGGAGTTGTGCCCTGCCATAAGTACACGTCAAAGGGTCCTGCATGCAGCACATACAAAGGAACCTGTAACCTAGACAGTCTGGAGCCAAACCCATGCGAAGGGAAATAACTGACCATAACCAGTGTTGGTGGTAGGCCAGGGAAACCCCCACACAAAGGCTGACACTAGGTGTAAAAGTGAGACCTTCAGAACACTGCTGGGCCTGTGAAAGTTTCAGAAGAAGGAATGCCCTGCTATGTAAAGAAGAAAAACTGGACCTGCTTGCCTTGAACCCAGGCTCCCCAAAAGTGACTCAAAGATTGGTTGCCATTGTGACCTACAGGGACACAATAAGGTTCCAGAGGCCTCCAGAACCAACTCGACCTGACCAGACCTGCTAGAGCCCTATAGCTGGACTCTGCTGGAGTGAGTGCTGATCCCCAAGTAGTGCCTTCCTAGCCCTGGATGCCTTGTCTGGTATCAAAGTATACTTCTTCTGGAGGAGCGGTGAAGCTACAGACGTTTTGGGTTCCTCATGACCACAAAGTGACCTCTTTGCATTGAGAAATAACCACCTGTAATAAGCGAAACTATGGCCGGATGTGCACCCTGAGCCAACAGTGACCATCCACAATGGACACCTATGGAAGGCTCCAGCTGGGCATGCATTTGTCACTGACAGCACTCATCTAGAACGCCTGCCAAAACAAAGTTACAGAGAGTCCTGCACTTCTCGCTGACAGCAACCATTAGTGAGGACTGCCAGTGTGAAGCTCCAGTGAGACCTACTTTTCAGGTAGACCGTGTCAGTAACGTACTCAATTTTTTAAAATTGATTTAGGATTTCATTGATGATGGTGTTTTCACCATATTTCTGTTTGAACGTTGCATGAATAATTTTCACATTGCCTCTAAGTTAAGTCTGGCTTTTGCACCAACCTACCAAAGGTTTCAGCAAAGGTTAATTTAGTGACTTTTGTGGCTTACCCTCCCAAGGAATGTGTTTATTATTTGAGTGGGGCTTTCACTCCCCTCAACTAACACCTAATGTCTTACAAAAGTTAGCAGGGCTTATGACATTGAGCCTGATTTGCACTGTTTCTTTTTTGTTGCTCTTTGCTAGTAACAGAAAATGTGTCTATGTAGGCTTCTTTAGGAGTGGGAGTATATGGCCTGTCTAGCGAGCTTCAGGGAAGATCAATGAAGGAGGAAGGCATTAACAATGGTGATTATGGGTAAGATGGCGTCCCCAGAGAGAGCTTTGATGAAGGGCAAGCCATGATCACAGTGGCTTTGAGGTAGTTGAGTATGTCATCACAGGTTCTGTTTTTATACAATTTCCTTTACTTGCCTACCTTTCAGGACTGAGAAGCAACTATGAATGACAGTGGGGCGTCCTCTTATAAGTGCTGTCCACATGACAGATGCTGCAGTCTGTGGGAAGAAGGACATCTGGGATGTGCAAGGATGTGGGGTGAACCATGTTACTCTGATGAAGATGGTGAGTGGGTGATGAGGTCTGCAATATAGTAAACAGATGTAAGAAATTGGAGAAGTAGTAGTTGAAGGTACTGAGAACCCATTTCAAGTAATACTCACAGTTCTTGCTGCTAAGATGGCGTCCCCAGAGAGAGCTTTGATGAAGGGCAAGCCATGATTACAGTGGCTTTGAGGTAGTTGAGGATGTCATCACAGTCTGAAAGGGCTTTGAAGGATATATGTTGTGGAATTCTACAGGAAGGGGTGGGCATAAGCGATGAAGCAGGCTTTTCCTTGTTGATGTGCTGTCGGATCTTATGCATTTTTTTCATAGAACAAGAGATTGATGACATTGCTTTGTTCTGTGGAGTGAGGAACTAGTGGATCCAGAACGGGCTAAATGTAGTCTTTGATGGCTTATAAAGTATTCTGCTTCTGTTGGTTGTTTATTTAACTGTGTTAACGTGTACTTTGCTTTAACTAATGTGATGAACTGTCTGCATGTTGTTGCAGAAGAACTTCAGTATCATGATTTATTCTGAGGTTCTGTTTTTATACAATTTCCTTTACTTGCCTACCTTGCAGGACTGAGAAGCAACTATGAATGACAGTGGGGCGTCCTCTTATACATGCTGTCCACATGACAGATGCTGCAGTCTGTGGGAAGAAGGACATTTGGGATGTGCAAGGATGTGGGGTGAACCATGTTACTCTGATGAAGATGGTGAGTGGGTGATGAGGTCTGCAATATAGTACACAGATGTAAGAAATTGGAGTAGTAGTAGTTGAAGGGACTAAGCCCATTTCAAGTAATACTCACAGTTCTTGTGAACAACAAAAGATCCTCAAACCTGGGTTCAACCCCTAGTAGCTGTAGCACAGAGTAGTCAGGCTTACGTTTAGAGGCAATGTGTAAAGTGTCTGTGCAATACTTGAACAGTCATAAAGTGAAAACACAACATAAGAAAAATCACAAATGAATTTAATAAAATGAAGAATATATTAGTATATAATATTCCACCAAAAACAAATAAGTAGAACCAGAGGTATGTTTTTTTTAAGGTTTGAATTAAAAATAGTGCCAAAATGCTCAGAGAGCCAACCACAAGTATCTAGTTGCATTAGACTGATTCAAAGTCAAACGCTAAGGCTCAATGAGATAGACTGTGATGGATCGCCATTTAGATCCAGGGATCAGAATTGTCCCAGTGGAAAGTTTACTTACTGGCTTAGAAAGCTTTTAAGAGAAAAAGTGGCCATTGATGAGCCGTCAGAAACCGGGCTCGATGATGGGGAGTGGATGCTGCAGAGTGTGGTCCTGTGTGATCATTAACACAGGTGAGGAAATCGCTGAGTGGCCAAAGTCTGGAGTCCATGCCGAGGAAGGCCTCAACATCAGTAGGATACAGCTCAGTGTTGATCTCGGTGAAGCACTCTATGTTTAAACTTAAAAACCTCTCTGCAAACCATATCTTCTTCAGTGGGAGAAGCTCGCAAATTAGATCCAACCACCAATTCGATGGCTTCGGCTCAATGGCGATCCCAGTTTTTTGCTGCTTCTTGAATGGAAAAGTTGGCAAAATATTTCTAAGCCTGAATTCTCTCTGTTTGAATAGAGAAGTGCATTCTCACATCAGCACGGGTCCAGAATCAAGAAGCATCACTTGGGGATTAGGACTCACTCCAACAGAGTCCAGCAGCAAGGTCTAGGGCAGGTCCAGTTGGAATTGGTCAGCTGGGCATTTACAGGTTGAAAGTCTCTGGAAGCTTATTGTGCCATGTAGCTCACAGAGGAGGTCAGCCAACTAACCCTTCTGGGCTCCTGGGTTCAAGGAACAGGTCCAGTCTTTCTTCAGGAATCAGGCAGCAGGACAGTGCTTCTTCTGAGTCTTCACAGGTTGAGTGGTCTGATGAGAGGTCTGTGTGGTCAACATTTAAGTTCAGTGCAATCCTGCGGGTGGAGGGCAATACTTTATCCAATCCCTAGATCAGTTATGAGCAGCTCTCACCCTCCCAGTGGGTTTGGGGTCAGACTGACTAGAGGGATTGAAGGGAGGCAGGCCCAGGTGTGAGCTATATCTGCCAGTAGCAGGGTAGGCTTTTTTTGAAGCTCAAGATGGGTTGGGCACAGCCCCTGGCTATTCTTCGTACATCTCACTACAGTGGAGCCATCGGTTGTCAAGGGGCACTGGCAGAAAAGCCTTTTTGATGTTGGGCAGCAAAGAGACTACTTTCTAAAGTGTATTTTCCATAATAGTAACATAAAATCTATCTTTACTATTAAGTTAGATTTAAAACTACTATTAAAATGAGGCTTTCAATAATTTTTCTAGATGCTCCTAAACTGAAATCAAGCATTATATGCTATAAAGTAACCAAGTATTTTCCTTTGAAAGAGTCAGCCTTGCCACAGTGAGTTTCACTGGCAGGACATGTAAAAAATTTCCTTCTATATGCCCTACTTTTAAATAACACACAGCCTGTCTTGTTGGGCAATTAGGCCTACCTTAGGGGTGAATTAGAGAAATTAAAGAGGAGGGTTTAGGCCTGTCAACAGGATGATTTAACAGGTCAAATTTGCAGTTTAAAAACTGCACTGTAGGCCTTGAGACATGTTTTACAGGGCTACTGCAGTGGGCGGCACAATGAGGCTGCAGCTTATTACTAGCATTTAATTTATCAGCCCTGGATAGAGGTAACATCTTACACTAGAGACCTATAAGTAAATTAAATGTGTCAATTAGGTGTATGGCAATTTTGCACATTTAAAAACAAGAGCTCAGGCACTTTACCTCTGGTTGACAGAGGTAAAGTGCACCTGGTTAAATAGCCAAAAAAAAAAGCAAAAATCTGGGGCCATACCATACAGACGATAATAGTGTCCAACAATAGAGTACTGTAGAATGGGCATTGATGAGCATATTTTGGAATGTGCGTTCTGTAGTTTGAGGGTGTGTGGGGATCAGAGGGATAGGCACAATGATGGGTCTAGGTGTTGCGCAAATGTTGTATGAGTGCTTGGGTTACTTAGGTCTGGGTGTGATTCAGGGGGTGTTGGTGGAATAGAGTACTGGGTAGGCACATGATTATGATTTACCTGTAGGTTTCAGCGGAACATTGATTTTTGCCCTGGCAAGTCCAAAGAGGCAATGGCCTTGTCTGTGTACACCCTAAAGGCCCAAACAGGAGATGCTCCAGTCCCATCATACCTGCATGCTTAATGCTAAATAATGAGGAAAGATGATTCCCTATGGTGAACAACCACAAGTTGCTGTTTTCACTTTGTGGGTAAAAATTGTATTTTCCTATGAAAAGGTTCTGCTTTACATTAATAGTCTATTTTCACAGTAGTTTTGTATAGGGAAATGCTGAAAACAGGCGTTAAACTTCTTTGTTCAGTAGTTGAGACTTTTAGATAGATTATTTAGATCTACTGCGAAAGGGTAACCTTTAAAATGGAAATGCGTACGAGGCAAGTCCACCTCAGAGGAGCTGAACAAAGTAGCTTATCAGGCCCTTCTAGGACATTTTTGATAGGAAAAGTGGCACTTTGTTCCTGGGGGCATTCTCCAGTCAGGAGAAGTAATTATTCATGCCACCTTGTCTATAAGTTTTTGTTTGCCTCAGAGCTGATTTTAAAACTACTCTCCTCTCAATGAGGAAGCACTCAGGACTTGTTCCTTAGCTCCTCACTGACTGCTGGCACGACATCTTGTCAGCACCCAGGGCCTTCGTCTGGACCACTAGTGCTTCTCTTTAACCTGAATTTTCCTCAGCAGCACCCAAAATCCTCTTTGCAGATTACTATCCTATCCTGCACTCGCCAGATCCTATTGCCTACAGGCCACATGCTAGCCACCACTGTGTCCAGCAGAAGTCAGAAGGGTCACACTTTAGGGTCACCTCCCACAGGACTAGTACACATAGGATTCAGGAGAACCCTCTCCTCCAGTGTCCCTAGCAAGTTCATCCATCTATTGTTCCCAGAGGTTAGTGACACTGGCCTTTAAGACAAATGTTAGCCCATGGGTGCCAGTTGGAGTCCTCTTTTCCATCAGATGTTCTTGAGTCCCTCTTACTCTTTCGCCAAAATCAGTCATTGAGTCCTTTTCTTTAGCAGGAGACTCCTACCTTCTAGCTGGGCCTTCTTCTTTAGGTGTACTTACCCTCAGGTCCCAGAATGTCCTCACCCTTGTGCATTATTTCTTAAGTTCCAGAAAGTGGGCACCTCTGCCTTAATCCAAACATTTATTCCTCCCCTCCTGTCCTATCACGCTTGCACAGCATCTTCAGGCATTTCTAGAAAGTGATTTCAAGTAGTCAGTGTCCACAGCTGCACTCTCAGAGTTTTAACTTTCACCCCCTAACTGACAGAGGAGCCTGGTTTTTTCCCTCTTAATCTTCAAAGCAGACCAACCTCTGATGAGTGGTATGAGAGGTCTGGCAACAGCCCGTTGTTTCTCCTGTGAATTGCATGTCCAGGCATGTCAGTGTGGATGTAATTAACCTACATAGATTCTGTCCCACCATTTTCCTTTCCCAAGAACATGCTTAATGCCTCACAGATTGGCCTATTTTGTTGGAAAGTGCTTGCTCTAAATAATAGCCAACAGAATAATTAACCTGGCTCAGCTCTGTAGTTCAAAGTCCAAATCTAATTAAGGAGAGTCAGAAAAATATGGCCAAGCTCCAAGTACATAGAAGACTGGCAAATATAGCCAATGCAATTTTATATTGGCCCTCAGGGCCTTTGTTTACTTAGGGAAGCACAAATTACACTCAAAATAGTGATTTTGGTGCAGCTTTCCCCTACACTGTAAACAAATGAAAGCTCTACAGTCTTTCAATGAAGCACCTAGACTTACAGAATAGTGAAGAAGAAAGGGGAACTTTTCTTTTTGAATGACAAATTGCTGAATTTATTGAAGAGCCTATCTGCAACAGGATACCTATGCATAGATACCAGATACAGGACAGAGACAGTATTCACAGCTGCTCAGGCCGCACATGCATGCACAAGCATAAGTGTACATGTTCATGTGTGACCAGAGAAGAGACATGTATTTAAAAATGTGAGTACAGGCAGGTAGCACGGGAATCCATTTTAGAACAGTTGACAGTGAATGAGACTCGCTCATAATGGAGAAGTGTGGCTAATGGAGAAGTGTGGCTCAATGGTTAGAGCGGCAGACCCTGAAGCAGAGATCTGGCTCAAGACCAGGGTTCAAGTCCCGCTTCAGCAGGTCTTGGGCTCAATTCCCCTTGACCAGATAATTCTCGCCTCGGTGCCTAATCTAATTCATGGGTCCCACTCTGCAACTCTGGGCAATAGCTTGCTTAATCTCCACAACGGCCCCAGCAGCGCTTGGATGCCTGGCTTCACCCTGGGGGTGCTCAGGAGTGGGTGCCTCACAGGGAAAAGCCAGGAGGGGTTCCATAGCGGTATGAGTACAGCGCCTTGAGACCCTAACGGGTGAGTAGTGCGCTATACAAGTGCTAATTTACATTTACAACAGGGATCCAAAAACCTGGTGTAACAAAAACATCAAATTTAGAGTTAAAAAATATTTTTCACAGGCAAGTTGAGAGTATGGTACAAATTAGTAAGACCATACTCTCTTAGAAAAGCTGGGAATTCTTGCCACCAACATGGACCAATTTCTCCATTTTAGGTGAACTTCTAGGCTCAATTACATGGACTTGTTTGTGGTATTTACTAACTTTTGCAAGCTATTAACTATGTTTCACCTGTTATAATTAGGCTGCGTTGTTTAAATTACCAGTGCATAATCTTCCGTGATTATTGGAGTTTGCCTATTTCTTTTTTGCCTGTTGCAGTCTGGCTCACAATGAAATTAGACATGTGCCACAACAGCATGCGCTTTGGAAGCAAAATTTCCCAAGACACTTTAGAAATTGTAAGAGAAATAAATTGAGCAGGTATCTCACATGACTTTTGAAAGACAGTGCACATCTCATGCATAATTGTCATATAAATGTTTAGGTCTAAGAAGTGTATGATAATTCATTGATGAAGCACAACCCTTTCTAGATTGATATATTGTAGTGATAAACAGATTCCCTTGTAATTCAAGAGAGAAACAACAATTACATAAAAGGGAATTATGACTGGATTCATTTCACTGCAGTTAATTGGCATTTGTAGTGTAATTCTCATGGCCCTCTAAATGCAAGGAAGCTGTGACTGGCAACATGTCCCAAAGAAATCCAGATTGTGCCTTTGTCCGTAAGCAGATCACCCAAGATTAAGTAGGGAGATATGACTCTTTAGCAATTGTAAAATATCTCATCACCTGTATTTTGCTTTTTAAAACATTGAGACCCTCATTACGACTTTGGAGGTTTCCGGCCAAGACCGCCATGCAGAATACTGCCACTATACCGTGAGTGCTGGCGGTTCAGTGACCGCCGTATTACGAGTTACAAAGGGAAAACCGCCAAGATACAGCCACAAATTCAACACCGCCAGGCCGACTGAGGGCGAAAAAATGACTGTCCGACCACCAACCCCGCCATGCCAACAGCATTCCATTCACCTTATTATGTGTCAGTTGTCTGCCCAGCAGTCCATGCTCTGCGCACCACCATGGTTCAAAAAGGTACCGCCAATAGTAGGCAACATTGGACAGTTTGAATACCCCACACCTGAGACACGTACACAAATATGCACACATAGCAACGACCCATTCACACAGATCCCATACACCACAGGGACCTTTACACTACACACTCAGCACACTCCACGCAACTGCACTTATTGCACTAGCCACACATCACACTCACACACCAACACCACACCCTACCTGCACCCACACCCAAAGCACCCCACTCCACCAACCACCCCACACTGCACACTGCATGCACTACACCCCCCACACACAACATGGCACGTCAAAAGCACCCTCATTTCACTGACAATGAGTTAAGAGTTGTGGTAGATGAAATCGTTAGGGTAGAGCCACACCTGTTTGGAGCACAGGTCCAGCAAACATCATTGTCAAGAAAAACTGAGGTAAGGCAGAGGATCATTGACAGGGACAAGGGAAGACATCAGGAAGAGGTGGAAAGACCTACGGGGAAGATGCGTTCCATGGCGTCCAGGAACCAGATCATCCTGAACAAGACTGGCGGTGGGCCCTTACCTCCACCCCTTGAGTTAACATCCTGGGAGGAGAAGGTGTTAGATATCATGCAACCTGAGGGCCTTACTGGAATCATTGGAGGGCTCGACTCTGGTAAGTCAACATCACCCACAGGCACCAACCACTCCTGCCCAGCATGCATCCCCACCGCCCATCACTACCCAATCCATCCCATCCCACACTTCTGCACCCCACTAGGCACCCCACAACCCTCCCCTGCATGCCACGCCACCCTCCCCACACAGTCACCCCTAATGCATAGATACCAATACAATGCCAAGCACCACAACTCCCACAATGCATCACTCCCTACACATAAGTGACTCACAGTCCCACTTCACAGTGGAACACCTGTATAGAAAACCATACCACATACCACACCAACTGGTTGCCTCAACTGCATTCCAACACATGGCAATGACAGCAATGCTATTGTGAACGCCAAATTTATTAATGAATATTCATGTATGTTGAGTGTTGAATTTGCATAGAAAATGAATTAATGTAGAGAAAAATAATGCACTCGTCTGAAGGGGCGACCACCTGAGTGGCTGCCAATGTTTACAAAGTGTACTTATTAATATCTGATTAATATGAAATGTTGAGCTTATGTTTTTCTAATGTAATAAGATGCCATATTAAAGGTTATGTATTATGTATTTGCTTTATTAATCATAAGCCTTAACTTAATGAGGTCTTGGGCCTAGTTGCACCTCCTCATGTCAAGCTGCATTTCTTAGATGACTTATAAAATGGCTGCTTAGAGAATTAAATTGTGATGTTCAACTGTGCTGACCAAGCGCTCGTAGCTGAAAGTCTTTCTCATTAGAACTGTTTTCTAGAAGATGATATACTAGCTAGGATACATTGTTTAATGTAAGGTGTGTATGACTGACTTTCCCAGGAGAAGACAATGGATGCACTGACTGGGGTATGAGCTGCAACAATATTGATGCCTGACAAGCCGAATGATGGGAACGGGAGACGAGGAGCCAATCATCGACATGTGAACCATGCGCTATTAAAAGTGTAGATTTAGGATTTTATTTTCATTGGACTAAATGTAAACATGTGATTCTTTGACCAATAGGGCCATGGGAAGTAATTTTAGGAAATCTAACTTAGCCGGACTGCACTATGAGGAGATATCACCAATATTTTCTTGACCGTCCCGAGATGAGACGTGCTTAGCTTTATTGCTTAGAGGGACTTTGCTTTTTCTGAACTTTTATGCCAAATCATGATGCCTTGCTGACCGAACTGATGTCCTATTGATGAAGACTGTCACAGCTTGCTGAACCATAATGAGGACAGGTATACGATGTTACTGATTGTGAGGTCTATTTGCTTTTGTTTCTAGGTACCAACCGCTACTTTTGATAGATCCATAGTTAGATGTTTTTCCAAATTTGTGTTTACTAAATTGTTTTGCATGAAGTCCAAACATGCTATTCTAATCTGATGATAGTTAGGGTTCTTACTGATGATGTTCGCTGCATGTAATAACAGTTGATGTCTTTTCTTTGCTGAATCTAAATGTATGTTTCATTTGACCAGTTGTTCTTGCTTTTAATTTGTACTGTGACCTTAGAGTGAGTACATCCCCAAGCACTGATTAGATTGTGATTCTTTCACCGTTTTGGTCAGCCAGTGACGTTTTTGTATGTTTCTCATTTGATTTTGAGACTAAGGGCCGAATGTACGAAGCATTTTTCTAGTCGCAAAGGGGCTGATCACAGGATCATCTCTTTTGCAACTAGAAAAATGCTTTTTGGGATGTACAAAGCCCACACTGCGACTTGGTAACTTGATACCGTATCACAGTTTGGGTTTTGCGATTCGATATTAGGAAGGGGCGTGTCAAGGGCGTCCCTTCCTAATACTGAATCTAAATGGTTTGTATGATTGTTTGGTAACCGCGAATGAGGTCGCAAAACAATCACAGTTAGCACCAATTTCAAATTGGTGCTAACCCATTTGCTAAAGGGAAGGGGTCCCCAAGGGATCCCTTCCCCTTTGTGAATGCATGCGGAAAAAAAAATTCAGAGCAGGCAGTAGTCCTATGGAAAACGTTTAATTTATTTTTCGAAATGCATTCCGTTTTCCTTTAAGGAAAATGGGCTGCATTTTAAAAAAAAATACTGCTTTATTTAAATGCAGTCACAGACATGGTGGTCTTCTGACACCAGCAGGCCACCGTCCCTGTGAGTGCCGTAATTCCCAATCGGGTAACAAATTGCGACCTACCTCATGAATATTCATGAAGTAGTTCAAAAAATAATGGGATAGGGAGGAGTTAAAGGTCCAGTGCATACCCTCCAATAACAGTTCCTAATAATGAAATGCACTGTTCCTGAATAACAAAAAGGAAACAGACAGGGAGAGTATTAGGTTAACCTATTCAATGGAGAATCCTATTCAATAGGAGCAAGAGTCCTCACACACCCAAATAGGTGTCATGCTTCATCATCGGACCAGCTCCTCGTCAGACTGGCGCTGCAATGTCTGACGGGCACCACCCTTTCGGGGGGCTCTTTGCCGGAGTTCTTTTACGATGATGCCTCACTGTCCCATAAATGAGTCAGGAAAAGAAGGAGAGCAAGAAAAAATAAACCAAACTAAAATTGGCTGTGTTAAATTCGACTACAATCTTTTTTCAGTGATAGACCATTGGATACAGTATCCTTGGACTCAGGTCTTAGAAAACCGTCTAAATTCATGCCACCCACTACGGCTATGCCCTGCGAGATTTTGCCATTTGAAAAAGCGGTCAGTTTGGACCTTAACAAATTACGACTGAAAAACAGCTTTGTGAACATACCCAGAGTAGAAAGTATGGCCCTGAAGGGTTTGACAGCTGACAATAGTATCACCATCAAGCCAGCAGACAAAGGCGGCGCCATAGTCATTTTGAATTCATCAGATTATAGACAAGAGTGTCTCCGGCTCTTGAGTGACTCTACTTATTATACACGAATTGACCAAGACCCAACCGCTAGAATACAAACAGAGATTAGAGGAATGATTCATGAGGCTATCAGTAACTCGTGGATTTCGCAAAAAGAAGCTGACTTTTTAGACACCACTAATCCCAGAATACCTTACTTCTATTGTTTGCCCAAAATTGATAAAGGGAAGATTCCACCTCCGGGCCGCCCAATCGTATCAGGGATAGGATCTATCCTAGAACCACTGTCTACATTTTGCGATCATTTCCTACAACCACTTGTGCAGCAATCCTCCACATATTTACGAGACACAAAAGATGTTCTCAACCTCATAGAATCCCTCAATTCTGAAGGGGAGGTCCATGCATTGATTACCATGGATGTGGAAGCGCTGTATACCAATATTCCTCAGCAAGCAACTTTGACAGTAGTAGAGTCAGCTCTTTTATCAACTACACTGGATCTAACTACTCCAATACATTTCATTATGCACTGCGCGCACTTAGCAATGACAGAAAATGTCTTTCAGTTCGAAGACCTGTTGTTTCATCAGATTCGAGGGACATCAATGGGTAGCACTTTTGCGCCTAGCTTAGCATGTCTCTACATGTATGATTTTGAGAAACGATTCATACTGCCTACCTCTAACCCTTATTTTGAGTGCATCAAGTTGTGGCGCAGATATATTGACGACATTTTGGTCATCTGGAAGGGTCCCATTGAGGAGGTAACATCCTTTACTACGTGGGTCAACAACCTTGATCCCTTCTTGAATTTTACCGCCTCAGTCTCCACCACTACAATCACATTTTTGGATTTGGAGATTAGCATTGATAGGGGTGTACTCATGACCTGCACACATCAGAAAACAACAGACCGTAACAGTCTGTTGCTCTACGACAGTTATCACCCGAAAGCACTTAGAGATAACTTACCTTTTGGTCAATTTTTACGACTGGGCCGTAATTGTAGTAATATCCGTTCCTTTGACATTTAAGCAACAGAATTGAAACACAAACTATATGACCGCCACTATCCATCTAAAGTGGTCAACACTGCTTATAAGAGAGCCAAATATAGTGATAGGGACCAACTCCTACAGACGGCACATAGATGTACAGATAATAAATTGACATGTGTTACGACTTTTACACCCTTGTCGAATACAGTCAAGAAAATCATTAATAGAAGATGGGAGATCCTTCAGAGTGGAGGTGAGAAGATTCAGAAACCTCTCTTCGCCTTTAGGAGAACTACTAATTTGAGAGACATATTGATCCACACTAGACCCAAACTTAGAGTGACACCAAATAAACAAAGGCCCGTATTTATACTCCGTTTGCGCCGAATTTGCGTCGTTTTTTTCGACGCAAATTCGGCGCAAAACTAACGCCATATTTATACTTTGGCGTTAGACGCGTCTAGCGCCAAAGTATTGGCAAATAGCGTCATTTTTTTGCGTGAACGCCTTCCTTGCGTTAATGAGATGCAAGGAAGGCGTTCCCGTCTAAAAAAATGACGGCGACGCAAATGCGTCGTATTTATACTCCCGGGCAAAAATCACGCCCCGGAGTTGGCGGATCAAAAAACCCCGCATTTGCGCCACTATTTAACGCCTGGGTCAGGGTAGGCGTTAAGGGGCCTGTGGGCTCAAAATGAGCCCACAGGTGCCCTCCCCTGCCCCCAGGGACCCCCCCTGCCACCCCTGCCCACCCCAGGAGGACACCCAAGGATGGAGGGACCCACCCCAGGGACATTCAGGTAAGTTCAGGTAAGTATAATTTTTTATATTTTTTAATTTTTTTTGGGTGGCATAGGGGGGCCTTATTTGTGCCCCCCTACATGCCACTATGCCCAATGACCATGCCCAGGGGACACAAGTCCCCTGGGCATGGCCATTGGGCAAGGGGGCATGACTCCTGTCTTTACTAAGACAGGAGTCATGAAATGGCATCTGGGCGTCGTAAAAAAATGGCGCAAATCGGGTTGAGGCGATTTTTTTGCCTCAACCTGACTTGCCCCATTTTAAGACGCCCTAACGTCATTTTTGCCCAACGCCGGCGCTGCCTGGTCTACGTGGTTTTTTTCCACGCACACCAGGCAGCGCCGGTCTGCTTGCGCCGGCTAACGCCATTCCATAAATACGGCGCCCGCATGGCGCTTCAGAATGGCGTTAGACGGCGCTAAATTTTTTGACGCTAAACTGCGTTAGCGCAGTTTAGCGTCAAAAAGTATAAATATGGGCCAAAGTACCCTGTGGGAGTTGCCACCAGTCGAGGGCCATTTCCCATGTGGGAATTGTAATGTATGCTCCTTGACTAAACGCACTGACTCCTTGGAGTTGGACCTGATTGGGCATTGGCGACTACTCAAACACACTAATTGTAACACCCGGAATTGTGTATATTTGATAACGTGCCCTTGTGGCTTACAACATGTGGGGATGACCACTAGAGCGGTGAAACTGAGAATCAATGAACACCGCAGCAATATTCGGTGCGGACGCACTTCGACTAAATTAAGCATTCACTACATCGAACTAAAGCATAGTCCAGATGACATGTGGTGAGTCGTATTACAAACATGCCCACAGAAAAGCTCTCAGTCTCTTTTTGAGTTAGAACAACGTTGGGTATTTAAACTCGGGACCCACCGTAAGGGCTTAAATGATGATATCCCCTGGATTAATTTTTCCACTTGAACTGACAATAATATTGGGATAACCTCAACAAAAGGTTTTTCGCATTTTGGAGGTGCGATGCAATTATTTGCCCTCTCCACCTCTCTCTTTCTCTCTATCAATAGGTTGGATATTTCCGATCACTTTAGTGAGATATATATAATGTTTTCTTCTTTGACTACAATAGTAAGACTCTACACCTCTTTCTTTTTTGTTATGACCGAGACCACACATTAACTACAATGGAGGAGCATTCATAACTCATGACGATAAATCACGGTTGTACCTCACAGTGTCAGATTATATGCGGAGCACTGGCCATTACAATTTTATGCCCATCCTGTGCACCCGCGATATGCATATATGCTTTGTATGATGATTCGTTATTCTATATAAAAAAGAGACACACAATCATGGCTACCGCACGAGCCACGAAGAGCCTGACAGGAGTCCGTCATCGATGTTACCAACACTTAGCCGCGGGTTCTTTGACTCGCGCACGTTGCCTAGCAACGCGCGAGTCTGCTGACTTCCGGTTTCGACTCCTTTTCAGCCCACCGGGATCGCGTCTCCCTCGTCAATTCGGGAGCACGACCCGGGGTAGGAGCAACCGCCGACGGCCAGCCACCAATTTGTGAGTACGCTGTGAGATATCTTGTATTGAGCCTGAGTGTGGATTGTATATAGATAACCCCGAGGATCATTTATATTTCCAACCCGGAGGGCACCCGGTTCATTGAATACCTGATGGGTTCTCTCACAACAAATTAAATCATGTGACCAGCACTTAGCGATTCTATCGACCTGAGAGGTGCAGCCTCGAGACTTGGCAAGTTTTGATTCTAGAGATCATCTGAAGGGCTATCCCCTACAAAGAAGTACTTCTGAGGGTAGTAGGACAAGATAAACCCACCTTACTGTTTTACAGATAGTGAGACAACTGTAATGAATGAATGAGTGGGCAACACATTGGGACTATGCCCTCTCACGTTGTTGCATATGCAGTAATTGGATATTTAACTTAGAGTGATATTCCTTAGGAGGCTTTAACACATGTTCTCTTGACTCTTACCGTTATTCTGCTATGTTATCATGTTTCTTTATATGACATGCAGCTTGTTACTTGGACCAGGCCTAAGGTCTGCGTGATCCCATGAAGCCTTGTCTCTAATTGGGAGGGTAAGCATAATCTGTTATCTGCAACTGGCATGATGTGTGACTTTTTTCACGATCACTGTGTGCCTCATTAACTTTACACCTGACTATACGGGTTTCTTGTCACTTTAATTTGAGCATTATTCATTGACATGATGTTTAAACATTTTCAGGGCGACGAATAGGATTGACACTCTGGGTCATAATGGACTTATGTAAGTGACTGACTGTTTTTCTGCTTTCACTTGTTAGTTGTTATAGGCAAGATCATTTTTAGTTTGTATGTGGAGAAGCATCATCATATTTAGGTCCTGAGGAAGCGTCAGTGGATCCTGTGTAGACTGAATAGACGCGAAACATGTCGACCCAATTTCTAAGGGGGGTCTTATAGTTTTTGACTACCCATCTGTTTGAGAAAGGTCGGACATTATATCGACCCAATTCTCCAGATAATTGTTTTAATCTTGGCCTGCTCTCTGCACTAATAAAAGTAAATCTTGCAGATAGGTTTTGAGCCAATTTTAGTTTGGTTTATTTTTTCTTGCTCTCCTTCTTTTCCTGACTCATTTATGGGACAGTGAGGCATCATCGTAAAAGAACTCCGGCAAAGAGCCCCCCGAAAGGGTGGTGCCCGTCAGACATTGCAGCGCCAGTCTGACGGGGAGCTGGTCCGATGATGAAGCATGACACCCATTTGGGTGTGTGAGGACGCTTGCTCCTATTGAATAGGATTCTCTATTGAATAGGGTCATTTGCGACCCCATTGCGGATCCTAGACAGTGTCAAGGACACTGTTGTACATCCGGTTTTGTGACTCGCAAATTGCATATCTTTGTACAAGTGGCCCTAAGTTACATTACTTTAGCATTGTTAATATAGTGAAATAAACATTTTAACTTTTACATAAAGGTGTGGTTATTCATGGCAGTGAGATCATGGTGTGTGGAAATTACTGACTCCTATTGATTATTGATGATTGTTATGGGTATTTATTAGTATTAGTACGGGGTTCATGGTGAGAAAAACTCAAAGCGCAGTCAAAAGATCCATCGGCCTATTTGCGTCTCCTCATAAATTTATTTATTAAGGTCTGACGCGCTAACACTATCTACTATCCTCAACCTTCAATGGCACAGGGAAACAAAGACATAATCTACATTCCCCAAACAATGTCTGCAGTACAGCAGCTGTCAATGCCATCACTGGAAAGCAAGTCAGGCTACACCATGCATCACACAATGTGGCCAACAAGTACATCTCCAAAATGTAGCTAAATCAACAGATCCCACTGCCACAGCCAACCATCAGCAGATGCCAGGGTCAGACAGACCTCCCCAGGATGAAGGCCCCAGTGGATGTTTAGAAAGTGACTACTTGCCTGGTCCCCCTGGGATGACTTGTCAGTTCACACCCAGAAGCCCCACACTGGACACACCGGACTCCTTCTCCCACGTGGCAACTATACCGCAGCCAGCCTTATGACCCAAACCAGTGCCCTGTGGATGGGTCAGTCAGAAGTGTGCCCCACAGTACAAGGATCATAGTTGGGGCACACACCAAAGACAATGAAGGTCCTGGTGTTACTGGGGGTGGGCACACTGTGCCATGGGCACAGGCCCAGGGGGGCAGGGGTAGTGTGAGGGGCCTTGTGGTCCAAGGGACGGGGCGGCCAGAACAAAAGACTGGCCAGGCAGCCCTCTCCCTAGTCTTCTGTGCATACCACTAAACCCAGGACACGTTGGGCCCATTACTCACGACCGTGTAGGAGAACCACAGGCTGCAGGGGGAACACTATCAGGAGGCCATGCAGCAGTGGCAGGCCCTCAATGCCACAATGGCCTTCATTACAGAGGTGCTGAAGGCCAGGGCCCTTCCATTAACCACAGTCCAACAGAGCCCTCCACTTCAGCGGCAGCTAGGGGAATGGAGGCCCTGTCAGAGAACCCGCAGACCACTAGCACCCCACCCCCTGTAGCTGAGGAACCCCCCAAGCAAGCGAGGATGTCCAACTAGACATCCTGCAGGAACAGATGTCAAGACCAACACCACCGCAAGGAAGTGACCCTCACCTGAACATTCTCTCTTGTGTGACACTGAGACACCATGTTGACTGTCCAATGTCATCTCTCTGTTTTCCCATGACCCCCTATACTGGACCCGGACTACACTATCACTATAGGAGTCAAATATGCCCACACAAAACACATGCACTACAATTACAAAGTCCCCAGGGTGAGATGGCAATTGTCAGCTCTAATCATATGCCTATGTCAGACCCTCATTCCTAAGACAAACATCCCCAAGGGTCCTTCCATTAAAGCAGACAAAGCTAAACTTAAAGCATGTTCCACATTCAGAAACAGTAATGTTGCACTGCCTCCCCATGTGGGCTCTTAGGATAGGTAGCAATACTGTTGACACAACAAGGTTTAGCACACATTTTACAGTTGATATGGCAGTTCAGGGAACAATGGAAATGCATAAACATGTCACAAGTGCAGCACAACAGCAGGGTGAGAATAGCTCTTAAATGTGCACAGTAACAACTCCAATGAAGGGCAAATGTGACCACCCAAACCCACCCACAGGCAGAGCTGCACCCAATACCATCAGTGCTACTAGACACAAGGAGCATCTATGTCACAAGACAGCTAGGAGTACAGGTCACATACCATAATTCTGACACATACCTGTATCTCAGTGGAAGTATTGTCGTATCAACTCTACTCCCATCTACTATCCATCACTCCCTATGTCCCCTTCATCAGCCACTGGTCCAGCTGCCACCTGCTCTGCATCCAGCAATTGGATGTGACGTATCAGGGCCAAATTGTGTAGAATGCAGCAGGCAACAACGATCTGGCACACTTTCAGTGTTTTGTAGAGTAGGGCACCTCCAGAGATGTGTAGACACCGGAATCCGGCCTTCAGTTGGCCAAAGGTTCTCTCGATCACACACCTTGTCCTACCGTGGGCCTCATTAAAACGGTTTTCAGCATCTGTTTGTCAGATGTCTCACAGGTGTCAGTAGCCAGGGAAGGTTCAGATAGCCAGGGTCACCTCTGTGCGCAGAGGTAGGACCCATGTCAAGACCGGAAGGGAGATAGGGCAGGGTGTGAGGAGAGTTGAGTGTACAGGGGCACACATACAAATGGATACATACCGATGAGCCAGGCCCGGTCTCTCAGTAGTGGTGCTATCATGTGTGGGATGTTGCTGTTCCCCAGAATAAAGGCGTTGTGCACAGAGCTGTGGAACTTGGCCGTACTTGGGAGACTCATTGGTCAGCGAGACAGACCTCCTGAACATTGATAGAATAAAAAAAATTCAGTTCTTGAACCCTTGTTCATTTCCCCTGGGTGGCACCAAGGCAATGTGTGTGGCATCTATGGCCCCCATCACATGAGGGATATGTGCCAAATCGTAGAAAGCAGTTTTGACAGTGGCTAAATCAGCACGTTGGGGGAACCTGATGTAGCAGGGCAGATGTCCTAGCAGGGCACACAGTACATCCCTCAAAACGTTTACTGAACATCGGCTGTGACATCCCTGCTGCCAAGCACACTGTCATCTGGAATGACCCTGTGGCAAGAAAGTGGAGGACTGACAACACCTCTACTGTGGGAGGTATAGCATTGGGATGATGTATGGCAGGCAACAGATCAGGCTCCAACTGGGTCACCAGCCCCATGATGATCTGAAGGTTCAAACGATACGTGTCACTTTTCCAGGGTGGCAAAGTGGACTGGAGGCCGGTACACAGGAGCATGTCTCATCCTCAACATTGCACCGAATCTGGGAATAGGAGAGGGAGAAGTCAGAATGAGCTGCATTGACTGTATGGACACAGTAAAACTGTGCAATAGTCACAATATGTCACCCATGATGCACCTTCACTAGATACATGTAAAATGGCAGCCGCCTGTCCTGCTTCTACAGGACAGATGGAAGTGATCTCATGCCACGGGCATTAGTGGTCATGGCTGTAGGCGGTCGCAACAACCAGGCAACTCCTCATTGGATAACTTGGTTGTCTATGGGAGACTTGAGCCAATGGTGATCGCCGCCGGCAGTGATGTCCACGGCGGCAATGATTGCCATTTCATGTGGCAGTGCTCACTTGACGCCTGACACTCCTGCACACAAGACCTCCACATTGTGTGCTGCTGTGCTCTGACTCTGGTAGCCAAGATGCGACGCCCTGCAGGAGATAGGGCCCCAGCCTTCACTCAGGAAAACCCGAGAAGCTTGTGGATGGGGTCCTACCCCTATATATGCAGTTGTATGGGGCACCAGAGCAGCAGGTGAGTCTAATGTCACCGTCCTGTCTGATAGTGATGTGTATGGGGATGAAATGCTTTGGGAAGAGGCAGATAGAGTGGATGCATGGAGATGAGTGAGGAGTCTGAGCGTAAGGGCATGAAGACATGTGAGTGTGGGCATGAGATGTGTGCTGTCCACTGCTGTCCCTGTAATACCACTCTGCATGACTTTGTCTTTCTGCCTGTGTCACCCATGCACGTCAGTGCCCATCAGAAGGGGATTTGGAGGGCCATCGCCAAGCAAGTGTAGACCCTGGGGGGTCCATGCCCGGCAGAGCACCCACTGCAGAAAGAGGTAGGAGTACCTGAGACGCTGGGCTCGGAAGACCGAGAAGGACCAGCTGGGAACGTACTCCCAATGAGGGAGGAGTGCCAGTCGAACCCTGAACCCCCCTAATGGCCCACATTTTGGCGGTGACCTATCCTGAGGTGGATGGGTGTTTGACGGCAGGACAGCGGTTACAAGGGGGTAAGTACACACTCTCAACTCGTTAATGCATTGCCTAGGTGGGTTTTGGTTGACTACTTGTGGGAAGCTGCAGCGTAAGTTCTAGGAAGATGTCTGTCCACAATGGGTATCAGCCACCCTGGCAGGATTGGTATCACAGATGTGTAACCATACTATGCAGACAGTGACTTATGAGGACAATTACTTCCAATGTGTAATTTGTATGGTCACCCTTCAACCAAGTTTGGGAACCCAGCTCCTGTCAAGGTCATCAGTACACATGAGGTGTCAGTGCATTGTCATCTGTATTTGCCTACCACTGTGCCAGAGGAGATAAGTGAGTATTAAATCTGCTGCAATGTACTATATGAGTAGTGAGGCAGAGTGGGCCAAGATGTCACTGTGCTAATTGTCAATGGCTTAGTAGGCATGTTACCTGCCCATGCAGGATTCTGTTGATTCAGGAGTACAGGAATTGGTTCCCTAAATGGCCATGTGAAGTTGGCAAATACTGGGCAAGTGTGACTAGGATAACTCACATCAAGTACATGAGTGCAATTGTACCACCATCAGCAGTTCACATCCGCATTGCTGTAGTTTCCTCGATGGTGTCCCACTGTTGTAGCATGTATAGGTGAGGGCATGGCGTGCCATGGCATGGCAGCAGATAATGATGTTACTCTGTGTGATTGTTGTGCTGGCATTGACCCGTTGCACCCTGTCTCTCCTTCCCCTCTCACTCCCCCTCTCCTCCTCTGTCTTTGAGTGCATCAGCATCACCTGGTAAAGGAGAAGGGGCACTGGCGAGTGGGAAAGCTACATCCCATGGAACCCAGAAGGCTGATTGCAGTTGAGACGAGGGACCAGTGGGACAGAGGGTGAGGGGAGTGCTATGGCGGAGACAGGATTGACCACACCATCTTCAGATTTCTCCTCCAATGGCGAATCTCTGGCAGTGGCAGGCCCATCTGGGACTGCCCCAGTAACATCCTTGTCCACCACCCTCCTTTCCAGCACCACCCTCCCTGTAGCTCCTCACCCAGTTGCATGTGCCCGCTCACCCAGGAGGGTGGGCATCTCCTTCGCTGCAGGCACCTCTGCTCCTGTCAGCCCTGCACCCCTCAATGAAGAGGCTATTGATCTCTTGAGGTCCATCTCTGTGGGACAGTCAACCATCATGAATGCCATACATGGCATGGCATCACAGATACAGAAGACCAATGCGTTCCTGGAAGGCATTCAAGGTGCCCTGACTGGCCTGCCATGATAGTTTCAGGCTCTGGCATCCTCATTGAAGGCAGCCATTGTTTCTTCATCTTTCATCCTCCCTCAAGCTACCTGCTCCTAATCCCACATTCCTCTTTCCTCACCCATCCAAGGCACACTTTCTGACCCACATGCATCCACATCAACAGACAAGGTATGCAAGGACAAACATAAGCACAACAGACGCCACCACCGCCATGCGCACACACAACATTCAGATGCATACATGACAACATCTACTCCCTACACTGACTCCCCACCACCTCTGCCCTCACAGGCACTACACCACTCACACCTGCAGTCACCACCTGATCAGTCCCAGATCCTGACACAAGTGCCCTCACTGCTTCCGTCACCACAATATCAGACCTGCATACATTCACCCCATACACCACAACAGCACTAAGCATGACTGTCAACACCCCCACATGCAGCACACCCACCCTACCTGCAGACACCACCACAACATTCACTCACACATACCCCTGCCATCTCCCTGCATCTCCTCCGCCTAATCCCACTACATCCAAACGCCCACACCCACCAACCCACCAACCGCACAACACACACATGGCGTCCAAGCATGCACCTGTACCCAAAACACCTCCATGTACACACCTCTCAACCACACCCTCTCCCCTCCACTTCCATACCTTTATGCCATTATCGTCCCCGTGTCACCAAGAAACGTTTCCTCTGTGAATTTTTCCTGTTCCCTACCAGTGAACTAGTCCATGCCCCCCAAGCGACCTGCTACTCTCCCCACACTCCTGCCCTCCACTTCTCGGTCCTCCCCTGGTCATCGATGTGCCCCTCCCCCACCTAAGACTTCCACCCCCACCAAGTCCACAGTTATCCCTCCCAAACCCAAAACCAAGCCCACTCCCCAAAGTCAAAGTCAAAGCCCAAACCCCCACCCACCCAAGCCTATGGACCCCCCCAAATCCACACCCATGAACCCCCTCAAAACCCAAACATAGGGACCCCCCTCCAAACCCAAAACCCCACCCCACCCGACCCCCCCTCACCCTGGAGGTGCCTGCATGCCCCATTGATGCCCCTTCCCTGTGGAGGCTGGCAGTTTGCTGTCAGGAGTCAAGTTGGGGGCTTATTCTGTGGCCGGTGTGCTAGTGGCACTGTAGACATTTTGGACTGGCCTTTGTGTCTCTTTGTACATAGTTCTTAATTACAGTTTTCACTTTTTAACATATCTGCTCCACTGCACAGTTGGTGTCGATGGTAAGAACCTTGTCCTGGATTTCCTTCCACATGTATGTGATGTGGTGTAAGAAATAGGATTTCTGGTTGGCTAGGCTATGCACCTGAGCCAGGGAGAACCCACCCATTCTAGTCAGGGCAAGGGAGTTACAGGACCAAGATAACCCCTGCTCACCCTCCTGGTAGCTTGGCACGAGCAGTCAGGCCTATCCCAGAGGCAATGTGTAACGCATTTGCACAACACACACAACACATGTGACGCAATATCCCCGCCACAAAGGAAACACAACACCAGATTATATGAAAATATACTGTATTGTACACAACGCAATTATTAGACCAAACATCACGTCAGTAGTATCCTGCTACCTTAGCAGTTGTCAGGACGTTACACATTAGTTACTCTGCAAACTAGCAGTAGTCACATACACAGGTTACTCAATATTCTGCAAGATAAGCAGTAGTCAGGAAACACATTAATATACCAAAGCACTTGTCATAAGAATATCATAACCGCCCATAGTAGGAACATTATACACCATATGGCAAGTCATAAAACATATTAGTATGATATGCCCATAATAGGAACATGTTCATACATATATCAGCACATCAAAAGCAGGTAGTCAATATATGAATCAGCACAGTCTTTAACAAGAACTTGGATTGTATATATTGTTCCTCTAGCAATACCTGTGTTAATGGTGAAGGCTCCTCCAGTGCCTAGAAGATGAAAAAAATGGAGCCCCCAGCACTCCTCTGCACAAAACGGGGGCCTCTAGTATCCTTTGGGCTAGAGGAGGGAGGCATGCACCTCCCCTGTGCTGTGGACGGGCCCCTCTTGGGGACTGTGATCACTTGGGGGCCCCCGGGCCTTAACCAGCCCTCATGAGGATGGCCAAAGTCCTCAGGAAAAATGCAGGGATGAGGGGGGTGCCACCCACCCCCTCCGATTCGTGACAGCCCCTCCTGGGGCCCGTGATCTCTTGGGGTCCCCCCGGGACTGTACTGGCCCTCCGCTGTGGGGGCAGACCACCAAGCTGACACTGGCCAACGAGGGGGCCAAGGAGGGGGCCAATGAGGAGTCTGCGGTGCGGGCAAGCCTCCGGTGAGGCTGCCGTCCCACCTGCATCCTCCTCTCCTCCCTGCTTTCAACGACGTAGCAGCCCAAGGCAGGACCTTCTGTTGCCCGGGGGTGCTCTACGGAGTGGTCCTCACCCCCGGGGGCACCAATAGGAGCGCGCTTGCTCCAGTTTCAGGGAAAGAGGTTTTCTTCGTGCCCCGGAGGCACCAGGAAGCGCACTCACTCGCGCTTAGGTGAAGCAGCCTCCCCGGGCTGCAGCGGTGATTTTTAGCACCAGGACGTGCTTTTCAAAAGCGATCGGACCTCCAATGAAGCCCAGGTCTCGGAAGTGATCCTCACAGCAGCAGAGCACTAAGCGAGCGCCAAACACAGGAAAGGGGCAGCTGTTACAAGCACTAAAGACATCCCAAAGAGACGCTTTCCCAAGTGCTTAATTCAGTGAAGAGAAGCACCCCTCATACTTAAACATGGATGCAGGGTCGGGGGCCACAGTACCATGCCCCTGGGAAACAACATTTTAGGAAGAGGCCTACAGGTGGGGGGGCCAGCAGCAGGCCAGCACAAAGAGGATGCAGCAAGTGGCAAGTCCTTTACAGTGACCAAGCAGGTCACAGGTCAGCACAGCAGCAGCAGTCCATGGCGGTTCCTGGTGAGTCCTTCCAGCATTTCTGCGTCATGTTCCAAGATGATTCCAAGAGTCTCCAAATTGTGGGGAAAATTTCCCCATACTTATACTCAGTCCTTGCAGTGTTTTACAATGGTAGGGTGAGGAGGTTCCAACCAGTTACAGCTGGTTCTGGGAGTGCCCCCTCTCTCATTCAGCACAGGCTCCAAACATCAGTGGTGGGTAAACAACCTTATTGTGTGAGGCCAGGGCACAGCCTTTACCAATGTAGGTGTGCCCCTCCTCTCCCTTCTCTCAGTCCAGGAAGACTATTCAGTATGTAGATGCACCTCTGTGACACCTCCACCCTCCCTGTGTACAGGCTGTCTGAAAAGTATGCACAAAGCCCCACCTGTCACTCTGCCCAGACGTGGATTGGAGTCAAGCTGCAAAACACCAGAGTCATAAGCACAGAGAAATGCGTACTTTCTAGAAGTAGCATTTCTGTCATAGTAATAAAAAAATACACCTACACCAGTAATCAGCATTTATTATCACCATTGCAACCATACCAAACACGCCTACGCTACCCCTCATAAATCAGACAATACCCCTTACACATAAGGCAGGGCATTTCTAATGCAATCCTCTGAGAAGGCAGCACTCACAGCAGTGAGACACCAAGTTAGGTTGTTTGTCACTACCATGACCCAAATATATTGCACAGGTTATTTTGATTAAACCAACAAACAGAGTTGCTTCATGTTGGGCCTGGCTTTTTGACAGGGTCATCCCCAAACTTTTTGCCTCCTTCCTCCTATTTTTTTTTACCTGTTGTTGTTGGCTTTTGAACTCTGGGCACTTTACCACTGCTAACCAGTGCTAAAGTGCATATGCTCTCTGTGTAAATTGTACTATTGATTGGTTTATCCATGATTGGCTATTTAATTTACTTGTAAGTCCCTAGTAGAGTGCACTATATGTGCCTAGGGCCTGTAGATTAAATGCTACTAGTGGGCCTGCAGCACTGGTTGTGCCACCCACTTCAGTAGCCCCTTAACCTTGTCTCAGGCCTGCCATTGCAAGGCCTGTGTGTGCAGTTTCACTGCCACTTCGACTTGGCATTTAAAAGTACTTGCCAAGCCTAGAACTCCCCTTTTTCTACATATAAGTCACTCCTAATGTGTGCCCTAGGTAACCCCTAGAGCAGGGTGCTGTGTGGGTAAAAGTTAGGACATGTACCTGTGTAGTTTATATGTCCTGGTAGTGTAAAACTCCTAAATTTGTTTTTACACTACTGTGAGGCCTGCTCCCTTCATAGGCTAACATTGGGGCTGCCCTCATACATTGTTGAAGTGGCAGCTGCTGATCTGAAAGGAGCAGGAAGGTCATATTTAGTATGACCAGAATGGTTATACAAAATCCTGCTGACTGGTGAAGTCGGATTTAATATTACTATTCTAGAAATGCCACTTTTAGAAAGTGAGCATTTCTTTGCCCTTCACAATCCACATCTGGTTATGTTTAGTTGACAGCTCCTTGTGCATTCACTCAGACACACCCCAAACACAGGGTACTCAGCCTCACTTGCATACATCTGCATTTTGAATGGGTCTTCCTGGGCTGGGAGGGTGGAGGGCCTGCCCTCACACAAAGGACTGCCACACCCCCTACTGGGACCCTGGCAGACAGGAGTGAACTGAAAGGGGACCTGGTGCATTTCTTAGCCACTCTTTGAAGTCACCCCCACTTCAAAGGCACAATTTAGTATAAAACAGGGCCTCTGCCCTACCTCATCAGACACTTGCTGGAGAAGAAACCTGAACCAGAACCTGCATCCTGCCAATAAGAACTGCCTGGCTGCTCAAAGGACTCACCTGTCTGCTTTCTACAAAGGACTGCTGCCTTGCTGTTGGCCTGCTGCCTTGCTGAACTCTTGTCTTGCTGTAAAAGTGCTCTCCAAGGGCTTGGATAGAGCTTGCCTCCTGTTCCCTGAAGTCTCAGGAACAAAAAGACTTCTCTTTTTCATTTGGACTATTCGTGCGCCGAAAGTTTCGTCGCACAGCTTGCTCCGTGGCGAGAAAATCACTGCACACCGACACAGCTCGATGCAACGCCTACGGGGCAACCGGAACTTCGACGCACGGCCTCGCATGGACAACGCCGCCCAACTTCCAGAGGGGAAATCGAGGTGACGTCTACCGTGAGAAAGAAAATTCCACGCACAGCCACGCAGAACGACGCGCAGCCAGAAAACAAGCTGAAGAATCCACGCACAGGCCCTGGGACATCTGGTAATCCCGCAAACTATAGAAGGAGTCAGCCCACGTGCCGGAAAACGATGCACGTCTTCCCCGAGTGAAAAATAACGACGCAAGTCCGTGTGTGAAGGGGCGAAACTGACGCACACACCATTTTTCTTCCCGCAGAACGACGCACGTCTCCCCGCGTGAAAAATAACGACGCAAGTCTTTGTGTGAAGGGGCGAAACCGATGCACACACCATTTTTCCACGCATGTCCTCCTCTGCGGCCCTCTACAGAGATTTTCCACTCCAAACCAGGTACTTTGTGCTTGAAAGAGACTTTGTGGGTGATTCTGACCTCGGCGGTAAAAGGCGCTTACCGCCGGTCAGAAGACCGCCATAACACCGCCGCGGCCGCGGAAAGCCGCCACGGTCATTCTGACCCACAACGGCCAAACCTCAAAAAATCCTCCCTCCACTGCAGGCCGCCACATCAGCGGGCAGCGATAAACTGGAGATGACCAAACCTCCACCGTCACGCCAACAGAAAAACGCCCATGCCATTACGACCCACGAATCAACGCGGCGGGCTTTCCAACGCGGTATTCCATTGGCGGTACACACCGCCGCGGTCAAAATACACACACAGCACCAAAACACAGGCACATTGGACAATTACAAATACACACACCTGATACACATACACAACCCACTCCCACACAATCAATCAACTATAAAACACACCCCCACATCACCCACAAACCCCTACGACCACAATTACTGAGAGAAGGAGAGAGAGACATGGCAGACAATCCATAGCAATACACACTGAGGCACACTACACCATCACACACACCACATAGTAGCACAAAGCACCACACACCAACATACTCATCATCACATACACCACCCCACACCTCACCCACACCACCCCATGGCACCCCAAAGGCACCCACGCTTTTCGGACCAAGAACTCCGGGTCATGGTGGAGGAAATCCTAAGAGTGGAACCCCAGCTCTTCGGCTCACAGGTGCAGCACACCAGTATAGCTAGGAAGGCGGAGCTATGGCAGCGGATCGTGGACAGGGTCAACGCGGTGGGACAGCATCCCAGGAATAGGGAGGACATCCGCAAACGATGGAACGACCTACGGGGGAAGGTCCGATCGATGGTCTCCAGGCACAACATCGCGGTCCAGAAGACTGGCGGCGGACCCCCACCCACCCCTCCCGAATTTACATCATGGGAGCAAGAGGTCTTCAACATCCTGCATCCTCAGGGCCTCGCAGGAGTAGCCGGAGGAATGGACTCTGGTAAGTCCAATCTCAACTACTAGATCCCCCCCACCCCACCAGCATGCCAACCCACACCCCCACCCTCACCCCCAACCCCCCAGCACACATCCTCCCTGACAATGTCTCACCAGCACAACCCACCCATCCCAACACCAACTCCTGCATGCCAACACAATCCATGGACACCCATCACCCAAGCATGACCACCGCACTTACCCCCCCCCACTAACTACCCTCACAACACCTCCCTCAGCAGGTCTGGCTCCCTTGACCTGCTGGATGAGCACTGCTGAACAGGGCCCGCGGTGCAGAAGAGCACCGCTGAACAGGGCCCGCCGTGGAGTAGAGCACCGCTGAACTGGGCCCGCGGTGGAGTAGAGCACCGCTGAACAGGGCCCGCCGTGGAGATAGGCACCGCTGAACAGGGCCCCGCCGTGGAGAAGAGCACCGCTGAACAGGGCCCGCCGTGGAGTAGAGCACCGCTGAACAGGGCCCACCGTGGAGAAGAGCACCGCTGAACAGGGCCCGCCGTGGAGTAGAGCACCGCTGAACAGGGCCCGCGGTGCAGAAGAGCACCGCTGAACAGGGCCCGCCGTGGAGATAGGCACCGCTGAACAGGGCCCGCGGTGCAGAAGAGCACCGCTGAACAGGGCCCGCCGTGGAGAAGAGCACCGCTGAACAGGGCCCGCCGTGGAGAAGAGCACCGCTGAACAGGGCCCGCGGTGCAGAAGAGCACCGCTGAACAGGGCCCGCCGTGGAGATAGGCACCGCTGAACAGGGCCCCGCCGTGGAGAAGAGCACCGCTGAACAGGGCCCGCCGTGGAGAAGAGCACCGCTGAACATGGCCCGCCGTGGAGAAGAGCACCGCTGAACAGGGCCCGCGGTGCAGAAGAGCACCGCTGAACAGGGCCCGCCGTGGAGATAGGCACCGCTGAACAGGGCCCCGCCGTGGAGAAGAGCACCGCTGAACAGGGCCCGCCGTGGAGAAGAGCACCGCTGAACAGGGCCCCGCCGTGGAGAAGAGCACCGCTGAACAGGGCCCCGCCATCTCAAGCACCGCTCCGCTGGGCCCTTCCTCTCAAGCACCGCTCCGCTGGGCCCTTCATCTCAAGCACCGCTACGCTGGGCACCGCCGTCTCAAGCACCGCTCCACTGGGCACCGCCGTCTCAAGCACCGCTCCGCTGGGCCCTTCCTGTCAAGCACCACTACGCTGGGCACCGCCGTCTCAAGCACCGCTCCGCTGGGCCCTTCCTCTCAAGCACCGCTCCGCTGGGCCCTTCCTCTCAAGCACCGCTCCGCTGGGCCCTTCCTCTCAAGCACTGCTACGCTGGGCACCGCCTCTCAAGCACCGCTACGCTGGGCACCGCCGTCTCAAGCACCGCTCCGCTGGGCCCTTCCTCTCAAGCACCGCTCCGCTGGGCCCTTCCTCTCAAGCACCGCTCCGCTGGGCCCTTCCTCTCAAGCACCGCTCTGCTGGGCACCGCCGTCTCAAGCACCGCTCCGCTGGGCACCGCCGTCTCAAGCACCGCTCCGCTGGGCCCTTCCTGTCAAGCACCGCTACGCTGGGCACCGCCGTCTCAAGCACCGCTCCGCTGGGCCCTTCCTCTCAAGCACCGCTCCGCTGGGCTCTTCCTCTCAAGCACCGCTACGCTGGGCACCGCCGTCTCAAGCACCGCTCCGCTGGGCCCTTCCTCTCAAGCACCGCTCCGCTGGGCCCTTCCTCTCAAGCACCGCTCCGCTGGGCACCGCCATCTCAAGCACCGCTCCGCTGGGCACCGCCGTCTCAAGCACTGTTTATGGTTCACTGTGCCCACCATGCCTCCTCCTTGACCAGTGGAGACTGTCATCCACCTGATGGACTGTACCCACTGTAGAGACATTGAGAGACTGTGGCTTTGCACTCCCCAGGATGGTCCAGTGGGCAGCCCACCCACTGTAGAGACATTGAGAGACTGTGGCTTTGCACTCCCCAGGATGGTCCAGTGGGCAGCCCACCCACTGTAGAGACATTGAGAGACTGTGGCTTTGCACTCCCCAGGATGGTCCAGTGGGCATGGTGGTTCCTCGTGGATCTGGTGTCGTGGACTCATGTGGCTGTGGTGCCCCCCCCTTCCCTTCCCCCTGAGGTGCCTGTAGTTTTTACATCTGATGCCCCTGCAGTGTTCTCTCCAAAGGACTCAGGTCTCCTGTGTGGGCTTTGCCCTTATTTCTCAAGACTTTGGCCCACGGACATGCTGAATTCGTAGGATGTGCAGGACTTGGTACTTCAGTTATACACTGATGTGTATGTCATTAGTTTTGTTGTGATTATCTTTCATGGTTGTACGATAATTTTCTGGAGCTTTTTGGTACATAAATATTTATTCCAAATATGATTATGTCCTAGCATTTTTCAGGGGTGTTTGGGTGGTGTCACTGTGACTTGGTGCTCTGCATTGGTGAGTACATAGTTGGGGGGGGTCGCATATGTGTGTGCCCGTAACCTTTCGTCCTCTCCCTCCCGTGTGTCGTAGGTGCAGTACTCACCGTTGTCGTCTGCGCCGGACTTCGTACTCGTGGTAGATGAGAAGGTAGACGAGAGCAGGTAGGATGTTTAATTCGGGTTCCATGCTGTCCTCCTTCCTCCTGGAGTGCGTAGTGGTGAGCGTTTTCCCGTCCGTAGTCTGTTTCCGCCGTGTTTTTATCGGCGGTGCTCCCGCCCCGGAAAAGGTGGCGTATTGGTGAGTTGGAATAGTGTGGGCGGTACATTGTCTGCCGCCTGTCTGTTGGCGGTGACCGCCGCGCTGTTTGTTTGTACCGCCGTGGCGGTCGGAGTGTTAAGGTGGCTGTCTGTGTTGGCGGTTCCCGCCAGGCTCAGAATCCCATTTTTTTTACCGCCAGCCTGTTGGCGGGTTGGCCGCCGCTTTAACACCGACCGCCAGGGTTAGAATCACCCCCTTTGTTTGCTTTTTAAAGACTTAAGACACTTTATATCACTTTTCAGTGATATTCCTACAAATTCTTATTGCATCTTTTATTGTGTTGATCTACAAATATCCAGATAAATATTCTCTTTTTTTCTAAACACTGTGTGGTGTATTTTTGTGGTGCTATATGGTGTTATTTTATGATTTATTACACAAATACTTTACATATTGCCTTCTAAGTTAAGCCTGACTGCTCGTGCCAAGCTACCAGAGGGTGGGCACAGGATCATTTGGATTGTGTGTGACTTACCCTGACTAGAGTGAGGGTTCTTGCTTGGACAGAGGGCAACCTGACTGCCATCCAAAAACCCCATTTCTAACATTGGTGATCAGCGGTGAGGATAGGACTTGTGTTTGTGCAGTGACATACAGTAGCTAAGTATTTCACTACCTACCCACAGTTGAAGGTCAACTTGATTTTTCATCTTTTTGCTTTTGGTTCTCTGATGTCCTCCTGGATATATTATTGATATTTTGGACTTTGGATTTTGGTTTTTGCCTGTGATACCTTATCAGATTGAGAATGGGTATCTACTGTGTGTCATTCTTTGTGCCTACTGAATCCCTCACTAAGGCTGACCTAAGGAGGCTTTGCAGAAAATGGGGACTTCCTATGTCAAGGAGATCTACTAAGATGGAACTGCTAGATACCTACATAACCTGGGGGGAAGAAAGATGGGCAGAGGAAGAGGCAGCAAAAAACCAAATGACTAAGTACTCCTCAGATGAGGAGGAGGACTGTTCAGATGAGGAGGAAGACTACTCAGAGGAAGGAGAACCAGTGAAAAATGAATGGCTCTTAGAGGCAGAGCGGTCGCTAGAAGAGCTAGATGACTTTATTGAAAGGGCTGAGGCAGCAAGAGCCTTAGCCCTGGAAAAAGAAAGGATTGCAGCTCAGGAGCTGAGCTGTGAAGAGCTGAAACTGGAGGCCGGAAGGGCTGAGTCCAGTTCAGATGGTGGCAGCAAAAATCTTGCATCCATTACTGCTGAAGAAGGGCACAAGCCCAGAGATGTGGTGCCCAACTGGAAGAAGGGAGTTGACACACCCCAGGCGGTTCAAGAGTATGAGATAGTTCCCGTTATGCACAGGGTCCCTGAGAAGGATTGGGGAACTGGCACAGGGAGTCATATTCCTACTGGGGGGAGGGACACTTTACTGGCTCTAGAAGAGAGTGACAGGGAAAAGGGTTCCCCCCTGGTGGATGTCCTGGATATAGAGTGTGGAGACATCCAAGAAGAGTATGGGTTGAGTGTCACGGACAGTCAGATACTGTCTCACCAGTCTCAGGAGGGTGATGTAGAGTGCTTTTTCAAGGCTGAGTCACTGGATGGTTGGGTGAAGGGTACTGTGGTTAATACATGTGAAGGGCAGAGTGATGTAATTGCTGGAGAGCATATGTCTGGTCCTTATTTTCCAGAGCTACGCCAACACCAGGTGGAGTGTGAGTTCTTTGACCCCAGGGAGCTTACAATGGAGGCAGACTCCCGGGTGAATACCAGAGAGTCTGAAGAGGCATTTGGGGGTGCTAACCAGTGCTAAAGTGCATATGCTCTCTGTGTAAATTGTACTATTGATTGGTTTATCCATGATTGGCTATTTAATTTACTTGTAAGTCCCTAGTAGAGTGCACTATATGTGCCTAGGGCGTGTAGATTAAATGCTACTAGTGGGCCTGCAGCACTGGTTGTGCCACCCACTTCAGTAGCCCCTTAACCTTGTCTCAGGCCTGCCATTGCAAGGCCTGTGTGTGCAGTTTCACTGCCACTTCGACTTGGCATTTAAAAGTACTTGCCAAGCCTAGAACTCCCCTTTTTCTACATATAAGTCACTCCTAATGTGTGCCCTAGGTAACCCCTAGAGCAGGGTGCTGTGTGGGTAAAAGTTAGGACATGTACCTGTGTAGTTTATATGTCCTGGTAGTGTAAAACTCCTAAATTCTTTTTTACACTACTGTGAGGCCTGCTCCCTTCATAGGCTAACATTGGGGCTGCCCTCATACATTGTTGAAGTGGCAGCTGCTGATCTGAAAGGAGCAGGAAGGTCATATTTAGTATGGCCAGAATGGTAATACAAAATCCTGCTGACTGGTGAAGTCGGATTTAATATTACTATTCTAGAAATGCCACTTTTAGAAAGTGAGCATTTCTTTGCACTTCACAATCTTTCTGTGCCTTTCAATCCACATCTGGCTATGTTTAGTTGACAGCTCCTTGTGCATTCACTCAGACACACCCCAAACACAGGGTACTCAGCCTCACTTGCATACATCTGCATTTTGAATGGGTCTTCCTGGGCTGGGAGGGTGGAGGGCCTGCCCTCACACAAAAGACTGCCACACCCCCTACTGGGACCCTGGCAGACAGGAGTGAACTGAAAGGGGACCTGGTGCATTTCTTAGCCACTCTTTGAAGTCACCCCCACTTCAAAGGCACAATTTAGTATAAAACAGGGCCTCTGCCCTACCTCATCAGACACTTGCTGGAGAAGAAACCTGAACCAGAACCTGCCAAGAAGAACTGCCTGGCTGCTCAAAGGACTCACCTGTCTGCTTTCTACAAAGGACTGCTGCCTTGCTGTTGGCCTGCTGCCTTGCTGAACTCTTGTCTGGCTGTAAAAGTGCTCTCCAAGGGCTTGACAACTCTGGTTCTTGGTTTAATCAAAATAACCTGTGCACTATGTTTGGGTCATGAATTTCTGATTAGGAACTCTCTGGATGAGCTGTATAATTTACAAGAAAAATCTGAGTAAATATATGAAATATGCAAGTGGCTTAGAATTCATTATTTCAGTGAATCTTAACAATGGACCTAAAGAAAAACGGTCTTATAAGTCATTTAGGGGTAGTGGGCCAATTCCCTATAGTGCCATATTATTTCCTCCATGAAATAAACAAGAAGGACAAGCTCCCAAGCAGGCATTATTGGAGGAGGTCGGTGAGCGTTAGGCCTACAGAGTACTACGATATACCTTCCAAGTTGAGGCGCAATAAGCAAGTGACTATTGTGAATACTACATTGGATCATAGACTAGACGATCACCACATATCCAACAGTCCAACAATCATGTGAAGGTGGCCATTGTTCCTATACAATCATTGTTTTATGCCTGTAGTCTGAGCATTTGTTCTGACATTAACCTACCGATAAATGTGGTACTTAAGCGTTATACTTACTGTCAAATAAAGTCCATCTTTCTCGCCTCACTGAAAACCTTGGTTGTCTCTTTCACTGTAAATTAATATATCCATGTTACATGAAGTTTTGGTTTCCAAAAGTGTACCGTAAAGCTTGTTGATTCCATTACAGACAGAGGTTTTTGCAGGGTCACTGTCGGTGCTCAGCACTGAGAGGCATCTGAGACACTCTGCAGTGCTGAGGACTGCCTGGTCTGACTTGCAGTGTTGTTTAGTGAGCAGGGGTCTTTCTTGAAGTTGAGAGGATGAGCGTCTTCTGTCCCAACTGCTGTTTATAGAGTGTATTGATGCCAAGGGCGCTATAAATACAGCAGATGGAACTTTTGCTACTTTTTGAATGATGGTCCGCTCTACCAAACTATCAGAAATGACTTATATCCCCGTTCTATTTTCCACAGTTACTGACCCGTCTGCTGCGAAGGCAAAGGGAGAGCGCACTGACTTCCCTTTTCCTCAATATTCTGCTCTCCCTGCAAGACCCTGCTCTCCTATTCCAAGGTGCAAAGGGACACTATAGTTAATGACAGAAGTCCGCTAATATTGGTCATTGCATGCCAGATTATGAATTTCTAAACCGAGGGTGTCGAGAACTGGACATAAAGGCCATAACCTGGTGACTGAACAGGTGTGGGAGGACAAGAAGGAGCTCACCGAAGATTGGAGGGAACAGGAGCTGGAGATAGGAGCCCTGCCTGCAAACCTTTCTGTCACGAATCAGCATTTTCTTTGGGTCAGGACAGATCCTGAGCCTGGCTGCAAAACAAGTAGGCTAGTCTGGTCACTATAACTGATTTCAAGGGGGTAACGCGTGCAGAAAAAAAAGGATTTACAAATGTCATTTTCATGCATTCACGAATTAGAGCTAGAACTGACGTATTTGCCAATTTTAATGTGTTTTGTTTTTCTTTTTTATTGCAATGAGTCATCAATTTTTCATGGGCGGTACCATCATTGAAAACGTCTCTGCAGAGGATCACCTTGTTTCCATGGTGCCACATTGAAGGCAACTTCCTTTGCATGCATCGGTTTTCTGAGAGGCAGCCTGCCTTTCCATAGCTCCTGGAACTAACATTAAATAATTCACAAAAATATGATCTGTTCAAAAAAAGTGTGCAGAAGAACGCCCTGTGCAACCTCCCTGTCAAACAAATCTTGCTGTATGCTTTCCTGCAGCAGCCTGTGTTTTCCTGCCCTCTTTCTGAACACGCTCAACGAGTAAATATAGGCTTAACTAGGCATAATTTAAACCCATTTTTGGCTGATATAAGCAATACATTTAAGTGATATCCACTCATGATTTTGAACTACATCAAATTAAGGCAACAGCAAATTAATTAGCTGAATTTTGCAAGGTCTTCCAGAGGATTCTGGCTGTGAGCTTGTGATTGTAGAAAGCCAAGGCCAGGAAAAACAGCTCTTCTGTTTATTATATTTTCATTTATTTGCACCAGCCACCAGGGGGGTGTTGGAAAACGTGGCATTCACCTGTAAAAGAGTTCGAAACTCCGTGTTAATTCTCGCCGTCACTAACATATGAAAATATATCTCTTGCTATGTTTTTTTTTTTTTTTATATTAACCAGTAACCTTATCCGGAATGTTGGACTAAATAAGCAAGGTGCGTGGGACAACAGCTTTTTGAAATTACTTTGTTAGATATTGGGATCACGAAAAAATGCTGCTCTCTTCCCGGGGCCATGATCGGAAAAGCCTTTGGCAGCGGCTAAGAAGGGTCAAATAGTCGTGTACCAGGTGTTGAGGGTAAAAGGAGAGCTCTACTGTGCCGTGCTCAAAAAAGGGAGCAGATGAAATAACCTGAACTCATTTCAAAAGAGGGGTTTCTTGCATTCAGCAACAGGGGACTATGGGGGTTATTCTAACTTTGGAGGAGTGTTAATCCGTCCCAAAAGTGACGGTAAAGTGACGGATATACCACCAGCCGTATTACGAGTTCCATAGGATATAATGGACTCGTAATACGGCTGGTGGTAAATGCGTCACTTTTCCGTCACTTTTGGGATGGATTAACACCTCCTCCAAAGTTAGAATAACCCCCTATGTGCCAGATGTACGACTCAGAGTTTTACAACTCGCAATTTGCGACTCATTTGCGAGTCGCAAAACCATATGTACAACAGTGTACCTCACACACTGTATGCGGTTCTCACTGGGGTCGCAAATGACCTACCTCATTATTATTCATGAGATAGGTCACAATTTCCGACCCTATTGGGACTTGCTGCATTCACAGGGATGGTGACCTGTGGGGGTGTCTGTGACTGCTTTTAAATAGAGAAACGAAAACGGGATGCATTTCAAAAACAAAAATGAAAAGTTTTTTTTTTTTTTGCTACCATTCACAAAAGGGAAGGGGTCCCATGGAGAACCCTTCCCATTTGCGACTGGCTTAGCACTAATTTGAAATTGTTGCTAACTGCGATTGTTTTGTGACCACATTCACGGTCACAAAACAATTATACATAGCACTACGAATCACATTTAGGAAAGGAACGCCTCTTCTTAATTGTGACTTGCAAACCCTATTTGTGATTCGGTAAAGAGATTACTGAATCGCAAAACTGGGTTTGTGCATTGCCAAATGCTTTTTTCTTGTCCCAAATGTCCCAATGATGAGAAAAAACCTTTGTACATGCGGCCCTATGTCACCTCACCTGCCACATGGTTTCGTCGGGAGTGTTTGGCTTCCAAGCAAGCATATGATGTTGATGTTGATTGATGTTGGAAAGTAGACAGGTGAAGTGCATCTGCAGTGGAAGGGTGGTGGTCTAAAATCTCCCGAAGTGGTCACAAGCACTGTGCTGCCTGTGCAGATGCAGTTTGGATGCAGTGCATGTTGTGATGAATTACACCACAACAAAAGCACCATAATAATGACCATGGGCCAGATGTAGCAAAGTGTTTTTCCCATTCTGCGTCAATGGGAAAATGTGTTTGTATATATGGCCCCAGACTACTTGGGATCAAGATGAAAGTGTGAGCACTGATCATCACAGCAGCCAGATGCTTATAGACAAAATGTAGGATCAATAAATTAAGCACAGTTGAATGCATACCATCTAGATGTTGGATGCTAGAGTTATAGGATTGTAGAAGTAGGTTGGAAAGGAGAACAATATTTGATGGTATCCACGTGGAGATGATGCTGAAAGCCAAAAGAGAAAATTAAACATCAATGGCAGTATTGAACAGGAAGCAGTGAAGAAGTTGTTCCTAGGACAGGGCTTTCCGGAAACTCAACAAGTATGGGGCTTGTGGTCTGGAAACCCAACAGGCAGAGGGATTGTGGAGCTTCTGCGCAGTGCCAGAAAACAGAAAATCAATTTCTGGAAAGATTTATGAGAACAGGCTGGTGCTCTTCCTGAAATGCAACAAAAAGGGCGTGTTGTGCTAAATATTGAGTGGCTCACAGTATGAAATATTTCTGAAGGACTAGTAAAATACGACTAGATAACATAACGTTTTCTATGGGAGAGGCGATAAACCTTGAAACATGAAAAAGGACATCCTTTGTGGAATGTGCTGCCCAGCAAACGGAAAGGAATGACTTAAGCAGGTTCTGCTATTAGACACAGCATGGAAGCCTGTTGAATACAAAGCTGTCAAGTACTCTCCAGAAGAAAAGAAGTGTGAAAAAAGGGATGGTAGTTAGAATGGGAGTGGTGGTGTGAAAGCTGAACTAATCATTAATGATTTTCATTTGTTATGGGTTGAGAATTTGTAAAGAGAAAAGCTAACTTAGAAAATAATGTGCGACTTGGAAAATGTGCCCACTTGAGTGACAGCCATTAAATACTTCAAATACTAATATACTAAATAATTCAAATGCTTCAAATAAATGCAAATTATTAGTGTAAGTGCACATGTTTAGAAAATTGCATTAGTATGTCATAGTAAAGATTTTATGCTATGTATTTGCTTAAATTACTAAAGGCCTTTAGTTAGCGAGGTTTGGGTCTAGTCTGCACAGCTTTATGTTAAGCTGCAATGTCTGATAAAATAGTGGGAAATAGTGGGAAATGTACGACCTGAGATTTAATGCTTCTATTGCTCGCACTGTGCTGACCAAATATTTTGCAGATGTCTTTAACTTTCTCATGAGAAATGCCTGCTAGAATGTCTTGTATTAGAAATTGCAATTTTTGTAAAGTTTGATGCTTGAGACAGCAATGTTCCCAGGAATCAACAATGGATGCACTGACTGGAGAGCAAATTACAACAAAATCATTAATAATTGGGGGGCGTGGGCAGCAGCTGATGAAGCTGCACGTGTAGAGTGGCTCTCCCGGGCCGAGAACGGGACCCGGAATGAAACCTAGCCATAAATAAGCCCAGATAACTCAATCAAATGCGATCCCAACATCGGCGGACCCCCGAGCAGAACCCGGAGCAGTAGCGACACCCCCGATCAAGTAAGAAAGACGAAAATACGATAGAGCTCCGGAGCTCCAGAAAACCAAGATGGCGGCCGTGTGGGGAACCAGGCCCCACATTGTAGAAATAACAAATTTCTCGGACCCGGAGACGCGTTCTCGACAGCACGATACCTCAAACTGAAGCAGTAGGGGAGCGGCGACCCCTACGGCCACACTAAGCGAGAGGTGAGGAGCAGCAGCGTGAACGTATCGGGTGAGGGCGCGGAGCCCGGGGGTCCGAAAATCCAAGACGGAATATGAACCAAGGCGGCTCGCACCTGGAGACGGCGGCGCCCACTGTGGGCCCTCATCCCGACGCGGCTGTGGCCTTGCGGCCTCGACGAGGACCTGCATGAGCAGGCGAGGTCCATCCACGGCTAAGAACGGGGTCGCAGCCTGGAGCCGGAGAACCTGAGCGACCAACCTTCTGGAGATCGGAGAGATGGTAATGGAAACGGGGGAGCAAACTGAGCACTCAACCAATTCAAGCGCAGCGAGTAACCAATGATCCAATCACTACCCAGAAGCATAAAAAACCCTTCCGGGGGGCCACCCCAGAGACACTAATCTTAGACTCCACGGAAGCGACTGGGCCCCAATATTAGAACTAGAAACATTAACTGAAGCCGACCCAGCTGCGCGCTGGCCTAATTACCCCTGTCGAACCAGGAGCATAGGCAGAGAATTGCGTACCGACTACAACTTACCTTGTCCACCAGCGCCCCAGTGGGTGGCCCCGCCGTGATGAAAGCTGCATGGAGAGCTAACCCCCTTGCTTAAAACCCTAATCACCTAACTGACGTAAAGTAACGACTTACCCAAGGTGAGCCCTCCGAAGACCATAATCGGATGCCCATATCCCAAACTGCCGCAAAGAGACGCCTTCACCTCTACCAACATACAATAAAACTAACAAAATGGGCAAGCCAAAAAAACGTGATGGTCAAGACCAAGAAGAACTAGCGACAGACAAGATGCCCGGACAACCTCCCCACTCGGCCTCCCAGAGTACATCAACTCAACAAGAAACAACCCTGGATACAGTCCTACAAGCCATAAGGGAATCCCGTGAAGTTCTTGAAAAAAAATAGACAATCTACCGGTGGACTTATCACTGCTGCGAGACGACCATCGAAAACTCACAGAAAGAGTGGGGGCCACAGAAAAAACATTAAGGGGGTCATTACAACCCTGGCGGACGGTGTTAAAGCTGCGGTAATACCGCAAACAGGCCGGCGGACAAAAAAAGGGAATCATGACCCTGGCGGAAACCGCCAACAAAGACAGCCACTTTAACACTCCGACCGCCACGGTGGTACAGACGAGCAGCGCGGCGGTTACCGCCAACAGACAGGCGGGAGACAATGTACCGCCCACACTATTACAACCCGCCAATCCGCCACCTTTTCCGGGGCGGACGCACCGCGGATAAAAACACGGCGGAAACAGCTTTTGCAATGGGAAAACGCAAACCTCAACACATCCCATGAGGAAGGAGGACACCATGGAGCCCGAATTACAAATCCTACCTGCCCTTGTTTTTCTGCTCCTTTACGACCAACAGCTACGTAGGCGCAGAAGATACCAGTGAGTACTGGACCTACGACACAGGGGAGGGGGGAGGCAAAAGTTAGGGGGACACCCCTACACCCTCACACCCACCCTCGCATATCACAACATACACACCAATGCAGTCACAAAAATCACAGTAACAACCCACAATCCCCCCGAAAGAATGCAAAGACAATGCAAAAATCGGGCAAACATTGTAATGTGCCAATATACATGTCATACAAAAATATACAGATATACATATCTCAAAATCACTCTTATTTACACATACAATCCGAGAAGTAGTGCAGATATGTACACAACAATGTCCGTGCACCAACAGTCCAAAATAGCATGGGCGAGGCCCACAATAGATACCTGACCAAAATCGGAGAGAAAACTGCCGGGGCATCAGATAGAAACACCACAGGCACCTCAGGGGGAAGGTAAGGGGGGGCACCTCACCCAGATGAATGCGAAGCCAGATCCACGACGGGGCTCCATGCCCATTGATGTATCCTGGGGAGTGCAAAGCCACAGTCTCATAAGTCACTACAGTGGGTGGTTTGCCCACTGTGCCATCCTGGGGAGTGCAAGCCACAGTCTCTCAAGTCACTACAGTGGGTGGTTTGCCCACTGTGCCATCCTGGGGGGTGCAAAGCCACAGTCTCACAAGTCACTACAGTGGGTGGTAGGCCCACTGTGCCATCCTGGGGAGTGCAAAGCCACAGTCTCACAAGTCACTACAGTGGGTGGTTTGCCCACTGTGCCATCCTGGGGAGTGCAAAGCCACAGTCTCACAAGTCACTACAGTGGGTGGTTTGCCCACTGTGCCATCCTGGGGAGTGCAAAGCCACAGTCTTTCAAGTAGATGCAGGTCTCCACTGGTTCTGGAGGGGGACTGGTGCCCAGACTGGATGAGTCTCCACGAGAAAGTACCTGTCATGTCACTGTCCCAGCTGCACATGGGATAAGGATGCCTGATGTGGCGGTCCATTCATTCCTAGACGGTGCATGCCCTGTTCAGCGGTGCTTTGCCATGGTGGTCTTTGCCCTGTTCAGCCGTGCTTTGCCATGGCGGTCTTTGCACTGTTCAGCGGTGCTTTGCCATGGCGGTCTTTGCCCTGTTCATCGGTGCTTTGCCATGGCGTTTCAGGACTGTTCATCGGTGCTTTGCCATGGCGGTCTTTGCCCTGTTCAGCGGTGCTTTGCCATGGCGGTCTTTGCCCTGTTCAGCGGTGCTTTGCCATGGCGGTCTTTGCCCTGTTCATCAGTGCTTTGCCATGGCGGTCTTTGCCCTGTTCAGAGGTGCTTTGCCATGGCGTTTCAGGACTGTTCATCAGTGCTTTGCCATGGCGGTCTTTGCCCTGTTAAGCGGTGCTTTGCCATGGCGGTCTTTGCCCTGTTCAGCGGTGCTTTGCCATGGCAGGCTTTTCCCTGTTCAGCGGTGCTTTGCCATGGCGGTCTTTGCCCTGTTCAGCGGTGCTTTGCCATGGCGGTCTTTGCCCTGTTCATCGGTGCTTTGCCATGGCGGTCTTTGCCCTGTTCAGCGGTGCTTTGCCATGGTGGTCTTTGCCCTGTTCATCGGTGCTTTGCCATGGCGGTCTTTGCCCTGTTCAGTGGTGCTTTGCCATGGCGGTTCTGATACGGACATTGGTGTGTGGCATGACGATCTCTACAATGGGCATCGGTGTGTGGCATGACGTTCCATCATTGCCCAGCGGGGCTGTGGCATCCTGGCCCCTCCTGGGCTGTGACACTGGCGGTGGTCTCTTGGACCAGTGACGGTACTTGTGCCCTCCTGGGCTGTACTCTCGCGGTGGTCTCTGGACCAGTGATGATACTTGTGCCCTCCTGGGCTGTGACACTGGCGGTGGTCTCTGGACCAGTGACGATACTTGTGCCCTCCTGGGCTGTGACACTGGCGGTGGTCTCTGGACCAGTGACGATACTTGTGCCCTCCTGGGCTGTGACTCTGGCTGTGGTCTCTGGACCAGTGACGATACTTGGGCCCTCCTGGGCTGGGACACTGGCGGTGGTCTCTGGACCAGTGACGATACTTGGGCCCTCCTGGGCTGTGACACTGGCGGTGGTCTCTGGATCAGTGACGATACTTGGGCCCTCCTGGGCTGTGACTCTGGCGGTGGTCTCTGGACCAGTGACGATACTTGGGCCCTCCTGGGCTGTGACTCTGGCGGTGGTCTCTGGACCAGTGACGATACTTGGGCCCTCCTGGGCTGTGACACTGGCGGTGGTCTCTGGATCAGTGACGATACTTGGGCCCTCCTGGGCACTGACTCTGGTGGTGGTCTCTGGACCAGTGACGATACTTGTGCCCTCCTGGGCTGTGACTCTGGAGGTGGTCTCTGGACCAGTGATGATACTTGGGCCCTCCTGGGCGCTGACTCTGGCGGTGGTCTCTGGACCAGTGACGACGGTGCTGGCGGTTGTGTCTGGACCGCCGGATATGATGGCGCACTTCTCCGCTGTGACACTCACAACAGGCTGGGCAGACTTCCTCTGGACCTTCCACACCTTTGTTGGAGTTACAGCTGACTCACCAATCGCCTCCGATCCCATGTCACTTGTTGTCCCACCAGAAGTCTTAAGACTGTCCCGTCGTCCACTCTCCATTTTCAGAGCCTTTACAGGGGGTGGGTTGCCACTGCCTTGTCTCCGGGTCCTACTGCCTGCTCTGGTGGACGGTGCACTCCAAAAACCTGGAACACGCACCACTGGTACTGGAGGCTTTTTGGCTGAGGCGCTACGACGGGACTGATGAGTGGGGGGGGCAAAAAGGTCAATTTGACAGAGGGACAGTTTCTGACGAACACTGGGATGGGTAGCTGGAGGGGGTCTGGGAGTGGAGGAAGAGGAGGTGGTTGTAGGAGGTGTCACTTTAGGTGTTTTGGGTGCAGGTGCAGGTACTGGAGGCTGTCGTGAGGTGGATGGAAATGGGGGAGTGATTGCCGGCGTTTGGGTACTTTGGGAGGGGGCGTCACAGACACATTGGGAGAGGACACAGGGGACGTGTAAATGGCAGTGGAGGTGGTGAGTGCAGGTGAGCGGCTTGTGGTGCTGGGTGTCCTGGTGCGAGTCCTAGTGCCTGTAGATGTGGTGCATGCAGGTGTGTGTGTAGACGAGACTGGGAGGGAGGATGGAGAAGAGGAGGAGGGGGACACAGTGGAGGCAGTGGATGTTGCTGTGTCTGTATGTGGGTGAGGCTTGCGTGAGTGCCTGTGGTGTGTGTGGTACCTATGTTTGCTTGAGCTACTTGTGTGTGTTGATTTGTGTGCATGCTGGTCTGTAGGTGTGCTTGGGATGGGCTGGGGTACAGGGGATTGCGTCTGGGTGGAGGAAGTTGGAGGGGGGAGGCTGGACACAGGGACAATGGCTGCAATCAGTGCTGAGGCCAGAGATTGCAGGGTTCGCTGAAGGACAGCCTGACCAGAATGAATGCCCTCCAGGAATGCATTACCGTGTTGCAACTCCCTCTCTACACCCTGGATGGCATTCACAATGGTAGACTGCCCAACAGTGAGTGACCTGAGGAGGTCAATGGCCTCCTCACTGAGGGCAGCAGGTGTGACTGGGGCAGGGCCTGAGGTGCCTGGGGCGAAGGTGATGCCCACCCTCCTGGGTGAGCGGGCACGGGGCGAAGGCTGAGGGGCTGCTGGGAGGGCGGTGCTGGGAGGGGAGGTGGCGGGTGTACCTGTAGAAGTGGGGCGCACAGGTGGTGCCGCCACCACAGGGGAGCTCCCATCGGCGGACGAGTCTGTGTCGCTGGTTTGTGGTCCGGTGGCCGACGTGAAGCTCCCCTCGCCCTCTGTCCCACTGGTGCATTCAGAGTCTGTGGTGTGGCCCTCCATGGCCATGTGGGATGCAGCTCCCTCATGCTCCGGTGCCACTGTACCTCCGCCTGATGATGCTGATGTACAAAAGGACAGGGAGAGCAGGAAAAGGTGGGGAGACAGAACAACGAGAGTTTTAGTGCATGGCATACCGCTACCATTGGCGGACAAGACAGACGCAGCAGCCCCCTGCATTACGCCGTTCTCCTGACCTCTGCACATGCAATTTCTGGGACATGGCCTGCATGGCAATGGTGGGAATCTGCGCACATTGATGCCACAGGGGCAACTATACCTCAACTTGGCACTCTGCTGAGGTGGGGTTGAGTGCCACATGGCCTACATAATGGAGGGGCCTTGCCTACTTAACTCGCCCTGGCCTAGGTACACCCATAGCCCACCTCCCCCACCCAGACACCTATACTGCACGCAAACTCAGCTGAATGAGGTTGTACTCACCCCCTTGTGTCTGCTGTGATGTCCTCAAGCACCCATCCAACTCCGGGTAGGCCACCGACAGGATCCGGAACATCAGGGGGGTCATGGTGCGACGGGCACCCCTCCCACGTTGGGAGGCCATCCCCAGCTGAGCCTCCGCCGTCTTCTTGCTGCAGCGGCGGATGTCCTCCCATCTCTTACGGCAGTGGGTGCCCCGTCTCTGGTGGGCCCCCAGGGTCCGGACCTCCTTGGCGATGGCACGCCAAATGTCCCTCCTTTGGTGGGCGCTGACCTACATGACATGCACAAGGAAAGAGGAAGAGTCATTACCAACTGCACCGTCAATGTGAGTGGCCCCCTCCCTACTCTGGCCATGTGGCCCATTCATTCCCATGCATGACTGTTCTATGTACTCTGCCCCCTTCCCTCTTCCACCCAGCCCTCTCCACCCAAGCCTAACCCATAGAACGTGCTCCCTTGGTTCTAACCTGTTGGTCTGGAGGACCGTAGAGTAGTGTGTACTGGGGGAGGACCCCATCCACAAGTTTCTCCAACTCCTGTGCAGTGAAGGCAGGGGCCCTTTCCCCAGAAGCAGCAGCCATCATCGCTTCCAGACCGAGGTCACAGCAGAACTAGCAGTGTAGGTCCTCTCCTGTCGAAGGTCAGGTATCTAGTGATTGAACAGATAGAAAATGGCGGTGACGTCCGCGGCGGTGACGTCCGCGGCGGTGCGCATCATCACCACCGGCGCACCTGCTCATTGGCTCCTGGGACCCATAGGGTCCAATATTAACCAATGCAGCATTGCGCCGCGGTCTATGACCGCCTACCGCGACCATGTGCAACGCCAGCGCAGTTACCCCACAATCCCATTGTCCCAGTTTAGAAGTCAGGTAGCCGCCATTTCAGGGGCCCACCTGGCTTCATTCCTGCATCACACATAGCTAGGCCTATACTCAACACACATACAGGAAGGCTTTTTTGTCATGTGTAGTCTTGTGTGTAACTGTGGGCACATACCTGGAGGAATAGTTCTTTGCTGTTGTCCTTCTTAGGCACCGTCAGCTGGGACATATGAGAAGATGGCGGAATCCTCTGGTGTACCGACCGCTGGTGGACCTGTTGACAATGGAAGAAAGACACATCATCGTCACCTACCGGTTTGACCGTGCCACAATCCAGGAACTATGTACCCAGTTGGAGCCAGACCTGATGTCACCAATCCACCATCTGACTGGAATCCCCCTGACGTGCAGGTGCTGTCAGTGCTCCATTTCCTTGCAAGTGGGTCATTTCAGACAACAGTGGCCATGGCATCAGGGATGTCCCAGCCTATGTTTTCCAACGCTTTGTCCAGAGTGTTGTCTGCCCTGCTGAAACACGTAAGGAGATACATAATTTTCCCTGAGGTGGAGGATTTGCCTACAGTGAAAGGTGACTTCTATGCCCTTGGACATATCCCCAACGTCGTAGGTGCCATTGATGGGACCCATGTAGCTCTGGTCCCCCCCGCAGGAGTGAACAGGTGTAAAGAAACCGGAAGAGTTATCATTCCATGAATGTCCAGATGGTCTGTTTGGCAGACCAGTACATCTCTCAGGTAAATGCAATGTTCCCTGGCTCTGTGCATGACGCCTACATCCTGCGGAATAGCAGCATCCCTGATATGATGGGCCAACTCCAGAGGCACCGTGTATGGCTATTGGGGGACTCTGGTTACCCCAACCTTTCGTGGCTATTGACCCCAGTGAGGAATCCCAGGACCAGGGCAGAGGAATGGTACAATGATGCCCATGGGCAGACTAGGAGGGTAATCAAACGCACCTTCGGCCTTCTTAAGGCCAGGTTCAGGTGCCTCCATATGACAGGTGGATCCCTATTCTACTCACCGAAGAAGGTGTGCGACATCATCATCGCCTGCTCCATGCTCCATAATTTGGCATTGCGACGCCAGGTGCCTTTTCTGCAGGAGGATGATCCAGATGACGGTGTTGTGGCAGCTGTGGAGCCTGTGGAGCCAGTGGACAGTGATGAGGATGAAGCTGAGGATGAAGAAAACGACAACAGGGAGTCAGTCATAAAGCAATATTTCCAGTGACACACAGGTGAGAACATTTTCTGCTTTAAAATTACATTTACTTTCACACGTCTACCTCTATCCTGTACCTACATTTCACTAACTATTTGTTAATTGAGTTGTACCCTTCCATTTCAGTTTCACAAGTGTGGTAACCTACGTGTCAACTGCTTGCATCCTTCAAGGGCTTGTGATGTGTGACATTGGAATGTTAGCCTTACAATGGGTAACCCATTATGACACTGTAATTGATAATACAAAGTTCCAAATCATAGACTGACTCAAGATTTTTTTGGCTTTCAAGGGTGTTTATTTAAGTGCAAAAAAAATCAAGGAAGGTTGTAAAATGGTGATGGGTGATGGTGGAGGAATGTCCATGGCAGAGTCCAGTCTATTCGTATCACAGGTGCACTGCCCATCTGGGCATTGGAAGTGGAGCTGGGGCTGTTCCAATCTGGACAGGGTGACAAAGTGGGACAGTGGGGGGACAATCGGGGTGGTCTTATTTCCTGGCGGGGGTCTTGCCATCTTGCTCTGTCCTGTTCCTGGATCTCAGGGACCGCTTGCGTGGTGGTTGTCCGTCTGCAGGGGATGGGGTGCTGGTGTGTTGGTCCTGTGGCGGGGCGTCCTGTCCACTAGCGCCGGCGGAGGTGGTGGGCAGTTCATCGTCCTGGCTAGTGTCAGGGGCCCCTTGGAGTGCCACGGTGTTCCTCAAGATCTTTTGAATGTCCGTCAGCACCCCTACGATGGTGCCCAGGGCGGAGCTGATGGTCCTGAGCTCCTCCCTGAACCCCAAATACAGTTTGTCCTGCAGACGCAGGGTCTCCTGCAACTTGTCCAGGCCCGTGGCCATCGTCTCCTGGGAGTAGTGGTATGCTCCCATGATGGAGGATAGGGCCTCGTGGAGTGTTGGTTCCCTTGGTCTGTCTGCCCCCTGTCGCACAGTAGCCCTCCCAGTTCCCCTGTGTTCCTGTGCCTCCGTCCCCTGGACCGTGTGCCCACTACCACTGCCCCCAGGTCCCTGTTGTTGTTGGGGTGGTGGGTTATCCTGGGTGCCCTGTAGTGGTGGACACACCGCTGATTGACCTGTCCTAGGTAGGGAGGTTTGGGCCCGCTGGGTGGGTGCTGTGCTGGTGCTACCAGAGGGTGGCAGCGCAGTGTTGGGCTGTGGCTGGGCAAGGGGAACCGACTGTCCTGAGGCCCACGATGGTCCGGGCTGGTCATCAGGATCCAGTGGGGCAGAGCTGCTGTCGTCACTGTGGGCCTCTTCTGGGGGTGGAGTGGTGTTGTCTGGACCCTCTGGTGTGGTGACGTTCCTTCGGGTTCCTGCAGGGGTATAAGCACATGATTATTGCATGTGTGTGTGTAATGGTGTGCAATGGTTGGGTGTGCGTGATCCCCAGTGCAGCCATTCCTGTGTGGGGGCTTGTGTGATGATGGTTGGGGGGGTGTTCTGGGTATGTGCAGTAGGCATGCTTTGGTGAGGGGTGCCCATGCTTAGTTGTGTCATGCAGGGCTTGGTGTTGGGATGGGTGCTTGGTGTCATGTGTAGATTGGTGAGGATTTAGGGTGGTAGGGGAGGGTGTGAGGGTGGGGTTGTGTGATAGCATGCAGGTAGGGTGGGGGATGTGATAGTTAAGATTTGACTTACCAGTGTCCCATCCTCCACCGACTCCTCCGAGGCCCTCAGGATGCAAGATGGTCAGGACTTGCTCCTCCCATGTTGTTAGTTGTGGGGGAGGAGGTGGGGGTCCGCCGCCAGTCTGCTGCACCGCGATGTTGTGCCTGGAGACCGTTGAACGCACCTTCCCCCGTAGGTCATTCCACCTCTTCCTGATGTCGTCCTTATTTCTTGGGTGCTGTCCCACTGCGTTGACCCTGTCCACTTTTCTGTGCCATAGCTCCATCTTCCTGGCTATTGATGTGTGCTGTACCTGTGAGCCAAATAGCTGTGGCTCTACCCGGACGATTTCCTCCACCATGACCCTGAGCTCCTCCTCGGAGAAGCGGGGGTGTCTTTGGCGTGACATGGGGTGTTATGTGTGATGTGTGGGGTGGTGTATGTGTTGATGAGTGTGGTGAGTGTAGTGGTATGTGGTGTTTTGTGCGTGGATGTTGTGTGGGTGTTGTGTTGTGTGCCTCTGCGTGATGGGGTTGTCAATAGCTGTGCTGTCTCTCTGGCCTTCTCTCCGAATTTCTGGTTGTAGGGGTGTGTGTGTGATGTGGGTGTGTGTTTTATATTGTGTTGGGTGTGTGGGAGTGGTGTGTGTATGTGTATCAGCTGTGTGTATTTGTAATTGTCCAATGTGGCGGTGTTTTGGAGATGTGTGTGTATTTTGAGCGCGGCGGTGTGTACCGCCAATGGAATACCGCGGTTGAAAGACCGCCGCGTGGATTCGTGGGTCGTAATAGCATGGGCGTGTTTCTGTTGGCGTGGAGGTGGAGGATTTGTTTCCGCCAGTTTATCGCGACCTTTGGTGTGGCGGTGTTGTGTGGGTGTCTGAATTTCGGCAGATTCCATGATGTGGGTCTACCGCGGCCGCGGCGGTGTGTTGGCAGTCTTCTGCACGGCGGTAAGCGCCTTATACCGCCAATGTTGTAATGACCCCCTAAATGTGGTGACGTCCACACAAAAGACATTGACCATAGAGACATCCGAGATAATGTCCCGAATCAAAACTCTGGAAACCAGAGCTGAGGATGCGGAAAATCGCTCCCGCAGGAGCAACCTGAGGCTAATCGGAATACCGGAAGGTATGGAACTCTCAGCAGCAAACATGGAAACATTCCTAGAAAATTGTCTCAAAGACACAGTCCCACCAGAAGGCATCTCAGCATTCTTCGCGATCGAAAGAGCCCACCGAGTCCCCGGCAGACCCCCCCCCCACCGGGGTCCAGACCCCACCCGATAGTAGCAAAACTACTGCACTTTAAGGACAGGGACTATATCCTTTCGCAAACTCGTATTAAAGGGGAAATCATACTTAACAACCAGCGTATTATGATATTCCCCGACTTCACCAAAGAAACTCAAACTCAGAGAGCTTCCTACAATAACCATAAATGAACTCTACGTGAGAAAGGCATCAAATATGCAATGCTCTTCCCAGCTAAACTGAGAGTTGAACATGAGGGCAAGACGCAGTTTTTCTCAACCCCACAGCTGGTAGGAGACTGGCTAGAAACCCTAAACTTTACATCCCTAGGCGCACCGGGAAGACCCTCCCGCGCACCTGGCAGGAAACGTGGTAGATCCTCTAAAAGGGCACTAGAAACTGCACCCTCCAGACACCAATCACTACAAGGGAAGCGCGAAGCAGTAGATGCAGCAGCGGCCTTGAGCAGAGGAGGCTCACATCACTCGCAAACCTCAGGTGATGCCTCAGACCATGACTCGAGCTGCAGGAGTCTATCGATCTCATCGCAAGACACTTGCACTAATCTACCAAAAGTGACCCCCATAACGGCAGAAGAAATCATCTAACCCCCCAAGAACCTGACAGCGATCACCCAATTTACCAAGCGATCATCTCCTATAAACAACCCCTGCAGAGATGAGCCCACTAGGCAACCACTAGGGAACAGTAAACCCCGAATACTCATCCACGGGCAGCAGATATGCCTCAGCCGGGTCCCCGGAACGGCCCGGGTGTAAGCTCTCGGCCCTGACGTGCCTCCCACCTCCAATAGGAAATAAGATAAGTTGTATGGTTTCGACGGGGAAAGTTTTGTTATCCGGTCCTGGGGAGAGGGAGTTGGGGAAAGTTCACGTTAGAGTTGGGAATGGGACAATTCATGCAAACACAATCACTTTAGAAGGCAGAGCTCAAGCTAAATATAGGTCGATAAGCATAACCTCAAACATCGCAGAGCCCGCGAGTAACCCTGTCAACACAGCCAAGATTAACCAAGATAATGACTACACAGAATAAAATAATAACCTGGAATGTAAGAGGCCTAAAAAACATGTCCAAACGATACAAAGTCCACAACTTTCTTAAATGAAGGGGGATACACATAGCCCTACTACAAGAAACTCATCTGATAGAGCAGGAAATTAAAGCCCTCAGCAAAAGATGGAGAGGCCAAATAATTGTCACTAACTACTCAGCCTATGCTAGGGGGGTACTTATGTGGATCCGTCCCAGGGTCCCTTTTCAAATACTCCACAAGGTCATTGATAAAGAGGGAAGATATGTGATGACAAGTGGAAGATTAGGTGGTAGAGAAGTGACAATAGGAGGCGTATACACCCCAATCCACGACCAAGGTAAATTCCTCGACAGATTATCACTAGAAATAGGTCCTCTTTTGGCTGGCATAAATATAATTGGAGGGGACTTTAACTGCATTACTAGTAACACTCTGGATAGATCGCACACCCCAGTGTCACAACCCCAATCGCTGAAAACGGTGAAGCAGTTCACAGAATGGCAACAACTCTGGCAATTAATAGATAGTTGGAGAACACTTAACCCACACTCTAGGGACTACTCATACTACTCACCTGTACACAATCTACACGTTAGACTCAACTCCATCCTGGCATCCCCTAAACTACAGAGCGATGTGGTGGCAGCGGAATATCTTAGCCGAACGATATCTGATCATAACCCCCTGATAGCTTCACTATCCTGGGGCAGAGAGAGACCGACAATCCCAACCTGGCGCCTTAGAGCAGAAATGCTCAAAGACGAAGCGTTTAAACATACATTACATACAGCTATTGGGGAATTTTTTAAACACAATGAGGGAACGGCATCTACCAGGTCCATTAAATGGGAAACTTTTAAAACAGTAATCCGGGGAAAGTGCATTGCTGAAAATATAGGTGCCCGAAAATCAGTAGAAGCAGAACTTCTTCAACTGGAAGACTCTCTTAGAGCCCTAGAAAGAAGGTGCCCCACACAACATAGCTTACACCCTACAATAGTGGCAACCAGTACGATAATTCACGTGGCTGCTAATACACTAGCTTGCTTCGATTATAAACAACACTTAACCAGACTACTCTCAGAAGGGGACAAAGCTAGTGCTTTTCTAGCCTGGCTCGCGCAACCCCCCAAAAAAAAACCCGCCATAGTCGAAGTCGAAAACTCACAGGGCACACACGTCTACACCCAAAAATAAATTAATTCTGTCTTCCAAGAGTACTGTGCACTTTAATACGCCCCCCCCCCACCGTAACACTGACCCCTACCCAGTTACGTGAATTAGAGGCTCTCACCACCCCCAACCTGACAACAGAAGAAAGTTCAACTCTAGCGACGCCTATATCGATCGCGGAAATAAAATCTGCAATCCAAAGTATGGCCAGGGGTAAAGTACCAGGAGCAGACGGGCTTCCACTAGAATTTTATCACCAGTACCAAGACCTGCTAGCCCCCACGGCGTGGAATAGTAACACCCTCCCCCAATCCACCAACGTAGCTATTATGATTCCCCTGCTGAAACAAGATAGACCCGCCACAGATGTTCGCTCTTACCGCCCCCTATCAATGCTCAACATAGACTACAAAATATTAAGCCGGATCCTAGCTGACAGATTACTCCCCCATATGCCCTTATTGATACATCAAGACCAATCAGGTTTCATACGCAGCACATCCCAAAACATTAGGGGGCATATTTATACTCCGTTTGCGCCGGAATTGCGTTGTTTTTTTTGACGCAATTTTGACGCAAAATTAACTCCATATTTATACTTTGGCGTTAGACGCGTCTAGCGCCAAAGTCCATGGAGTTAGCGTCATTTTTTAGCGTGGACACCTACTTTGCGTTAATTATATGCAAGGTAGGCGTTCCCGTCGAAAAAATCGACTCCGAGGCATGTGCGTCGGATTTATACTCCCGGGCAAAAATCACGCCCGGGAGTGGGCGGGTCAAAAAAAATGACGTACGGCCGCTTTTGCGCCGTTTTTTTGCGCCTGCAAAAGGCAGGCGTTAAGGGACCTGTAGGCTCTGAAGGAGCCCAGAGGTGCCCTCCCATGCCCCCAGGGACACCCCCTGTCACCCTTGCCCACCCCAGGAGGACACCCAAGGCTGGAGGGACCCATTCCAGGGACATTAAGGTAAGTTCAGGTAAGTGTTTTTAAAAAAAAAAAAATTGTGGCATAGGGGGGCCTGATTTGTGCCCCCCTACATGCCACTATGCCCAATGACCATGCCCAGGGGACAGAAGTCCCCTGGGCATGGCCATTGGGCAAGGGGGCATGACTCCTGTCTTTGCTAAGACAGGAGTCATTTCTATGGGGGTTGGGAGTGAAAAAAAATGGCGCAAATCAGGGTTGAGGCGAAAATATTGCCTCAACCTGACTTGCCCCATTTCTTGACGCCCAAGCCCCATATCCCCCTACGCCGGCGCTGCCTGGTGTACGTTGTTTTTTTTAACGCACACCAGACGGCGCCGGCGGCTAACGCCGGCTAACGTCATTCAATAAATACGGCGCCCACATGGCGCTTCAGAATGGCGTTAGCCGGCGCTAATTTTTTTTACGCAAAACTGCGTTAGCGCAGTTTGGCGTCAAAAAGTATAAATATGGGCCTAGACGCCTTATATCAATACTCCACTCCTTGCCCCCGAACTTACCACAAGCGGCGATCATCTCGGTCGGCATAGAGAAGGCATTTGACAGCTTAAGATGGGACTATCTGGAACAAGCTATGCTAAAGTTGGGGCTGGGCAAATGATTTGTTAGGTGTACCAAACTACCATATACTAACCCTACTGCAAGAGTAAGAACAGGCAATTACATATCTCCTTCATTTCAGGTTGGCAGGGGCACAAGACAAGGATGTCCATTACCCCCCCTTCTTTTTGCAATCGCAATAGAAACCCTAGCGCAAATGGCAAGAACCAGCCTCTACTATAATGGCATCCCAATAAATAACTGGTCCCACCACATCGCATTATACGCGGATGACATGTTACTCTTCCTACAAAACTTAGAAACAGACCTACCTGGGGCCATGAGAATGATGGATAGTTACAGAACTGGCTCCGGACTTTGGATTAATTGGAGGAAATCCACCATCTTCCCACTACACAAAGAAACCCCAGAACCCAATGATACAAGAGGCCTTCCCTGGTCACCTAACACATTCAAATACCTAGGAGTAAAGATTTACCACTCAGTAAATGACCTACTAGAAGGAAACATACAAGGAGCACTCAGAGGGATTAGAACCAGTATGCGCTTCTGGGAAACACTGCCACTAACAGTCACAGGTAGAATTGCTCTTCTTAAAATGATAGGGCTACCCAGACTGTTGTACTATTTTTCAACCATCCCACTCATAATCCCGAAACCAATATTCAAAGAGATAGAGTACATGTCCACAAATTTAATTTGGGGTCCGAGTAGACATAGAATGGCACTACGATCACTTCAGAGACCTACAGCTGAGGGTGGCCTAGCCGCCCCTGACATGGAGATATATTACTGGGCAGGACAACTACAATGGGTCGCAAAATTATCGTGCAACCCTCCAATTAACGTCGAACTACGCCTTCCCTTAAACTGCCCCATAGACAGGATACTGGGCATACTACTGAACCCCCGGAAATCCAAGCAACTGCTCCCGAAGGAATGGGAGTCTGCTAGGCACTGTTGGTACCAACATCTGAAACGCTCCCGCATTAACACTCCTTACGCCCCAGACGCTCCACTGTCCTGCCTGATCCCTATCTCAGCAAAATATCCCAAGTCTCAACAAACTGATATCACATAATATTACTAAACTAGGAGACCTATACGGAGGAGGGAAACTCCTCACCTACACTGAGCTACAAACACAATATGACCTCCCCCCGGTTCATTCATCACCCACAACGCCATCATTAAAATCGCCCAAAAAACTTGGAGAACTGGAAACCTTGAACCCCCCACTCATAATAGCTGCAACACCATTTGCTCAATTGGAGATCTAAAAGGTGTAGTATCTGGAATCTACATAGCGCTACAAGCTAGCACACGCCTACCCCTAGCAAAACTTAAATCCAAATGGTAATCGGACTTAGACATCACTTGGGATGAAACGCAATGGGATCGGATCACCTCTCATGTCTATTCGGTATCCAGAAATGCCAGGTTCAAATTAATAAACCTATACATTTTTCACAGGGCATACATGACCCCACAAATGATCTCCAAAATCTACAGCACAAACTACAAAAGTTGTCCCAGATGTGCGGAACCTGCAGCTAGCCTCATACATATGCTCTGGAGCTGCCCCCAACTTAACGCATTCTGGGAAGAGACCTTTGCAAAAACTTCAGCCTGCACTGATAGATCATTAAATAAATCCCCAGCAGTTTCTCTACTGGGGGACTTCCCACGCCCGACGGCTCTTAAAATGTCCAACAAGTTTATAGACCTAGCTCTTAACCTGGTGAGACGGGAAATAACCACAAACTGGAAATCCCTAACGGGCCCACAAATATCCAGATGGCAAAACTCATTAGAGAAGTGGGCAGAAGCAGAAGGAACGACACTGCTTCGCGAGGCACTACGTGAGCTCAGGCCCAGAGATGATGCATCCCAATGGGAATAAATTTTGGAAAAACTAAAATCACCAAATGCATCCACCGAAGAAGCAAACAGAACCACTACAGACTCAGACACAGACTCAAATGCCACACAGGAATCCTAATGCTCTGCGAGCGAGGACTGTAACAACTAACCCTATTGAGACCTGCCAACTGTGAATTACATTTATAAAATCTGAAGCATGAGGGGGGGAGGGGGAACAGCAATTTAAGTAAAATCACCCTTGCGTTAATGTTATTGTTTTATTCAAAATTGTAATAAAATCTTTAAAAAAAAAAAAAATTGTTACATAATGAGTCTGCCGATGGGAACAGGAGAAGGGGAGCCACTCATCCACATGTGAAAGACAGTTTAGTTATACCTTAGATTTGGGTTTTTATTTCTATTGGACTAACTGTAAACATATGATTTTCTGACCAATGATAGGTTTGGAAGTTCTTTAGGAGATTCTGACTTAGCTCGATGGCACAGAGGAGAGAGGGCTTCTTTCTATTTTGATTTTCCCCATAATGGTTCTGTTTGAGGAGCTGAAAGTTCCTAATGACTTTATTTACTAACTTTGACTTTAATGCTTAAGTTTCTAATGCTGAATGCTGATCCCTTAGATCAGAGGTCTCCAAACTTTTTAATGGCGCGCCCCCCAGTTGAAAAATAAAAATCATTGGGCCCCCCTTAGAATTTTTCACAATTATTTTATAAACATGGCAATGTTTAAATATGTCTAAACCTATTTAAACATTGCAGTTAAGTACTGTTAGCTTTTTAAAACTGCAATAACATGCTTCTGCTTAAAACAAAGGCCTGTTATCTGTATAATATTTATTTTGGCCAGAGTCTGGGGCCCCCCCTGGGATCACTTCAGGACCCCCTAGGGGGGCCCGCCCCCCAGTTTGAAGACCTCTGCCTTAGATATTGCTCCTTTAAAGGTTCAGATAGCTTAGAGTCCCCCATGTCTGAACCATTCTCTTTCACTGCCCTCTTGCTTAAGCTGACCGAACAGATGTCCAACTGACGAAGAGGAATCACAGCTTGCTGATCTATATGATGCGAGGTATAATAACATGCTATTGTCTATGCTGTAGGTTTTATTTTGTTTTTAAGTACCAACCACTTTTTTGATGGAGCCATAGTTTAGATGTTTTTTTCACATTATCTTTTTGACTAAAATTGTTTTGCATGAAGTCCAAACATGCTATTCTAATCAGAAGGTTAACTAGGGAGCCCTGGAAATGTTAACTTTGCAATTCACAAAGAATTTATGTTGTTCCCCTGTTGAACCTAATTGTATGTAATTTCTTTTGCGCAGTTAATCTTGCTATTGATTTGTACTGTGATTCTTGAATGCTTAATTGTTAATGCTTTAGTTAAACAGAGATTATTTAGAAGATTCGGTCAGCCGGTGTTATTCATGTATGTTTATTATGTGGTGTTGAGATTAATTTACGTGATGTTCAAAGGTGAAGCTCTTAGTGGAATCACTCCAAGGCTAGTCAGATTAATAGGTTGCGATTCATTTACATGATTTTAGCATTGTTAATATAGGGAAATTAACTTTTTAATTTTCACTTAAAGGTATGGTTATTCGTGGAGAAATTGGTCACCGTGTGTGAAGATTATTGAATCCAGATGAAATGTTAATTTGTTGATTATGTTGAAAGGATTCATGTTTAAGGATGGAGCTCTTAGTGGAACCACTTCAAGTGTAGTCAAAAGGTACAGCAAATCTCTAGCGCTTTCCCTTATAAATTAAACTATAAAAGACCAAATAAGGTCCGACGTGCTCGCGGTTCTTAATAGCAGAGTTGGATGGTTAGTCTCCTTGTGAGGGCACTAGAGATGGTTGGTTAGTCTCCTTGTTTGGCCATTAGAGTTGGATAGTTAGTCTCTTTAAGAGATCACTATAATTCACAGATTTGGTAGAAAAGGTGGATGGTGTGTCTCCTAAAGAGACCACTATGATTCCCCAGATATAAAGACTATAATTTTGTAAATCGAGTGGTGCAAACAAAAGAATATGGCCCTCATTATGACATTGGCGGTAAGTCCCATTCTGACTGCCACCAACATACTGCCGGCGCAGCGGATTACTGCTACCCATATTATGACACACACATAGCAATCCGTCACTATACAGCCACACACACAAGTTCGCCAGCCCAAAGGTCAGTAATAAATTGGCGGTACCAAAACCCACACCGTTACGCCAACAGAACAACTCCCACAGCATTATGACCCACGAATCACCGCAGCAGACATTCAACCGCGGTAAACCATTGGCGGTACATACCGCCGCGCTCAAAATACACATACTCAAATAAAACAACACTACATTGGACAACTCAAATTACACACAAACGACACACATACACACACCACACCCACACCATTATAAAACACACACACACACACTATCCACAACCCTTTACGACTAAAGGGATTAATGGCATACCACCATTCCCAGGAGACAATGGGCCAGATACTGGACAAGTTGCAGGAGACCCAGCGGCTGCAGGAGGGACAGTACCTGGGGATTAGGGAGGACCTGAAGGACATTAACATCACCCTGGTCACCATTGCAGGGGTGCTGGCAGACATGGCCAACACCATGAGGGAGGCAGTGGCACACCACATGGCCCCTGACACTAGCCACACCGATGAACAGCCCTCCACCTCCGCTGCCGCTAGTGGATAGGAGGCCCGCCGCAGGAACAACAGGTCACCAGCACCCCTCCCCCTGCAGAAGGAGAACCACCCTGCAAGCGGTCCTTGCGATCCAAGTAGAAGCCAGAGAACATTGCCAAGAAACCCGCCAGGAAATAGGACTCCCCTGATTGTCACCCTTGTGTCCGACTCTGTCACCCTGTCCACCTTCAACTGCCATTGCTCCACTTCCAATGCCCCCTTGGACAATGCACCTGTGATACAAATAGACTGGACTCTTTCCTGGACTATCCTCCACCATCACCCCAGCCCGCTCTACTTATTGGCACTTAAATAAACACCATTAAAAAAAATACAAGTATGGAGTTTGTCAAATGATTGAAACATGCATTTTTTTAACAAGCTTTAAACACTGCAAAACAACTGTACAGGAATGTATACATAGGAATGACCTGAAGTAGGCTGCAGTCAACACACCAGGTGCTAGAGTGGGGCACAGATATCTGAAAATAGAGATGCCAAAGGGTACAATAAGTGGTCATAGAATTGGGGGAATCTGCCTGCCATGCCATGTACAATGTCCAACACAAAACTGTCAATGTAAAGTGAAGTTACAGTGTCTTACTTGTGTGTCACTGAAGTACTGTTGTATTATTGCTGTTCTGTTTTCCTCATCCTCATCCTCTGCCTCCTCATCTTCACTGCCCACAGGGTCCACTGCTGCCACACGCCCATCTGCAGCCTCATCCTCCTGCAGAAAAGGCACCTGGTTTCCCAAGGCAAGGTTATGCAACATGCAGCATGCAGCATGCCACGATTATCTGGCAGACCTTCTTGGGTGAGTAGGACGGGGTCCACCAGTTAGATGGAGGAAACGAAACCTGGCCTTCAGGAGGCCAAAGGTCCTCTCGATAATCCTTCTTGTCCTCCCATGTGCCTCATTGTAACGTTCCTATGCCCTTGTCCTGGCATTCCTCACTGGGGTCAGTAGCCATGAAAGGTTGGGGTAACCAAAGTCACCTGCAAATATCGAGGGACACCTGTTAGACACACACTAACCCTTATGGCCAAAACCGTACCCATACACCAACATCCACTGGGTGGGAACCAGGGCTCACCTATTAGCCACACCCGGTGCCTCTGGAGTTGAGCCATCACATTTGGGATGCTGCGATTTTGCAGGATAAAGGCATCATGCACAGGCCCAGGATACTTTGCATTGACATGGGAGAAGTTCTGGTCCGCCAGGCATACTATCTGCACATTCATGGAGTGAAACTCTTTCGATTTCTGAACACCTGTTCATTTCTCCAGGGGGACGACAAATGCAATATGTGTACCATCAATAGCTCCATTAATGTTGGTGATATGTCCCATTGCATTGAAGCCAGCTTTCCCTGCGGCCAGATCCTCCATCTGGGGGAAAACGATGTAGCTGTGCATGTGTTTAATCAGGGCAGACAACACTCTGGTCAGCACAATAGAGAACACTGGCTGTAACATTGCTGCTGCCAAGCCCACTGTCACTTGGAAGGAGCCATTTGTCAAGAAATGGAGCACAGATAGAACTTGCACAAGAGGGGGGATCCCAGTGGGGTGACGGATAGCAGATACCAGGTCAGGCTCCAATTCGGCACACAGCTCTGTGATTGTGGCCCTGTCCAGTCTATAGGTGAGGATAATGTGCCTGTCCTTAATCGTTGCCAAGTCCACCAGGGGTCTGTACACGGGGAGATGTCTCCATCTCCTATTCACCTGCAGCAGTTGTAATCTAGGGGCAAAACAGGGAGCAGCTGGTCAGTACTCCACATTTCCAAACACTACAATGCATTGCATGTTGTGACTGTAACACAATATTGTTGGATAGGCCCAACTGGTGCATATGTGTACTGTGATGTAGTTAGGTGCCATGGCCTGACCCCGTCCCCCGGAACGGCATCCACCTGTTCTGTGTGGATGGACATGTGGAAATGAGGTAATTCCCCTGACATTGTGCGCTGTTGCGGGAGGCGGTCGAGTACTGCCGTGCAACTCCTTTATTGGTTGTCATTAGGTCCTATGGGTTACAGTGGGCAATGGTGATGTATGCTGGCGGTGACGGTACACACCGACACGTACATGACTGCCATTTTCTATCTGTTCACTCACTTGCTAGCTGACCTTAAACAGGAGAGGACCTACACTGCAAATGCTGCTGTGACCTGTGACTGGAACCGACCATGGCTCGTGTCACAGAGAAAAGGGCCTCTGCCTTCACCTCTGTGGAGTTGGAGAGACTGGTAGATGGGGTCCTACCCTAGTACTGAATGCTGTATGGGCCTCCAGACCAACAGGTGAGTACACTGTGAGCACGATGCATGGGTCATGAATCCATGGAGTGCTGTGTGTGAGTGCCTCGTGTAGGGGTGGGGATTGGTGGAAGGGTCCTGGGCATTGTGTTGCATGTATGGTGGGCAATGTCTGTGTGTAAGGGGAAGTGAGAGCTATGGTGGGCCATGAGTGTAACAGGCCGGACGATCTGGCTGATACCTTTTTCTATGTGTATTTGTCTGCAGGTCAGTGCCCATCAGGAAAAGGGTATATGGCATGCCATCGCCAAGGACGTGCGGACACTGGGGGTCTACGGCAGGCAAAGCACCCACTGTCACAAATGGTGGGAGGACCTGAGACACTGGGCAAGGAAGATGGCAGAGGCCCAGCTGGGGATGGCCTCCCAATGAGGAAGGGGTGCCTGTCGAACCCTGACCCCCCTGATGGCCCACCTATACGGAGCTGGATGGGTGTTTGAGGGCATCAAAGCAGCCACAAGGGGGTGAGTACATTTTCCCAATATACCACTTGCGCGTGGTGGGGTGGTCCCCGGGTGGGAGATGTGGGCCTGTGGGTGCCCCTATGCCATGCCAGACATTGCAGGGTAGGTCCCATGTTGGGCAGGGTCTGATGTACACCACCTCCAACCAAGCTAGGAAGCATCCACTACTGGGCAGGGGTCTGTGGGTCTCAGGTATGCTGCTATTGGCATTAGGTATTCCTGTCCATGGCTTGGTGACTAGCATTGTGACTGGTAGTGCATTGCCTAGTGCATAGGGCTGTTCCCTGTGTGTGTGTGTGTGTGTGTCGTGTACGCCAATGGTGGTGTTGGAGCAGCCATTGACCAAGTGTATCCTTTGTCTCTTACCCCCCCTTTTAGTTTTGTCACCCTGTCCGTATGTGCATTAGCATCATCTGGTGGAGGAGCAGAGGCCAAGATGGAGGGAGCTGCATCCCACCGGTCCCATGAGGCAGAATCCACCAATGGTGAGGGCACCAGTGGGACAGAGGGAGAGGGGAGCACCACGGTGGAGACAGGAAGGGACAGTTCTGACAGTGATACCACCTCCGATGGAAGCTCCCTGGTGGTGGCGGACACCTTTGTGGCCACCCCAACTACAGGTACAGCTGCCACCCCCGTAACAGCACCACCCTCCCCGCAGCCCTTCAGCGTGTTTCCCATGCCCACTCACCCAGAAGGGTCGGCATCTCCTTCGCCCCAGGCACCTCAGGCCCTGCCCCAGTTAGCCCTGCTGCCCTGGGTGAGGAGGCTATTGACCTCCTGCGATCCATCTCTGTTGGGCAGTCAACCATAGTGAATGCCATTCAGGGGCTGGCAGCCCATTTGAAACAAACAAATGCATTCCTGGGGAGCATTGACTCTGGCATGGCGGCCCAACAGAGATCAATGCAGGCTCTGGCCTCCTCTATGATGGCAGCCATTGTCCCTGTTACTAGCCTCCACCCTCCAACTTCCTCTGCCCAGTCCCATTCCCCACAACCCCAACCTATCTCAAGCACACAGGCGGACCATTATGCACACAAAACAACACACAGGAGTGGCTCAGGCAAACACAAGCACCACACATCATCCCAAAAGTACTCACACAAACTCCATCCAGATGCAGACATACCAACATCCACTGCGTCTACTGTGTCCCCCTCCTCCTCGTCCTCCACCTTCCTCCCAGTAGCGTCTCCACTCACACCTGCATGCACTACATCCTCATCCATTACCTCCATCACCATCACGCCTATCACCACATGCCCCTCACTGGCAGTCACCACCCCCACATCCATGCACATGTCCCTGTGTCCTCTCCCACTGTGTCTGTGCCCCTTCCTCCCAAAGTACACAATCGCAAGCACTCAGGCACCCAACAGCCATCCACCTCACAACAGCATCCAGCCCATGCACCTGCACCCAAACACAGCAGACAGACACCTTCTACAACCACTTCCTCTTCCTTCACCTCCAAACCTTCACCCTCTTCCTGCCCCAATGTCCCTAGGAAGCTTTTCCTCTCCACCGTTGACCTCTTCCCTACCCTTCCCCCCGTCCTTCACATCAGGCCAGAGTGGTCAGAACCCAGGCGAGCACCTCAGCCACCCAGTCCACGGCCACAGTAGTGTTGACAGCTACTGCTGGTGGGAGAGGCTCCAGGGAACCAGGCAGCAGCACTGAAAGTGTGCCTGCACCAGGTGCATCAAGGAAGGGCAAGGAGGCACCCCCAGATGTGAAAGGGAAGGGCAAGGAGGCACCACCAGCTGCCAAAGGGAAGGGCAAGGAGGCACCACCACCTGCCAAAGGGAAGAAGGGAAGGGCAAGGAGGCACCATCAGCTGCCAAAGGGAAGTGCAAGGGGTTTGCACCAGCAGGCAGGAAGAACAGGAGGCCTGGAGCTGGGACTCATTCGGAGTCCCCACCACCAACCATGGCGGTTCAGCCGTCCGAGGGTGCAGGGGAAGGGATGGAGCCTCCCCCCACCACTGCCAGCACCTCCACCAGCACTGCCACCAGCACTGTTACCAGCACCACTGCCAGCAGCAGCAGCCCCAGTGGGCAGCTATCCGAGGCTGCAGGGGAAGGGCTGGAGCCTTTCCCCACCACTGCCAGCACAGCCACCAGCACCGCCACCAACCCCGACACCAGCCCCACCACTGCTACCACTGCCACCACTGAGCAGCCATCACGGCCAGAGGGCAATATGTATTCCTGCCTCCATTGGATGAAATGCATCCTGGACCCTGCAAAGCCTGTAGGTGTGACATCCAGGTGACAGAATATGACCTTGCACTTCCCAAGATCAGCATCACAGGGCACAAGGCTCCCTCCAGAACCAGTGGAAGAAGCCATCCACTCACCCCATCCTTGCCAGGATGAAGCACACTGTGCACAAGGCCCCCTCCAGAACCAGTGGAAGAAGCCATCCACTCACCCCATCCTCCACAGGATGAAGCACACTGGGCACAAGGCCCCCTCCAGAACCAGTGGATTAAGCCATCCACTCACCCCATCCTCCACAGGATGAAGCACACTGGGCCCAAGACCCCTTCCAGATCCAGTGGAAGAAGCCATCCACTCACCCCATCCTCCACATGATGAAGCACACTGGGCACAAGGCCCTCTCCAGAACCAGTGGAGGAAGCCATCCACTGACCCCATCCTTGCCAGGGTGAAGCACACTGGGCGCAAGGCCCCTCAGAACCAGTGGAGAAGTCATCCACTAGAAAGACTGTGGCCTTGCACTTCCCAGGACCAAGCAGTGGGCAAACCACCCACTAGAGAGACTGTGGCTTTGCACTCCCCAGGACATCACACAGGGCATGTAGCCCCCTCCAGGACCAGTGGCGTTGTACCATATTCTGGCTGAGGTGCGCCCCCATTCCCCATCCCCCTGAGGTGCCTGTGTATTTTTCGACCTGATGCCCCTGCAGTGTTCTCTCCGTGTTGTTGCAGGAGTGAGGTGGGGCCTTGGCCTATGTGTTGTGGCCCTGTGGCCCATGAACACTGAGGACTGAGAAGTGTCCCTCCATTTGTAAATATGTATATACTTTTTGATTTTGAAGCATGTATTTATAAAATTTTATCTTATTACTCTCACTTTAATCAATTCCTTTTGTCCTTGCATTATTCCTGAGGGGTATGGGGTGTATATGTAATGTTACTGCATCTGGTTGTGTGTATGGTGTTGGGCGTGGGGATGTTGCGTGTTGCGTGTGTGTGTGTCACTCTCTTTTTCCTCCCCCCATCCCTTGTGTGCTAGGTGGCAGTACTCACTGTGGCCATCTTCACCGGCATTGATGTTCGTATGCAAGAAAAGGTAGACAAGCATGAGGAAGATGTGCAACTCGGGCTCCATGGCGTTGTGGTTGTTCCCTGAGTCTCCAGAGGTGAGTCCTTTGACTTCTGTGTTCTGTTTCCGCCGTGCTTTTGATGTTATTGGTACCGCCCCAGAAAAGGTGGCAAGTAGGCCTGTCTTAATACAGTGGGCGGTACATTGTCTTCTGCCTGGCTGTTGGCGGTTACCGTTGTGGTGCTTGTCGCTACAACCGTGGCGGTCGGTGTGTTAAAGAGGCTGTCTGTCTGAGTGGTTTCTGCCATGGTCATAATTCCATGTTTGTTACCGCCCACCTGCTGGCGGTATTTACCACTGCTTTATCACCGACCGCCAGGGTTGTAATTAGGGCCTATGTCTCCCTCAGAATCTACCATGACTTTCCCAAAACCTTGAAGTTTGCCAATGCTTGTTTGATAATGCTCTCAGCGTTTCTAGTGACAGTGTGAATGAAATAGACTTTGCACTTGCACAGCTTAAGCAAATTGCAGGTGAATTGTGATGTTTAAGAATGTTTAGGGAATTTGCGTACTCCAGATGAAGTTGTTTAGGGAGTTTGCGTACTCCAAAGTGTGATAGCAGGGTAGTCATTGAACTTCAAATATGTGTGGCGCTTTGTACTCAAAATTGCCCACGTTGTTGATGGTATATGGACCCTGCATGGTCTAAGAATTTGGAGTATTGAAAAAGTGTATGAGACACTTGGTTCATGTTGTAATTTGTCTGTTTAATAGGCCAATCAGGCGTGGTTGACAAACTCAAGAGTGTGTGTTAAAGGAGTGATAGTTTTTGACAGATATTTGGTAAGTCCTATGTACACCAGGAGGATCCAGTGATCAGTTGAGAGTAAAATGTGCTGGTCGAATTTTGCTTGCGAGCCAGGTAAACTGAGATAGAAGGAGTATCTGTCAGAGCGAAAAGCCACAGTGAAAAATCAGTAAGGTTTTTTAAGCAATTGTGTACCCTGCCTGTAGTGTACAGACAAGTTGGGTGTTGATTTTATTTAGTGCTCGCAATATTTGCGTTTAGTTTTGCACAGATCTGAGTTTTGGAGGGCAAGTCAAAAGGCTTTGTCAGCTGCTGTACGTGTGAGTGTCACATAATTGGAGCCGCGCTAGGATAGGTCGGTTAGTGCGAAAAGCCGCAAACAGATTGGTGGATAGCCATGAAAAATAATTGGTTGAGAAAGTAGGTGAAAAGGATTTTGGGATTGAAATTCACTTCCTGATTCAATAGAAAGTAGCGTAAATTACAGAGATAACATTTTTTAAAGCTTTATGTTCACTCCAACAGCACCCCCCTGCACTGACTGAGAATGCCCTCAACCTAGGCATCGTCCTCGACTCTTCCCTATCCATGACCTGCCAGGTCAACTCAGTCATCTCCTCCTGCTGGCACACACTCCGCAAACTTCAGAAGATCTTCAGATGGTTCCCAGCAGACTCTTCCCTATCCATGACCTGCCAGGTCAACTCAGTCATCTTCTCCTGCTGGCACACACTCCGCAAACTTCAGAAGATCTTCAGATGGTTCCCAGCAGACTGTCACAGGACAGTCACCCACGCCTTAGTCTCAAGCAAGCTTGACTACGGCAACACCCTCTATGCTGGCACCTCGACTAGGAAAATAAAAAAAACTACAACTTATCCAGAACGCTGCTGCCTGGACCTCCCACACCGAGAACACATCCCCCAACACCTGAGGACCCTCCACTGGCTCCCCGTTGAGAAACAAATCACCTTTGAGCTACTCACCCACACGTACAAGGCCATACACAATTCAGGACCAGCCTACAAGAACCACCACGTGTCCTTCTACACCCCATCAGATCCCTCCGCTCTGCCCAGATAGCCCTGACCACCATCCCTCGCATCCACAAAACCACCGCCGGAGGACGATCCTTCACCTACATTGCAGCAAAGAGCTGTAACAATCTCCGCCTGCAACTCAAACAAAGCACATCGCTCACCATCTTCAGGAAGAACCTCAAGATGTGCCACTTTGGATGAGGCCCCTCCACCCCCCAGCACCTTGAGACCCTAACGGGTGAGTAGCCATGCTTTACAAAAACTGATTGACTGAATAGGAGAAATTACACCACCAGAAGGTAGACCCGCCTAAATTGTATTTGAAGAACAAGGTGCTGTGTCATGTCTTTTGCTGAAACAGTGTTGCAAAGAAACAGAGAGAGATAAGAGCTTAGCATTCCCTACCCATGGAACATTTAATTTGAGGATTTTTTGAGAATTTGAAAAGAGTACTGTATGATTTGAAACCTCCTCCGAGACCTGCACAATTTGAAGCATTAGCTATTTGGTAACTAGTAGCTAGACAGCAACAGCAACTACAATTTGAGAGAAGAATGAGAGAAGCTGAGAAAACTTTAGCAGAGGCTAGATGGGATAGGGAGCAGAAATGTTTGAGAGCTGAGACTTTACAGGGAATTAAGATGTTTCTGGTAATTACACAAGAGAACGGAAACAAGGCTAAAAAGAGTACTAAAAAGAGGGATTCCAATCCTTCGGATGACAGGGAGCAGAAATCCACAGAGCCTAGCAAGTCTTTAACTTACGATGGGGACTCAGATGATGATGAGTTTATTTTACAGTTACTGAGAAATCCTCCCCTACCAAATGCAGCACATGAGAGAGGTTCAAGGACTAGTGTAGACCCAACAGCTCCGATACCAATTGAATCTACACAAAGCCAGACACAGGTTAGTCATAATGTTTCAGCTATTTCTGCAATTCAAAGGCACATGCCGCAGAGTGATATACCCAGAATTTATCCAGATGTACCTATTATAGATACTGCAACAAACGTACTAGTGCTGACAGGACAGGCTGCCGTCATTGATCCAGATAGAGTCTACCCTGAATTTGATGTCCCTGATACAGACACAGACGATCCAGAGGTACACCCCTATAACAGGATCACAGTCAGAAATGTCTGCCTTGACAAGTCAGAACACAGGAATAATGTACCATAGAGATCCAAATGTCTGACCAAGTGCAGATGAAGTGTCAGTACCGGTTACCATAGGTCCAGTCATGCCACTGTTTGCCCAAGGAAATAAGAGCAGTGAACAGAAAATCCTGAATCCAAGTGTAGAGAGGGAGAGATTCACTGAGATTGCAAGAATGATGACTCCCATGAGACCAATATTTGTTGAAACAGGACCATTAATTGATTTGAGCTACACAAGGACCCCACTGAATGATTTGGGAAGACAGGAATTATCTCCTAACCCAGTTGCAATGACACCAGAGACCCCGAGCTTAACATTACAGCAAGTGACCGGTGTGAGTGCAAACAACATTTCATTACAAGGGTGGACAGCTCATCAGTTAACTGAATGGTCAGAGAACTTGAGTAGCACCTAAGGAGATTCCATCAGAAGAAGTGCACTGAATTTGACCAGGCTTAGACTAGAGGCAGAAGACCTAATCGAGTGAACAATGGGGTTAGACAGAATTGACTCATTCTGAGTAAACGAGTTACGTTATTTGTACAAACTAATGACCAACAAAGCAGGAATAGTACATCAGAAATAAGCAGACTTGGCAGGAAAATATGTAATAGAAATTGAGAAAACCAAACATTTAAAGACGAGTTACAGAATAGAGTTTGACTCAAAGGACTTTGAGAACATGAAAGTACTGTGGTTGAATGTTCACATTAGGGAATTAATTCAGAACATTCAAACATGGGCAGCATTAGATAAGTAGGAAGGCAGATGGGTGAAGAAGAGAGACAAGAAGAAAAGGGATTCTGCAAATCTTACTGCGAATGTGCAGCAAGTTTAGGATCCAGTTAAAATCTTACCAATGAGAGAGATTCCAGGAGGGAATTTTGTCCATGTCCCTTGGAGCAGAAGTGACATTAAGGGGGTCATTCTGACCTCGGCGGTAAAAGGCGCTTACCGCCGGTCAGAAGACCGCCATAACACCGCCGCGGGCGCGGGAAACCGCCACGGTCATTCTGACCCGCAACAGGCAAACCGCCAAAAACCCGCCAACCACAAAAGTCCGCCACACCAACGGCCAGCGAAAAACTGGCGATGATCAAACCTCCACCGTCACGCCAACAGAAATACGCCCATTCCATTCCGACCCACGAATCCACGCGGCGGTCTTTCAACCGCAGTATTCCATTGGCGGTACACACCGCCGCGGTCAAAATACACACACAGCTCCAAAACACGGCCACATTGGACATTTTGAAATACGCACACCTGATACACATACAAACACCACTCCCACACACCCAACACAATATAAAACACACACCCACATCACCCACAAACCCCTACGACCACCATTTATTGACTAAGGCCAGAGAGAGACACCACTAGCTAGTACAGAGCATTCACAGGCACATTACACCATCACCCACACAACATCCACGCACAAAACACCACACACCACCACACTCCCCACACTCATCACCACAAACACCACCCCACACCTCATCCACACCACCCCATGGCACCCCAAAGACACCCCAGGTTTTCAGACGCTGAACTCAGGGTCATGGTGGAGGAAATAGTTCGGGTAGAGCCCCAGCTCTTCGGGACACAGGTGCAGCACACCACCATTGCCAGGAAGATGGAGCTATGGCAAAGAATAGTGGACAGGGTCAACGCTGTGGGTCAGCATCCACGAAATCGGGATGACATCAGGAAGCGGTGGAATGACCTACGGGGGAATGTGCGTTCCATGGTATCCAGACACAACATCGTGGTGCAGAAGACTGGCGGCGGACCCCCACCTCAACCCCCAGAATTTACAACATGGGAGGAACAGGTCTTGGCGATCCTGCATCCTGAGGGCCTCGCAGGAGTAGGCGGAGGAATGGACTCTGGTAAGTCTAATCTCAACTACTTCATCGCCCCCCACCCACCGGCATGCCAAATCATACCCCCACCCTCCCCCCCCCCACCCCCATCACACATCCTCCTTGCTAATGTCTCACCATCACAACCCACCCATCCCAACACCAAGCCCTGCATGCGACCACAAACCATGGACACCAATCACCCAAGCATGCCCACTGCATATACCCATCCATCCCCCCCTAAACCACCGTCACAACAGCCCCCACAAGGGAATGCCAGCACTGGGGTACACGGGCACCCACCCATTGCACGCTATGGCACACACAGAAGCAATAACCATACTCTTATAGCCCTGCAGGACCCGAACGCCACGACACCGCCCAGGAGGGACCAGAAATGTCCATTCCACCCCCAGAAGAGGCCCACAGTGATGACAGCAGCTCTGTCTCCCTGGACCCAGATGACCAGCCCAGCCCATCGGGGACCTCAGGACAGTCGGTTCCCCTCAGACAGCCACAGGCCACAGCAGACCTACCCCCCTCTGGGAACACCAGCACAGCACCCACCCAGCGGGCCCATGCCTCTGTCTCCAGGACACGTCAATCAGCGGTGTGTCCACCACTACAGGGCACCCAGGGTAACCCACCACCCCAACAACAACAGGGACCTGGGGGCAGTGGTAGTGGGCACACGGTCCAGGGGACAGAGGCCCAGGGAAACAGGGGAACTGGGAGGGCTACTGTGCGACAGGGGGGGGACAGGCCTAGGGAACCCACTCTCCACGAGGCCCTATCCTCCATCATGGGAGCATACCACCACTCCCAGGAGACGATGGCGACGGTCCTGGCCAGGTTCCAGGAGATCCAGGAACTGCAGGAGGAACAGTTTATGGGGTTCAGGGAAGAACTCAGAAACATCAGTTCCGCAATGGGCACCATCGTTGTGGCTCTCAATCAGATTGTCAGCACATTGCGGGACCATGTGGCACCACAAAGGGCCCCTGTCACTAGCATGGACCAAGAACAGGCTACCACCTCCGCCGGCGCTAGTGGACAGGAGGCCCCGACACAAGAACAACAGGCCACCAGAACCCCACCCCCTGCAGAAGGAGAACCACCCCGCAAGCGGTGCCTGAGATCTAGGAAGAAGACAGAGTAGGATGCCAAGACCCCCGCCAGGAGAGTATACCCCCTGATTGTCATCCCACTGTCCCACATTGTCACCCTGTCCAACCTTAAACTGCCCCTGCTCCACCTTCCACAGGCATATGGACAATGCACCTGTGAGACTGAAAATCTGGACTCTGCCATGGACATTCCTCCACCATCACCCATCACCGAATTGCAACCATTACCCAAAATTGAGCACTTTAATAAACACACTTATTGCACAAAATTAATCTGGAGTCTGCCTGTATTTTTTAACAAATGTATTACACAGAACCGTGCCAAAATGTCCAGTTACATTGGGATGACAACATACCTCTGTCACACAGCTGTAGTCCATGGGGAAACAAAGCAGAGGTCACGGAGTGGGGCCCACATCTCTGAAATTGGAAGTGAAAGTCACAACTCAGTTAACATACACTGGGGGGAAACTCAGACAGTAGAGAGACAGGAAAATTTAAGTAAATGTAAAATGCCGGTGTTGATTCTTACCTGTATGTCATTGAAAATACTGCTGTATTACTGTGTCCCTGTTGTCTGTGTCGTGCTCTTCGTCTTCCTCCTCTTCACTCTCCGCAGGCTCCACAGCTGCCACAACACCACCATCTGGACCATCCTCCTGCAGGAAAGGCACCTGGTGTCGCAAAGCCAGGTTGTGAAGCATACAGCAGGCCAGGATGATATGGCACACCTTCTTTGGTGAGTACATTAGGGATCCACCTGTCATATGGAGGCACCTAAACCTGGCCTTCAGGAGGCCGAAGGTCCGCTCGATCACCCTCCTAGTACGCCCATGGGCCTCATTGTACCGTTCCTCTGCCCTTGTCCTGGGATTCCTCACTGGGGTCAGTAGCCATGACAGGTTGGGGTAACCAGAGTCACCAATTAGCCACACACGGTGTCTCTGAAGTAGTTCTATCACGTAAGGGATGCTGCTATTTCGCATGATGTACGCGTCATGCACTGACCCAGGGAACTTGGCATTTACATGGGAGATGTACTGGTCTGCCAAACAGACCACCTGGACATTCATGGAATGATAACTTTTTCTGTTCCCGTACACCTGTTCACTCGTGCTGGGGGGGACCAAAACAACATGTGTCCCATCAATTGCACCAATGATGTTGGGAATATGTCCAAGTGCATAGAAATCACCCTTCACTGTAGCCAAATCGCCCACCTCAGGGAAAACAATGTAGCTCAGCATGTATTTCAGCAGGGCAGACAACTCTCTGGACAACACCTTGGAAAACATAGGCTGAGACATCCCTGATGAAATGGCCACTGTTGTTTGAAATGACCCACTTGCCAAAAAATGGAGTACTGACAGAACCTGCACTAGAGGGGGGATCCCTGTGGGTTGGCGGATGGGTGACATCAGGTCTGGCTCCAGCTGGGCACACAGTTCCTGTATAGTGGCTCTGTCAAGCCTGTATGTCAGTATGACATGTCTTTCTTCCATTGTCGAGAGGTCCACCAGCGGTCTGTACACGGGAAGATTCCTCCATCTCCTCGCAAGTCCCAGCGGACAGTGCCTAGGAAGGACAACATGGAGCACAGAGTCAACCAACCCACAGGTACGTTCCCACAGCTTGCACATAACACGATTCTCCATGCATTGAATGGCTTGTATGAGTGTTGATGCAAGGCCTAGGCATGTGTGACGCAGTAGAAATTAAGATATGGGGGCCCTTGAAATGGCGGCTGCCTGACCTGTGAAGTGCGACAGTGGGATGTGAGGTCAATGCGCTGGCGTGGCACACCGTGGCGGTAGGCGGTCGAAGACCGCGGCGCAAAGCCGCATTGGTAAACATTGAACCCTATGGGTTTCAGGAGCCAATGACGATGTGCGCCGGCGGTCGTGGTACGCCCCGCCACGTGACCGCCATTTTCTATCTGCTTAATCACTCGATACCTGATCATCCACAGGAGAGGACCTATACTGCAAGTGCTGCTGTGACCTCGGTCTGGAAGAGACAATGGCTGCTGCGACTGGGGAAAGGGACCCTGCCTTCACTTCTGAAGAATTGGAGAAACTCGTGGATGGGGTCCTCCCCCAGTATGTGCTACTCTACGGTCCTCCAGACCAACAGTTAAGTACACTGGGACCATGCTTTGTGGCCAATGCCTGGGTTGAGTGGGGTGAATGAAAGATGGTGGGGAGGGGAGCGAATGAGGCATGCATCAAATGACAGATGAGAGCATGTGCCACATGGCAAGGGTGGGGATGGGGGGCCACTCACATCGAGCATGCAGAAGGTTATGATTTTTTATTTTCTCCCCCTGTACATGTCACATAGGTCAGCGCCCATCAGAAAATTGACATTTGGCGTGCCATCGCCACGGACGTCCGGACCCTGGGGGTCCACAACAGACGGGGCACCCACTGCCGGAAGAGGTGGGAGGACATCCGCCGCGGGAGCAGGAAGACCGCAGAGGCTCTGCTGAGGATGGCCTCCCAACGTAGGAGGGGTGCCAGTAGTACCTTGACCCCCCTGATGTCCCGGATCCTGGCGGTGGCCTACCCCGATTTGGATGGGCGCGTGAGGACATCACAGCAGACACAAGGGGGTGAGTACAAGCACATTCTGCTGATTTAGCGCACATTGGAGGTGTCTGGGTGGGGGAGGAGGGCTTTGGATATCCCTAGGCCAGGGCGATTTCTGTAGGCTAGGCCCCTCCGTTAGGCATGGCCCTGTGCCCCCACCCCCCACCTCTGTAGGTTGCCTAGTACAGCTATTCATGGCCCTGTGTCACCTATGTGTGGAGTTGTCGTCCATAGGCTTGTAGGCCATGTCCCACGGATTGAGTAGTGTACCCCAAGTGTGCGGCGTAGTGCAGGGGGCTTCTGTGTCTGTCCTCTCCGCCAATGGTGTCGCCAATGCATGCACTCAACATGTCTTTGTATCTCCACCCCCCCCTTTTTTGGTGGTCTTCCTGTTCATGTGTGCAATAGCATCATCAGGCGGAGGAGAAGTGGCATCGGAGGACGAGGGAGCTGCATCTCACATGGCCATGGAGGGCCATGCAACTGACTCGGAATTCACCAGTGAGACGGAGGGCGAGGGGAGCTCCACAGCGGGGACACGTAGTGACATCAGCGACACAGACACGTCCACGGAAGGGCGCACCGCAACAACAGGTACAGCCGCCACCCAGTGCACCAGCTCCGCCCTCCCAGCAGCCTCTCAGCCTTCGCGCTGTGCCCGCTCACCCAGGAAGATGGGCATCTCCTTCGCCCCAGGCACCTCAGGCCCTGCCCCAGTTACCCCTGCTGCCCTCAGTGAGGAGGTCATTGACCTCCTGAGGACGCTCATCGTTGGGCAGTCTACCCTTTTGAATGCCATCCAGGGTGTAGAAAGGGAGGTGCACCGGAGTAATGCATACCTGGAGGGCATTCATTCGGGTCAGGCTGCCCATCAGCGATTGTTCAACGCTCTGGCCTCAGCACTGACGGCAGCCATTGCCCCTGTCTCCTACCTCCCTCCTCCAACTTCCTCAACCCAGTCCCACTCCCCTGTACCTCTGCCTATCCCAGACACACCTACAGACCAGCCTGCACACACCTCAACACCCAAGGGAAGCTCATCCAGACATAAGCACCACACATCACACAAGCATTCACACAAGCAACATCCACATGCAGACATGCCAACAGCCACTGCCTCCTCTGTGTCCCCCTCCTCCTCGTCTCCCTCCTCCCTCCCTGTGACGTCTCCACTCACACTTGCATGCACAACATCTTCAGCCACTACGTCCATCACCAGCACACCCACCAGAACACTCCGCACACGTGCAGTCACCACCCCCACTACCATTTACACGTCCCCTGTGTCCTCTCCCAGTGTGTCTGTCACCCCCTCTTCCAAACCACACAAACGCAGGCAGTCACCCACCCAACAGCCATCCACCTCACGACAGCCTCCAGCACAAGCACCTACACCCAAAGACACCAGACTTCACTCTCCTACAACCACATCCTCTTCCTCCACTCCCATACCCACTACAACTACCCGTCCCTGTCTTTCTAAATTGATTTTCCTTTCCAACCTTGACCTCTTTCCAACAACTGACCCACCCCCTCCATCTCATAAGACTCCAATCAGCACCTCAGCCACCACAAAACCTGGACCTACAAAGACAATAGTCCAAGGATTTTGGAGTCCACCACCTTCAAGGCCAGCTACTTCGGCTAGGAGTAAAGAGACGGCCAGCCGTCTCTGCACCGCTCCGCTGGGCCCTTCATCTCAAGCACTGCTCCGCTGGGCACCGCCGTCTCTGCACCGCTCCGCTGGGCCCTTCATCTCAAGCACCGCTCCGCTGGGCACCGCCGTCTCTGCAATGCTCCGCTGGGCCCTTCATATCAAGCACAGCTCCGCTGGGCACCGCCGTCTCTGCACCGCTCCGCTGGGCCCTTCAACTCAAGCACCGCTCCGCTGGGCACCGCCGTCTCTGCACCACTCCGCTGGGCCCTTCATCTCAAGCACCGCTGGGCACCGCCGTCTCAAGCACCGCTGGCCCATTGGCAGAAGGGGCAGGCCTGCATCTGTGTCGGGCAGGGCTGCACGAAGCACTCTGGGCACCATGCCTCCTCCAGAACCAGTGGAGTCTGTAATCCACTTGTGAGACTGTGGCTTTGCACTCCCCAGGATGGCACAGTGGGCAATCCACCCACTGTAGAGACTCGTGAGACTGTGGCTTTGCACTCCCCAGGATGGCAAAGTGGGCAATCCACCCACTGTAGAGACTTGTGAGACTGTGGCTTTGCACTCCCCAGGATGGCACAGTGGGCAATCCACCCACTGTAGAGACCTGTGAGACTGTGGCTTTGCACTCCCCAGGATTGAACAGTGGCCATGGAGGCCCCTCGTGGATCTGGCGTCGTGGACTCATCTGGCTGAGGTGCTCCCCCTTCCCATCCCCCTGAGGTGCCTGTAGTTTTGCTATCTGATGCCCCTGCAGTGTTCTCTCCATTGGAGTCGGGTATCCTGTGTGGGCTTTGCCCATGTGTTTAGGCCCATTGACCCACGAACAATGACTGATACCCAATTTGGACAGGACAATTTACATATGTATATATAGTTATAGATGTTTGATATATTTTTTAACTTAGCCGTACAATATACTTCAAATTTCATGGTCATTTTATTTTGTCTTTGCATTCTTCTGGGGGGTTTGGGGGTGTCACTCTGAGTTGTTGCTCTGCATTGATGTGTATGTAGTTGTGGTTGAGGGTGAGGGTGGGTGTGTTGCGTATGTGTGTCCCTGTAATTTTTTGCCTCCCCCTCCCGTGTGTCAGAGGTGCAGTACTCACCGTTGTCTTCTGCGCCGGCGTTCGTGCTCCTGGTAGAGGAGCAGGAAGACAATGGCTGGTAGGATGTCTAGTTCGGGTTCCATGCTGTCCAGATTCCTCGTGGAGTGTGTAGAGGTCAGCGTTTTCCGTTCGTAATGTCTGTTTCCGCCTTGTTTTTATCGGCGGGGCTACCGCCCCGGAAAAGGTGGCGGATTGGTGGGTTGTGATAGGGTGGGCGGTACATTGTCTACCGCCTGTCTGTTGGCGGTCACCGCCGCGCTGTTTGTTTGTCCCGCCGTGGCGGTCGGAGTGTTAAAGTGGCGGTCTCTGTTGGCGGTTTCCGCCAGGGTCAGAATTCCATTTTTTTTACCGCCTGCCTGTTGGCAGGTTGGCCGCCGCTTTAACACCGACCGCCAGGGTTGGAATGACCCCCTAAGTCCTTTACAAATGAATATCCCAGGTTGAGAGAAAAGCCAGTGCAACAGTACCAACAGACCAGATAGGTTTGTGAAGCTTGCAAAATGCCTGTAAGAGGATTTGAGCACCCTGTTACAAACAGTGATTCAAGCAGATTTGAGGATCGAGTGCAAGAAAAGTGTAGATTGGCCTACAAGAGAACCTCAGAGAGATCCAGCAACGGGTGCTCCATCTCTTGACATAATGAAATTTTACTACAAGGTGATTGAATTTTTGAAAACAATAATTTTACCCAAGAATATTGACTGGCAGATAATAGACAGGACAGCGCAAAAAGGGAAAGAGTCAGTACATGCGTACTATGAGAGATTGTTTCAGGCTTTTAAACATTACAGTGGGATAGAAACAATTGAGCCGAAAGACATGATTTATTTTGTGTTCAGATGTGTTGAAGGATTGAGAACCAAAATTAGCCAGATGATTAACTGTCATTTGATTTGTTGGCAAACAAAGTTGACTAATGAAGTATTGCTGTATGCCAAGTACTGTAGTGATGAGAATGAGTTGAAAATAAAGACAATGGTGATGCAGATTAAAGCAGTACAAACAGGAATGCAAGGAAGTTTTCTACATCAGCAGCAAAGAAACCTGTGGATACAAAACCAGGCGAAAGGTAGAGATCGGGGTGGAATTGGAAATCAGAATTGTGGTCCTGATTTGAATACTGTGGTTATACAGAATGATGTGCAGGGGATGAAAAGAATGTTACCATGTCACACTTGAGAAGGCCTCGGACATTGGAAACAGAAGTGTCCGATGTTATTACAGGAAGGTGCTAATACAATATTCAAAATACCACGGCACACCCTATTTTGAATTATGTAGTCCAATCTGAAAAGACGAGTCTTGCGCAGTCACGTTTCACCGTTCATAATTCTTTTATTTTTCCAAAGATGAACAAAATAACAAGGAGCAGCTAGTCCCATGCAACAACAGCCGACACGTGTTTCGTCAGATTGACTTTTTCAAGACTGTAGATATAAGTACTTAAAATATGCAATCAGGAAAGTATGCACAGAAATATTCCCATTAAAACATTGAAATGTACCAAAGTACACAGATATCACACAAGATTCTATTAGGCGTCCAAGTGATGGTGTGTAGGAAAGTCCTTTTTTTTTGCCTGATCACCCCCACTCTTTCTGGATAGGTACTGGTGGTTACTGACTCTTGGCTGTGCCCTGGGTACTGCTTACCAGTCCCAGGGCCAGTGCTCTGTGTAAAATGGATATGCAAATTAGGCTAATTATAATTGGCTAAGTTAACCTACCTATAAGTCCCTAGTATATGGTAGGGCATGTAGGTTTAGGGACCACAGCATAGGTGGTGCACAGCTAGGTGCATTGCTGAGGTGCCCAGTGTCATTTTAAAAGCAAGCCTGCCTTGCTGGCTGCTTTTAAATTAAAGTTATATGCAAATTCGACTTTGGAATTAAAGGTACTTCCAAAGTCTTAAACTACCTTATTTTTACATATAAGTCACCCCTAAGGTGTGCCCTATGTGCCCCTAGGGCTGGGTGCCATGTAACTATAAGCAGGGACTTTATAAAAATAGATTTATAAGCCCTGGTGAGGTAAAAACAGCCAAATTCGTTTTTCCCTCATGGAAGTAAATGGCCTTCATAGGCTAGAATGGGCAGACTTTATTTTAAATTTTAAAGTCTCCTTAAATGTTACATACCAAGAATTTGGTTTCAAATTGATTGTTGTAATAAATCCCACAACTTCCAGTTGTTGGATTTAATATAACTTGTCCAGGTAAAAAGTTTAGACTTTACCTAAAAAGTTGCCAATTTCAGCTCTGCATTGTTTTTGCTGCTGTGCTCTGATTGGCCAGCCTGCAGCAGCTTCTGCCAGGCTACTTTAATGAGGTGTGAAGTGGCCTGGCTTCACACAAAGGAATGTGCTTGGGGGAGAGAATCTCCCCTCAGCAGATGGTGAGGCAGGAAGGGGGAGGGCTGCCAAACTGGTCTTCAAAGGCAGAGAAGGACATCTGGAGCACCCAGCAACACCCCCACATCCTGCAACCCCAGACAGCTAGGTGCTCCCTTGATTAGATTAGGAGAGGGCAGGAGAGGGGTGGGTTTATGATTTTTAGCCACACCAGTGGGTGGGCTCAGCCAGATCTCTCCTCCAAAAATCAGATTCATCCATTTTGGATTTTTAGAGACTGTTGCCTTCTGGGATGGATTTTTGCCACACTTCCCAGGAAGTGGTCATCACAGGGGGACGACCCTGTCCCTGATTGGAGAACCAGGGCCCCCCTGCTTTTCACCCAGGAGCAAGGATAAAACTGGCAGACCTGCACCCACGCCTCAGATCCCCACCAAATTTCAAGAAGAAGGAACTACAAGGAGAAGAAGGACTGCCCTGCTGGACCCCTGGCCTGCACCTGGACCCTGCACTCAGAAGGACTGCACTAGCTGCACACTTGGGCTTCACCACAAGAAGGACTTTGCCTGGCTTCAACTGGTTCAAGGAGGGACTCCCTGTTTGCTACAGGTGAAAAATTGCTATCCAGAGTCCCCTGCACCAACTCCTGAAAAAGTGACCAGCTGACCACTGTCCAGTGGCCAAAAAGGAGTTTGCGCCAGGTGCATTCTGGGAGTTGAAGTCCGCACTTCCCAAGGACCATCACAGAACTTCTGGACCCTTGGGGTGAGCTGTGGACCCCAAAAGAACCTTAAAAGAACATCTGGGTGAAGCCCCAGAAGTTTGGAAAAGATTGGAGAATTTTTGAAAAAAAGCTCCATAAAGTGACCGACCCGACGCGGAAATTCTATCCGGCTTGCCTCAACCGCGACCCGGCCTGACTTCGTGGTTCGTCCCGGTAAAGAAAAACATCCAAAAAAGAGACTAAGTCCGAAGGTAAAAAGTTGACCGGGACCTCCCAGCCATCGTATCCGAGAAGGGCTCCACGGACGTCGGATCAAGATCCAGGTTTACCCCGGTCGAAGGATTTTCATCTCGAAAAAACGACTAAGTCCGAAGGTGAAAATCACCACCGAGGAAACCGACTTCGCGTATCCGGACAAGGGCTCCAGGAGGTCGGATTCAACAGGCAGGTTCGTCCCGGGGAAGAAAAACATCAAAAAAGAGACTAAGTCAGAAGGTAACTTTTTAACCGAGGCCTCCCGCGACTTGTAGCCGAGCAGGGCTCCATCGCGGTCGGCCTGAAAGTTTGACTTGCCCCGGTCCTGGTGCAACCAGATGACCCGATTGGCGCTTTTTGTTTCTAAGCGCTAGAAAATAATAATAATTTAAAAATTCATATCTCCGGTTCCCATGAACCGATTTTAATCGTTTTTGTGTCATTTTAAAGATAAAAATATAAGCTATTTTTATAATTTGGTTTTGGATTTTTAAACTGTTTCCTGTGTTTTATTTAATTACTGTTTTGTGATATTTGAATGCTTTACACTTTGTCTCCTAAGTTAAGCCTTGACGCTCGTTGCCAAGCTACCAAGGGTTGAGCTGGGATTAATTTACTGAGACCTAACTGTACCTATGTGGAGGTTAGTGGCTTGTTGCTAGGTGTAGGTACCTACCTGCCCTACCAATAACCCATTTTCCAACATAATTGGAAGCAGCGACGGGATCCTGTACTTGTGTTCAATATCACGTTACAGTTTTAGGTAAAACAAATTAAAAATCCTTTAAATTGTCCTAGTGCAAAAATTGTTTTTAATTTTTAATTTTAATTAATTTTTAATTAATTTGGATTAATTTCAATTATTGAATTTTTGTAATTTTTCTAAATTCTTGTTTCCAATTTTTGCAAAAAGTTTTTGTTGACACAAAACTAGGGAACCATGGAGCTTGATCTGGCTAGCCTACCCACACTGACAGTAGTCCAGCTTAGGGGGTTGTGTATTGAAAGAGGGTTGCCTGCAACCACTAATCTCAGTAAGGAAATCCTGATTAAATCCCTGACAGCATGGGCTGAGGCCCAAGAGGTAGAGACAGAGGAAGCTCCAGAGGAGGAAGAAAAAGGGGAAGATGCTAGCTCTAACCTTTCAGGGGAGGGAAGGCATCAGACCCCAAGTGAGGAAGAGGAGGAACGGTCCTCAGTGGATACAGTCACTAGGGGCAGACCCAAAGCTAGTGGTAGGAAGGGGGTCCTTTCAGGAGGAGAGAACCCATCCATCAGAGAAAGAGAGCTGGAAGCCCAGCTAGCCTACATAGCTTTGGAGGCAGATAAGCTTGCCCTAGAAAAGAAAAAGTGGGCAAGCAAAGAAAAAAAAGATGGAGGCAGCGAGAAAGAAACTGAGGTGTCCCTGGGTGGGGGTTTTGCCCCCAGATTACCCAAAGGGGTGGTTCCTGCCTATGTAGAGGGGGATGACATAGATAAGTGGCTGGGGGCCTTTGAGAGGGCCCTCCAGATGAGGAATGTCAAGCCTCAGTACTGGGGTTCACTCCTTTGGGAGTTAGTTCCCAACTCTGGGAGGGATAGGCTCCTAACCATGAGTGGGGAGGATGCAGACTCATACCCCAGTATGAAGAGTTGCTTGACTAAAAAGTTTGGTCTAACCCCAGAGCAGTATAGGCTTAAGTTTAGGGACACCCAAAAGACAAGCACCCAGTCCTGGGTGGACTTTGTGGACATTTCAGTAAAAGCACTGGAGGGCTGGATACAGGGCAACAGGGTAAGTACCTTTGAGGGGCTGTACAATTTGATTATGAGGGAGCACCTTCTAACTAATTGTGTCCAAGAGAGGCTCCGCCAGTATCTAGTAGACTCTAGGTTGACCAACCCCAGAGATCTGGGGGAGGCAGCAGATGTCTGGTTAAGAACTAGGGTTAACCAGAAACCCCCAGGGGGTGATCAGAAAAAGGGAGGACATGGTTCTTCTCAGGGGAAGAACCAGGGGAAAGATGACAAAAAACCCAAAGAGTCCTCACAAGAGTCCCCAAAAACTTCTCAGGGAGGGGGAGCCCCGAGCCAATTCACTTTTAAAGGGAAAGGGTATCAGGGAAAGAATTATGATCCTGCTAAAGCAGGAAAGTTTCAGGAGCTTGCTAAGGCCGGCAAGTGTTTTGACTGTCATCAGCCAGGACATAAAAGAGGAGATGCTATCTGCACCAAGAAGCCCCCCACTGGTGGGCAATCCCAGGGGATTGCTAGTGTAGGGTTGGGGGTGGAAGTTGGCCCAGGGGTGGAATCAGGGTACACTGAGGTCACCTTAGTATCCGTGGGTGGGGTGGACATTGCAACTATGGCCACCTTACCTCCCATCATGGAGAGGTATAGGCAGAAGCCTAAAGTCAATGGGACTGAAGTGGAAGCTCTGAGAGATACAGGAGCCAGTGTGACAATGGTCGCAGAAAAGCTGGTTTCTCCAGAGCAGGTCTTACCTGGTGTCTTCCACCAGGTGACTCATGCAGATACCAGAACCAAACTCCATCCCATGGCTATGGTGAGTCTGGAATGGGGAGGTGTGACTGGCCCTAAAAAAGTAGCTGTAGCTCCTGCCCTCCCAGTAGAGTGTCTACTGGGGAATGATCATGAAGCATCTGAGTGGTCAGAAGTGGAAAGAATGGGTGTGTGCTGTGACCAGGTCACAGGCGGCACAACAGGGGAATGCTGGACACTTGGACCCTGGAACAATGGGCCAAGCCTCCAAGAAAAAGAGAAAAGGCACTGGGTCTGGCTTGCCAGCCCCAACAAGTACAGAGGGTCAGGAAGAATCCAACCCTGAGGGGGAGGATCTGAACTCTGAGGGAGGGACACCTTCCCTGCAAACTCTGCCTGACTTGGCAGAACTGCAAGGGGCAGGTGGGCCCACCAGAGAAGATTTGTGCCAGGGACAAAGAGAGTGTCCCACTCTTGAGGGCCTGAGGCAGACTGCTGCCAGGCAAGAACAAGGGGATACCAGTGGTACCCACAAGGTTTACTGGGAGGATGGAGTTCTCTACACTGAGGCAAGGGCCCTTAAAGAAGGGGCTACTAGGAGAGTAGTGGTCCCCCAAAAGTATAGAGAATTCCTCCTTACCTTAAGCCATGATATCCCCTTAGCTGGTCATTTGGGACAGACCAAGACCTGGAGCAGGCTGGTCAACCATTTTGTTTGGCCCGAAATGTCAGAAAAAGTCAGGGAGTTTTGCAGCTCCTGTGTCACCTGTCAAGCCAGTGGCAAGACAGGGGGCAAACCAAAGGCTCCCTTGATTCCACTGCCAGTGGTTGGGACTCCCTTTGAGAGGGTGGGGATTGACATTGTTGGTCCCCTAGACCCACCAACTGCTTCAGGTAACAGGTACATTGTGGTGGTAGTGGACCATGCCACCAGGTACCCTGAGGCAATACCCCTCCGGACAGTCACTGCTCACACAGTGGCTAGGGCCCTACTTGGTGTGTTCACCAGAGTGGGATTCCCAAAGGAGGTGGTCTCAGATAGGGGCACAAACTTTATGTCAGCCTATCTGAAAGCCATGTGGGAGGAGTGTGGTGTTACTTATAAGTTCAGCACACCCTACCATCCACAGACCAATGGTCTGGTGGAAAGATTCAATAAGACCCTGAAGGGCATGATCATGGGTTTGTCTGACAAACTCAGGAGGAGATGGGATGTCCTCCTCCCATGCCTGCTGTTTGCCTACAGGGAGGTGCCACAGAAGGGGGTTGGATTCAGCCCCTTTGAGTTACTGTTTGGGCACCCTGTAAGAGGCCCATTGTGCTTGGTGAGAGAGTCTTGGGAAAAGCCTCTCAAGGAATCCAAGGAGAATGTGCTGGATTATGTACTAGGCCTGCGGTCTCGCATGGCTGAGTATATGAAGAAGGCAAGCAGAAACCTGGAGGCCAGTCAGGAGCTCATGAAGCTCTGGCATGATCAAAAGGCTACCATGCCTGAGTATCACCCAGGACAGCTGGTGTGGGTTTTGGAGCCCATGGCTCCTAGGGCACTACAGGCCAAATGGACTGGGCCCTATCCAATCCTAGAGAAAAAAGGTGAGGTCACCTACTTGGTGGACCTTGGCACCCCCAGGAATCCTCACAGGATCCTACATGTAAACAGGATGAAACCCCACCAGGACAGGGCAGACATGACCATGCTGATGGTCACTGATGAAGGGAAGGAGGAGGAGGGTGAACCTCTGCCAGACCTCCTGTCCTCAAAGGAAAAAGATGGGTCAGTGGAGGGAGTGGTACTCTCTCCCAAATTGACAGATCAGCAACAACAAGACTGTAAGCAAGTCTTGGGACAGTTTGCTAGTCTGTTCTCCCTGACCCCTGGACTCACCAATTGGTGTGTCCATGATGTTGACACTGGTGACAGCTTGCCTGTCAAGAACAAGCTGTACAGGCTGTCTGACCAGGTCAAGGCCAAAATCAAAGCTGAAGTGGCTAAGATGTTGGACCTGAAGGTAATTGAGCCCTCTGATAGTCCTTGGTCCAGTCCAGTGGTACTGGTGCCCAAAGCTAATCCCCAAGGTTGGAAGAAAGAATTAAGATTCTGTGTGGACTACAGAGGTCTAAATGCAGTCACTAGGACTGATGCTCACCCCATACCTAGAGCTGATGAGCTCATTGACAGGTTGGGGGCTGCCAAATTCCTGAGCACATTTGATCTGACCTCAGGATATTGGCAGATTGCCTTAAGTCCAAGAGCTAAGGAGAGGTCAGCATTTTCCACACCAGAGGGCCACTTTCAGTTCAAGGTGATGCCCTTTGGGATGAAAAATGCTCCTGCCACCTTCCAACGGTTGGTGAATAGAGTCCTGTCTGGGTTGGAATCTTTTAGTGCAGCTTATCTAGATGATATAGCTGTATTTAGTTCCACCTGGAGGGACCACCTGGTCCACCTGAAGGAAGTGCTTCAGGCCCTGCTTCAAGCAGGCCTGACTATCAAGGCAAGCAAGTGCCAGATAGGGCAAAGTTCTGTTGTGTACCTGGGCCACCTTGTTGGTGGAGGCCATGTACAACCTCTCCAGCCCAAGATCCAGACTATCCTGGATTGGGAGGCTCCAAAAACCCAGACTCAGGTCAGGGCCTTTCTTGGCCTGACTGGGTATTACAGGAGGTTTGTTCAGAATTTTGGGACCATAGTGGCCCCTCTGACTGAGCTTACCTCCAAGAAACAACCCAAGAAGGTCATTTGGACCCCAGAGTGTCAGAAAGATTTTGACACTCTAAAACAGGCTATGTGTTCAGCACCAGTGTTACTGGCCCCTGACTATAGCAAAGAATTTGTAGTGCAAACAGATGCTTCAGAGGAAGGGATTGGGGCAGTGTTAGCACAAGTTAATGAAGAGGGCCATGATCACCCAGTTGCCTTCATCAGCAGGCGACTATTCCCCAGAGAGAAAAAATGGAGTGCCATTGAGAGGGAGGCCTTTGCTGTGGTTTGGTCCCTGAAGAAGTTGAGGCCTTACTTGTTTGGCACTCACTTCCGTGTACAAACTGACCACAGACCTCTCAGATGGTTGATGCAGATGAGGGGGGAGAACCCAAAACTGTTAAGGTGGTCCATTTCCCTACAGGGGATGGACTTCACAGTGGAGCACAGACCTGGGACTGCTCATGCCAATGCAGATGGCCTTTCCAGGTTTTTACACTTAGCTGATGAGGACTACCTGGGTGTAGGTTAGTACCCATCACCTTTCATCTGGGGGGGGGGGCAGTGTAGGAAAGTCCTTTTTTTTTGCCTGATCACCCCCACTCTTTCTGGATAGGTACTGGTGGTTACTGACTCTTGGCTCTGCCCTGGGTACTGCTTACCAGTCCCAGGGCCAGTGCTCTGTGTAAAATGGATATGCAAATTAGGCTAATTATAATTGGCTAAGTTAACCTACCTATAAGTCCCTAGTATATGGTAGGGCATGTAGGTTTAGGGACCACAGCATAGGTGGTGCACACCTAGGTGCATTGCTGAGGTGCCCAGTGTCATTTTAAAAGCAAGCCTGCCTTGCTGGCTGCTTTTAAATTAAAGTTATATGCAAATTCGACTTTGGAATTAAAGGTACTTCCAAAGTCTTAAACTACCTTATTTTTACATATAAGTCACCCCTAAGGTGTGCCCTATGTGCCCCTAGGGCTGGGTGCCATGTAACTATAAGCAGGGACTTTATAAAAATAGATTTATAAGCCCTGGTGAGGTAAACACAGCCAAATTCGTTTTTCCCTCATGGAAGTAAATGGCCTTCAAAGGCTAGAATGGGCAGACTTTATTTTAAATTTTAAAGTCTCCTTAAATGTTACATACCAAGAATTTGGTATTAAATTGATTGTTGTAATAAATCCCACAACTTCCAGTTGTTGGATTTAATATAACTTGTCCAGGTAAAAAGTTTAGACTTTACCTAAAAAGTTGCCAATTTCAGCTCTGCATTGTTTTTGCTGCTGTGCTCTGATTGGCCAGCCTGCAGCAGCTTCTGCCAGGCTACTTTAATGAGGTGTGAAGTGGCCTGGCTTCACACAAAGGAATGTGCTTGGGGGAGAGAATCTCCCCTCAGCAGATGGTGAGGCAGGAAGGGGGAGGGCTGCCAAACTGGTCTTCAAAGGCAGAGAAGGACATCTGGAGCACCCAGCAACACCCCCACATCCTGCAACCCCAGACAGCTAGGTGCTCCCTTGATTAGATTAGGAGAGGGCAGGAGAGGGGTGGGTTTATGATTTTTAGCCACACCAGTGGGTGGGCTCAGCCAGATCTCTCCTCCAAAAATCAGATTCATCCATTTTGGATTTTTAGAGACTGTTGCCTTCTGGGATGGATTTTTGCCACACTTCCCAGGAAGTGGTCATCACAGGGGGACGACCCTGTCCCTGATTGGAGAACCAGGGCCCCCCTGCTTTTCACCCAGGAGCAAGGATAAAACTGGCAGACCTGCACCCACGCCTCAGATCCCCACCAAATTTCAAGAAGAAGGAACTACAAGGAGAAGAAGGACTGCCCTGCTGGACCCCTGGCCTGCACCTGGACCCTGCACTCAGAAGGACTGCACTAGCTGCACACTTGGGCTTCACCACAAGAAGGACTTTGCCTGGCTTCAACTGGTTCAAGGAGGGACTCCCTGTTTGCTACAGGTGAAAAATTGCTATCCAGAGTCCCCTGCACCAACTCCTGAAAAAGTGACCAGCTGACCACTGTCCAGTGGCCAAAAAGGAGTTTGCGCCAGGTGCATTCTGGGAGTTGAAGTCCGCACTTCCCAAGGACCATCACAGAACTTCTGGACCCTTGGGGTGAGCTGTGGACCCCAAAAGAACCTTAAAAGAACATCTGGGTGAAGCCCCAGAAGTTTGGAAAAGATTGGAGAATTTTTGAAAAAAAGCTCCATAAAGTGACCGACCCGACGCGGAAATTCTATCCGGCTTGCCTCAACCGCGACCCGGCCTGACTTCGTGGTTCGTCCCGGTAAAGAAAAACATCCAAAAAAGAGACTAAGTCCGAAGGTAAAAAGTTGACCGGGACCTCCCAGCCATCGTATCCGAGAAGGGCTCCACGGACGTCGGATCAAGATCCAGGTTTACCCCGGTCGAAGGATTTTCATCTCGAAAAAACGACTAAGTCCGAAGGTGAAAATCACCACCGAGGAAACCGACTTCGCGTATCCGGACAAGGGCTCCAGGAGGTCGGATTCAACAGGCAGGTTCGTCCCGGGGAAGAAAAACATCAAAAAAGAGACTAAGTCAGAAGGTAACTTTTTAACCGAGGCCTCCCGCGACTTGTAGCCGAGCAGGGCTCCATCGCGGTCGGCCTGAAAGTTTGACTTGCCCCGGTCCTGGTGCAACCAGATGACCCGATTGGCGCTTTTTGTTTCTAAGCGCTAGAAAATAATAATAATTTAAAAATTCATATCTCCGGTTCCCATGAACCGATTTTAATCGTTTTTGTGTCATTTTAAAGATAAAAATATAAGCTATTTTTATAATTTGGTTTTGGATTTTTAAACTGTTTCCTGTGTTTTATTTAATTACTGTTTTGTGATATTTGAATGCTTTACACTTTGTCTCCTAAGTTAAGCCTTGACGCTCGTTGCCAAGCTACCAAGGGTTGAGCTGGGATTAATTTACTGAGACCTAACTGTACCTATGTGGAGGTTAGTGGCTTGTTGCTAGGTGTAGGTACCTACCTGCCCTACCAATAACCCATTTTCCAACATAATTGGAAGCAGCGACGGGATCCTGTACTTGTGTTCAATATCACGTTACAGTTTTAGGTAAAACAAATTAAAAATCCTTTAAATTGTCCTAGTGCAAAAATTGTTTTTAATTTTTAATTTTAATTAATTTTTAATTAATTTGGATTAATTTCAATTATTGAATTTTTGTAATTTTTCTAAATTCTTGTTTCCAATTTTTGCAAAAAGTTTTTGTTGACACAAAACTAGGGAACCATGGAGCTTGATCTGGCTAGCCTACCCACACTGACAGTAGTCCAGCTTAGGGGGTTGTGTATTGAAAGAGGGTTGCCTGCAACCACTAATCTCAGTAAGGAAATCCTGATTAAATCCCTGACAGCATGGGCTGAGGCCCAAGAGGTAGAGACAGAGGAAGCTCCAGAGGAGGAAGAAAAAGGGGAAGATGCTAGCTCTAACCTTTCAGGGGAGGGAAGGCATCAGACCCCAAGTGAGGAAGAGGAGGAACGGTCCTCAGTGGATACAGTCACTAGGGGCAGACCCAAAGCTAGTGGTAGGAAGGGGGTCCTTTCAGGAGGAGAGAACCCATCCATCAGAGAAAGAGAGCTGGAAGCCCAGCTAGCCTACATAGCTTTGGAGGCAGATAAGCTTGCCCTAGAAAAGAAAAAGTGGGCAAGCAAAGAAAAAAAAGATGGAGGCAGCGAGAAAGAAACTGAGGTGTCCCTGGGTGGGGGTTTTGCCCCCAGATTACCCAAAGGGGTGGTTCCTGCCTATGTAGAGGGGGATGACATAGATAAGTGGCTGGGGGCCTTTGAGAGGGCCCTCCAGATGAGGAATGTCAAGCCTCAGTACTGGGGTTCACTCCTTTGGGAGTTAGTTCCCAACTCTGGGAGGGATAGGCTCCTAACCATGAGTGGGGAGGATGCAGACTCATACCCCAGTATGAAGAGTTGCTTGACTAAAAAGTTTGGTCTAACCCCAGAGCAGTATAGGCTTAAGTTTAGGGACACCCAAAAGACAAGCACCCAGTCCTGGGTGGACTTTGTGGACATTTCAGTAAAAGCACTGGAGGGCTGGATACAGGGCAACAGGGTAAGTACCTTTGAGGGGCTGTACAATTTGATTATGAGGGAGCACCTTCTAACTAATTGTGTCCAAGAGAGGCTCCGCCAGTATCTAGTAGACTCTAGGTTGACCAACCCCAGAGATCTGGGGGAGGCAGCAGATGTCTGGTTAAGAACTAGGGTTAACCAGAAACCCCCAGGGGGTGATCAGAAAAAGGGAGGACATGGTTCTTCTCAGGGGAAGAACCAGGGGAAAGATGACAAAAAACCCAAAGAGTCCTCACAAGAGTCCCCAAAAACTTCTCAGGGAGGGGGAGCCCCGAGCCAATTCACTTTTAAAGGGAAAGGGTATCAGGGAAAGAATTATGATCCTGCTAAAGCAGGAAAGTTTCAGGAGCTTGCTAAGGCCGGCAAGTGTTTTGACTGTCATCAGCCAGGACATAAAAGAGGAGATGCTATCTGCACCAAGAAGCCCCCCACTGGTGGGCAATCCCAGGGGATTGCTAGTGTAGGGTTGGGGGTGGAAGTTGGCCCAGGGGTGGAATCAGGGTACACTGAGGTCACCTTAGTATCCGTGGGTGGGGTGGACATTGCAACTATGGCCACCTTACCTCCCATCATGGAGAGGTATAGGCAGAAGCCTAAAGTCAATGGGACTGAAGTGGAAGCTCTGAGAGATACAGGAGCCAGTGTGACAATGGTCGCAGAAAAGCTGGTTTCTCCAGAGCAGGTCTTACCTGGTGTCTTCCACCAGGTGACTCATGCAGATACCAGAACCAAACTCCATCCCATGGCTATGGTGAGTCTGGAATGGGGAGGTGTGACTGGCCCTAAAAAAGTAGCTGTAGCTCCTGCCCTCCCAGTAGAGTGTCTACTGGGGAATGATCATGAAGCATCTGAGTGGTCAGAAGTGGAAAGAATGGGTGTGTGCTGTGACCAGGTCACAGGCGGCACAACAGGGGAATGCTGGACACTTGGACCCTGGAACAATGGGCCAAGCCTCCAAGAAAAAGAGAAAAGGCACTGGGTCTGGCTTGCCAGCCCCAACAAGTACAGAGGGTCAGGAAGAATCCAACCCTGAGGGGGAGGATCTGAACTCTGAGGGAGGGACACCTTCCCTGCAAACTCTGCCTGACTTGGCAGAACTGCAAGGGGCAGGTGGGCCCACCAGAGAAGATTTGTGCCAGGGACAAAGAGAGTGTCCCACTCTTGAGGGCCTGAGGCAGACTGCTGCCAGGCAAGAACAAGGGGATACCAGTGGTACCCACAAGGTTTACTGGGAGGATGGAGTTCTCTACACTGAGGCAAGGGCCCTTAAAGAAGGGGCTACTAGGAGAGTAGTGGTCCCCCAAAAGTATAGAGAATTCCTCCTTACCTTAAGCCATGATATCCCCTTAGCTGGTCATTTGGGACAGACCAAGACCTGGAGCAGGCTGGTCAACCATTTTGTTTGGCCCGAAATGTCAGAAAAAGTCAGGGAGTTTTGCAGCTCCTGTGTCACCTGTCAAGCCAGTGGCAAGACAGGGGGCAAACCAAAGGCTCCCTTGATTCCACTGCCAGTGGTTGGGACTCCCTTTGAGAGGGTGGGGATTGACATTGTTGGTCCCCTAGACCCACCAACTGCTTCAGGTAACAGGTACATTGTGGTGGTAGTGGACCATGCCACCAGGTACCCTGAGGCAATACCCCTCCGGACAGTCACTGCTCACACAGTGGCTAGGGCCCTACTTGGTGTGTTCACCAGAGTGGGATTCCCAAAGGAGGTGGTCTCAGATAGGGGCACAAACTTTATGTCAGCCTATCTGAAAGCCATGTGGGAGGAGTGTGGTGTTACTTATAAGTTCAGCACACCCTACCATCCACAGACCAATGGTCTGGTGGAAAGATTCAATAAGACCCTGAAGGGCATGATCATGGGTTTGTCTGACAAACTCAGGAGGAGATGGGATGTCCTCCTCCCATGCCTGCTGTTTGCCTACAGGGAGGTGCCACAGAAGGGGGTTGGATTCAGCCCCTTTGAGTTACTGTTTGGGCACCCTGTAAGAGGCCCATTGTGCTTGGTGAGAGAGTCTTGGGAAAAGCCTCTCAAGGAATCCAAGGAGAATGTGCTGGATTATGTACTAGGCCTGCGGTCTCGCATGGCTGAGTATATGAAGAAGGCAAGCAGAAACCTGGAGGCCAGTCAGGAGCTCATGAAGCTCTGGCATGATCAAAAGGCTACCATGCCTGAGTATCACCCAGGACAGCTGGTGTGGGTTTTGGAGCCCATGGCTCCTAGGGCACTACAGGCCAAATGGACTGGGCCCTATCCAATCCTAGAGAAAAAAGGTGAGGTCACCTACTTGGTGGACCTTGGCACCCCCAGGAATCCTCACAGGATCCTACATGTAAACAGGATGAAACCCCACCAGGACAGGGCAGACATGACCATGCTGATGGTCACTGATGAAGGGAAGGAGGAGGAGGGTGAACCTCTGCCAGACCTCCTGTCCTCAAAGGAAAAAGATGGGTCAGTGGAGGGAGTGGTACTCTCTCCCAAATTGACAGATCAGCAACAACAAGACTGTAAGCAAGTCTTGGGACAGTTTGCTAGTCTGTTCTCCCTGACCCCTGGACTCACCAATTGGTGTGTCCATGATGTTGACACTGGTGACAGCTTGCCTGTCAAGAACAAGCTGTACAGGCTGTCTGACCAGGTCAAGGCCAAAATCAAAGCTGAAGTGGCTAAGATGTTGGACCTGAAGGTAATTGAGCCCTCTGATAGTCCTTGGTCCAGTCCAGTGGTACTGGTGCCCAAAGCTAATCCCCAAGGTTGGAAGAAAGAATTAAGATTCTGTGTGGACTACAGAGGTCTAAATGCAGTCACTAGGACTGATGCTCACCCCATACCTAGAGCTGATGAGCTCATTGACAGGTTGGGGGCTGCCAAATTCCTGAGCACATTTGATCTGACCTCAGGATATTGGCAGATTGCCTTAAGTCCAAGAGCTAAGGAGAGGTCAGCATTTTCCACACCAGAGGGCCACTTTCAGTTCAAGGTGATGCCCTTTGGGATGAAAAATGCTCCTGCCACCTTCCAACGGTTGGTGAATAGAGTCCTGTCTGGGTTGGAATCTTTTAGTGCAGCTTATCTAGATGATATAGCTGTATTTAGTTCCACCTGGAGGGACCACCTGGTCCACCTGAAGGAAGTGCTTCAGGCCCTGCTTCAAGCAGGCCTGACTATCAAGGCAAGCAAGTGCCAGATAGGGCAAAGTTCTGTTGTGTACCTGGGCCACCTTGTTGGTGGAGGCCATGTACAACCTCTCCAGCCCAAGATCCAGACTATCCTGGATTGGGAGGCTCCAAAAACCCAGACTCAGGTCAGGGCCTTTCTTGGCCTGACTGGGTATTACAGGAGGTTTGTTCAGAATTTTGGGACCATAGTGGCCCCTCTGACTGAGCTTACCTCCAAGAAACAACCCAAGAAGGTCATTTGGACCCCAGAGTGTCAGAAAGCTTTTGACACTCTAAAACAGGCTATGTGTTCAGCACCAGTGTTACTGGCCCCTGACTATAGCAAAGAATTTGTAGTGCAAACAGATGCTTCAGAGGAAGGGATTGGGGCAGTGTTAGCACAAGTTAATGAAGAGGGCCATGATCACCCAGTTGCCTTCATCAGCAGGCGACTATTCCCCAGAGAGAAAAAATGGAGTGCCATTGAGAGGGAGGCCTTTGCTGTGGTTTGGTCCCTGAAGAAGTTGAGGCCTTACTTGTTTGGCACTCACTTCCGTGTACAAACTGACCACAGACCTCTCAGATGGTTGATGCAGATGAGGGGGGAGAACCCAAAACTGTTAAGGTGGTCCATTTCCCTACAGGGGATGGACTTCACAGTGGAGCACAGACCTGGGACTGCTCATGCCAATGCAGATGGCCTTTCCAGGTTTTTACACTTAGCTGATGAGGACTACCTGGGTGTAGGTTAGTACCCATCACCTTTCATCTGGGGGGGGGGCAGTGTAGGAAAGTCCTTTTTTTTTGCCTGATCACCCCCACTCTTTCTGGATAGGTACTGGTGGTTACTGACTCTTGGCTCTGCCCTGGGTACTGCTTACCAGTCCCAGGGCCAGTGCTCTGTGTAAAATGGATATGCAAATTAGGCTAATTATAATTGGCTAAGTTAACCTACCTATAAGTCCCTAGTATATGGTAGGGCATGTAGGTTTAGGGACCACAGCATAGGTGGTGCACACCTAGGTGCATTGCTGAGGTGCCCAGTGTCATTTTAAAAGCAAGCCTGCCTTGCTGGCTGCTTTTAAATTAAAGTTATATGCAAATTCGACTTTGGAATTAAAGGTACTTCCAAAGTCTTAAACTACCTTATTTTTACATATAAGTCACCCCTAAGGTGTGCCCTATGTGCCCCTAGGGCTGGGTGCCATGTAACTATAAGCAGGGACTTTATAAAAATAGATTTATAAGCCCTGGTGAGGTAAACACAGCCAAATTCGTTTTTCCCTCATGGAAGTAAATGGCCTTCAAAGGCTAGAATGGGCAGACTTTATTTTAAATTTTAAAGTCTCCTTAAATGTTACATACCAAGAATTTGGTATTAAATTGATTGTTGTAATAAATCCCACAACTTCCAGTTGTTGGATTTAATATAACTTGTCCAGGTAAAAAGTTTAGACTTTACCTAAAAAGTTGCCAATTTCAGCTCTGCATTGTTTTTGCTGCTGTGCTCTGATTGGCCAGCCTGCAGCAGCTTCTGCCAGGCTACTTTAATGAGGTGTGAAGTGGCCTGGCTTCACACAAAGGAATGTGCTTGGGGGAGAGAATCTCCCCTCAGCAGATGGTGAGGCAGGAAGGGGGAGGGCTGCCAAACTGGTCTTCAAAGGCAGAGAAGGACATCTGGAGCACCCAGCAACACCCCCACATCCTGCAACCCCAGACAGCTAGGTGCCCCCTTGATTAGATTAGGAGAGGGCAGGAGAGGGGTGGGTTTATGATTTTTAGCCACACCAGTGGGTGGGCTCAGCCAGATCTCTCCTCCAAAAATCAGATTCATCCATTTTGGATTTTTAGAGACTGTTGCCTTCTGGGATGGATTTTTGCCACACTTCCCAAGAAGTGGTCATCACAGGGGGAGGACCCTGTCCCTGATTGGAGAACCAGGGCCCCCCTGCTTTTCACCCAGGAGCAAGGATAAAACTGGCAGACCTGCACCCACGCCTCAGATCCCCACCAAATTTCAAGAAGAAGGAACTACAAGGAGAAGAAGGACTGCCCTGCTGGACCCCTGCCCTGCACCTGGACCCTGTACTCAGAAGGACTGCACCAGCTGCACACTTGGGCTTCACCACAAGAAGGACTTTGCCTGGCTTCAACTGGTTCAGGAGGGACTCCCTGTTTGCTACAGGTGAAAAATTGCTATCCAGAGTCCCCTGCACCAACTCCTGAAAAAGTGACCAGCTGACCACTGTCCAGTGGCCAAAAAGGAGTTTGCGCCAGGTGCATTCTGGGAGTTGAAGTCCGCACTTCCCAAGGACCATCACAGAACTTCTGGACCCTTGGGGTGAGCTGTGGACCCCAAAAGAACCTTAAAAGAACATCTGGGTGAAGCCCCAGAAGTTTGCAAAAGATTGGAGAATTTTTGAAAAAAAGCTCCATAAAGTGACCGACCCGACGCGGAAATTCTAGCCGGCTTGCCTCAACCGCGACCCGGCCTGACTTCGTGGTTCGTCCCGGTAAAGAAAAACATCCAAAAAAGAGACTAAGTCCGAAGGTAAAAAGTTGACCCGGACCTCCCAGCCATCGTATCCGAGAAGGGCTCCACGGACGTCGGATCAAGATCCAGGTTTACCCCGGTCGAAGGATTTTCATCTCGAAAAAACGACTAAGTCCGAAGGTAAAAATCACCACCGAGGAAACCGACTTCGCGTATCCGGACAAGGGCTCCAGGAGGTCGGATTCAACTGGCAGGTTCGTCCCGGGGAAGAAAAACATCAAAAAAGAGACTAAGTCAGAAGGTAACTTTTTAACCGAGGCCTCCCGCGACTTGTAGCCGAGCAGGGCTCCATCGCGGTCGGCCTGAAAGTTTGACTTTGCCCCGGTCCTGGTGCAACCAGATGACCCGATTGGCGCTTTTTGTTTCTAAGCGCTAGAAAATAATAATACTTTAAAAATTCATATCTCCGGTTCCCCTGAACCGATTTTAATCGTTTTTGTGTCATTTTAAAGATAAAAATATAAGCTATTTTTATAAATTGGTTTTGGATTTTTAAACTGTTTCCTGTGTTTTATTTAATTACTGTTTTGTGATATTTGAATGCTTTACACTTTGTCTCCTAAGTTAAGCCTTGACGCTCGTTGCCAAGCTACCAAGGGTTGAGCTGGGATTAATTTACTGAGACCTAACTGTACCTATGTGGAGGTTAGTGGCTTGTTGCTAGGTGTAGGTACCTACCTGCCCTACCAATAACCCATTTTCCAACATGGTGCAAAAAAGAAATATCAACCACATGTTCATACAATATGGTGCACCTCCAGACAGAAACCAGGTCAAACGACATAAATTAGCCAAAAATAGAAATGCACCTCAAAGAGTATGTTTCTTTAATATTGAATGAAAAAAAAAGGGGAATATAAGAAAAAACTACACTGCATAAGTATATATATTAGAGCAGACGAGCAACTGAAGTTTAAAAAATAGGTTGAAAGCATGAAATTATTTTCAAGATATACTGAAAAGTAAGATTATAATGACATACCAGGAAGTGTATGTCAATTCAAAAATCCAATGTGTTGAACGATTCATAAATGTAGTATATATATTTTAATTGCGAGGCGGGATCCCAACCGAGAAGTGGTCTGGAGTCTCCAGCCAGGAGATAAAAATGACCATGATAAGTCTAAAAGAAGAAAATTATCCAAGAAAGGAAAAACGTTTACATTTTGGAAACCACAAATAACAAAACACAAACAGACCTGTGGAGTACATACACAGGAATGCACCTTTCATAAAATCAAAATATAGTCATCCTTATAATCAAAAGTGTTATAAACATTGTATTTATACCCCTGGACACAGAACCATAAAGAGAAAAAGAGAAAAAGACTGTCACAGTTATCTATGATTGCCGATAGATACACTGAGTATTAAAGCTAACGTGCTATGGGGAAAACCACAGCCTTTACCATTAAAGATGTCAAGGACATCCGGACACTGTTGGCCTTAGAGCATACCAAGGACACTACCTCCATGCCGTTGATTAATGAAATCCTGGCAGACCTTGACATAGATCCATTTGTGAGCACTGAAAGTGGACTGAAGTCCGCATCTAAATGTACTCCACCCCTACCACCTGATAATGTGATAGGTACATTTTACAAGTGGGTTACATCAGATCTATACAGATTGGAAGACATCTACACTAATAAGCAAAAATCTATTACTCATAACATCACGAGGCAAGAACGTAATGCAATATGTTCCTTGTCTGAAGCACATGGAATTGTGATTAAGGAGGCAGATAAGGGGGGCAATATAGTATTGATGAACAAAGAGGACTATATTAAAGAAATTGACAGACATCTGTCCAATACCTCTGCTTACCGTAAATTGAAACACAACCCCATAAAGAAGATTAACAACATCATACAAGAAAAACTCAGCTGTTGGAAGCATAGTTGTCTCCTAACAGACCTTGAATATAGATACATTTTTAACCCCACACCAAGATCTCTGTGCATTTACATTCTTCCAAAAATACACGAGATATACAATTTTCCACCTGGCAGGCCCATACTCTCAGGGATAGGGTCACCAACTGAAAAAGTATCGGAATACATCGACATTTTTTGCAACCATTTGTACATAATCTTCCTTCTTATATTAGGGATACTAAAGACTTATTAAGAAAAATAACTGATTTTGAATGGACGAAGGTACATTATATGGTGACTTTAGATGTGTCATCTCGATATACCAGCCTTCTGAAAAAAGAAGGTCTAATTGCGATTCAACATTTTCTGGACAAAAGAGATGCCTCATTCTTGGAACATTCTACCATGCTTAAAGATCTTATACAGATTGTACTAGACAATAATGTTTTTGCACTTAATGGTCTGTGGTATCAACAAATCCAAAGAGTAGCCATGGGCACCAAATTTTCGCCCTCTTTTGCCAACTTGTATATGGACTACTATGAGAAAGAACACCTCTGGAGTGCATGTCCCCCTGAACTTACATAACATATAATATATTGGGGCAGATACATTGACAATGTACTTTTGTTTTGGTCAGGGGATTCACCTTCTCTTGACTCATTCATTACACATCTTAACAGAAATACTTTCAACATTAGCTTTACCAGCACCTACAGCACCACAAACGTTGACTTTCTAGACGTCACTTTATATATTAATAACAACAAAATATTCTCCAAGCTGTACAGAAAACCGAGAGCTTCCAATTAAATTTTACATGCTACTAGCGCCCATCCTAGGTCAAAGACCAAGGCCATGTCCTACGGGGAAGCCATCAGGATAAGATGTAATTGTTGCAAGGAAGGAGTATTCGTGCAAGAAATGCATGGCATGTAACAGCGTTTGTAGCTCGTGGATATTCGAGGGGAAACATCACTCACAACACGGTGAATGCAACAAAATGCATTTACCACGATGCATTTACAACGAATATACGTTTACCACGCATGGCTTTACCACGCATGCCTTTACCATGAATATAACTTTACCACACATGCCTTTACAACGAATTTCATTGTAAAGGCATGAATGGTAAAGGTATATGCGTGGTAAAGGTTTTAAAGGTAAGTACAGGTAAGTATTAAGTGGGTTGAATGATTATATATATATATATATATATATATATATATATATATATATCTATGGGCATTTTTAGATTTTAGGGTGAGCATGGGTTTTGGAGTGGTAAGGGCATTTTTAGGTTTTAGGGTGGGTATAGATTTTGCGGTGATAAGGGCACTGTTGTGTTTTGGGGTGGGTAAGGGTTTTGGGGTGGTAAGGGTATTTTTAGGTTTTAGGGTGGGTTTGGGTTTTGTGGTGGTAAGGGCATTTTAGGTTTTAGGGTGGGCATGGATTTTGGGGTGGTAAAGGTATTTTTAGTTTTTATGGTCGGTATGGGTTTTGGGGTGGTAATGGGTGCTTAGGTTTTAGGGTGGGTATGGGTTTTGGGGTGGTAAAGGTATTTTTAGGTTTTAGGATGGTTATGGTTTTTGGGGTGGTAAGGGGTGTTTAGTTTTTATGCTGGGAATGGGTTTTGGGGTGGTAAGGGCATTTTAGGTTTTAGGGTGTGCATGGGTGTTGGGGTGGTAAGGGTATTTTTAGGTTTTGGGGTGGTAAGGGCATTTTTAGGTTTTAGGGTGGCATGGGCAGTGCAGGGGCCCCCAGGCAGAGCCCCGTCGCGCATTTCAATGCTCGAATTTCGGGCACTGAAATGCGCGACGGGTGCTACTGCACCCGCTGCACATCAGCATTGCCGCTGGCTCTATTACGAGCCGGTGGCAATGTTGATGTGACTTTTCCGCTGGGCCAGCGGAAAAAGTCATAATATGGAGCCAGCCATACCGCCAGCACTGGCGGTATTCTGGCTCCCGCATCCTCGGCGGTCTGCAAGGCAGACCGCCGAGGTTGTAATAACCCCATAATATCTACATTTGGGCTATATGTACATTAATGGGCACTGGGGACCTGCGTTTTTGCCTTACTACACGCTGAATATTTCTTACTCTGGCTTTTACATTAACAAGGCTTCTCTCCCTTGGATCTATGTCTTTTATTTTACTCACGCTCTCTTACTCTTTCGGTTTTGCGCACCCAACCTAAGATGCCGACTTATATTGGCCGGGATAAAATTTCCCACAAATACTCAGTTCTGTTATCTTCCAAACACACGCATGCGCACAAGTAAAATCTTGAGACTGAAGTCTGTCTTTAATTTTAATTGCATGTTTCGCAGCATATGAAAAACATGGTGGCGTACGTACAGGTTTTTCATTGGCATTCTTGGTCATCCTGTGAAAGTTGAAATCTCTTACCTGGTATGTTTTTTCTCTACCTATTTGTCACTATTTAGGTATATAGTTCTTTAGGGTCTTTTATTACCATTGAGGTCACCTATAGCATGCACTGGGTGCATTGTACTTGGTATAGGATTCAATTTTTAGAAATAACAAGCGCTTATTATCACACTGTACAACAAATGTGGCCAGCTACTTCACGGACATCATTTATAAGTCAATAACATATTGTATGATTTTCAGGACGCTAATATTTTCGAGGTCATTTATGTAGCATGGCGTTTATCAGGTTCGGCTGCGGTTTTCTCCATAGCACGTTAGCTTTAATATTCAGTGTATCTATTGATAATCATAGATAACGGTGGCAGTCTTTTTCTCCTTTTCTCTTTATGGTTCTGTGTCCTGGGTTATAAATACAATGTTTATGACATTTTTGATTATAAGGATGACCATATTTTGATTTTATGAAAGGTGCATTCCTGTGTATGTACTCCACAGGTCTGTTTGTGTTTTGTTTTTTGTGGTTTCCAAAACATAAACATTTATCCTTTCTTGGATAATTTTCTTCTTTTAGGCTTATCTTGGTCGTTTTTATCTCCTGACTTGAGACTCCAGACCACTTCTCGGGCAAGATCCCGCCTCACAATTAAAATATATATAGTACATTTATGGATCGTTCAACACATTGGATTTTGTGAATTGACATACACTTCCTGGTATGCCATTATTTATTAATCTTACTTTTCAGTATATCTTGAAAAAAAAGTCTTTCTTTCCGCCTATTTTTTAAACTTCGTTGCTCATCTTTTCTAATATATATACTTATGGAGTGTAATTTTTTCTTATATTCCCCTTTTTTTCATTCTATATAAAAGAAACATACTCACTGAGGTGCATTTCTATTTTTGGCTAATGTTACGACTCGGTCGTCCCATCTCTAGGGGGCGCTGTAAGTGGACTGTCGAAAGCCTGGGAATCACCTTGACCACTTATCTAGAGTCCATTGCTGACTCCCATTTGTTTCTCTTTTCGCCATGGTATGCTTTTGCAGTATTACATTTGCTTCCTGGGACTGCAAATCCCATTATGTACAGCCTGGTAGTCAGTGAAGCCTGGATTCTCTTTTAAATTGTTTTCTATGGGAGAAATCCAGTTGCTCCTTTTCACAGGATCGTCTACTCCAGGACTTGTGAGTTTCTGAAACTACACACACCAGAGACCTCTCCTGTGCAGCCCAGTCATGTGATTCCACCTGGGGTTTTTTGCAGCTTAGAATTGCTTATAAGCAGCCATTTCCTCAAGATCCTTCGTCGTGCATTGGAGTTTGATTCCTTTGTGTTACAGACCCCTTATCGGATGGTGTTCCAGTCTTGTTCCTGTTCTTTTCCAGCTTGAATCTGTTTCCTGTTTCTCTGCCCTGCTCCTGATTGTTCCAGCCAGAGTCTGCTCTCTATCTCTAACCTTGTACCTGTTTGTTTCTTCCATAGACTGCTCCCTGTTTCTCTGTCCTGCTCCTGCCTTGTTTCAGTCTGAACCTGCTCTCTGTTTCCCAGTCCTGTTTTTTGCTTAGGCCTACTCCCTGTATTCAAGCCCTGCCCTTGCTTGTTCCAGCCAGAGCCTTCTCTCTGTTTCCCATTCCTGTCTCTGTTTGTTCCAGCCAGAGGTTTGCGCCCTGTTTTCCAGTCCTAGTACTGCCTTTGCTTCAGCCTGAGTCTGTTCCCAGTTCTTGCCTCTGCCTCTTAGTTTGTTCCTTCTGTTTCCATTTCCTCTCGGTATTTGTGTCTGGTAGGTGTTCTATGAGTCTTCACCAGTGTATAGGTGTTTTCCTTTGTTCTGGGATTAGCTCCTGGGTTTCAGGAGGCAATTCCAGCCCCATCCTTGTCTAGTGTTATACGTTGTCTTTCATGCCTAACAGTGACAGTGTGCTATTGCTGTTTTTCCAGGAATTGCCACTGTGTTTCCAGCTGGACCCACAAGAGCTTGTCTTGTGTATGTAAGTACTATCCTTGTTTGTGCTCTAGTGCCCAGAGACAGAATCACTTCTGCTGCCTCCTTTCTATGGGGCTGGCAGGGTGATTATCTGTAAGAGCAAACTGCACAGAGGCATTGATATTCCCTGTCACTGTGGGAGGTTCCGCGCCCTACCCTGTGTACAACCCCAGTGTGTTTGTCCATTAGTAATCAGTTTCCTGTTTGTTCACACAAAGGTTGCTCTGCTTATACTTTCCTGTTTCCTGTGCTTGTCCATAGCTGTCCTTTCCGTGTATGCCTTTAGCTGCTCTTCTGCCCCAGTACACTACCTCTTTAGGATATTCGGTGACCTCAAGGGATGTCCCAACCAGAGTCCGGATCATACCCGCCCGAAACCGTGACAGAATGCACACACCAAAAATGTCAAGCTCCCCAGGCAGTAAAGGCACACAAAGACCTAAAATGCTTTCCTGTCATGTTAAAGCATCCCTTTCTAAACCTACACATTCTCTGAAGACCTCAAAAAAAGACCTTAGTTTAAAGGATAGACTTGTTAAAGAAAATCAAAGATTGCAAATTCAGTACTACATTGCGTGGCTTGCTGATCCATCAATGTTCAACCATTATCATATCTGTGATTATGACCCCCAACCCCTGTCTGTAGAAGAATTACAAATAAATAATGAGCTTTGGAGATTCTATTACCTGAAACAGGGAAGAATGTTCCTAACAATGAAAGTGCTTTTGCTACCTCTGCATAAGACACTTAGGGGGTCATTACAACATTGGCGGTAAAAGGCGCTTACCGCCGTGCCGAAGACCGCCAATACACCGCGGCGGCGGCGGGTGACCGCCACAGCTATTATGACACACATCACGGAATCCGCCGAAATTCAGACACCCACACAAGTCCGCCACACCAAAAGTCAGCGATAAATACGCGGAAACCAGTCCTCCACCTCCACGCCAACAGAAACACGCCCATGCTATTACGACCCACAAATCCACGTGGCGGTCTTTCAACTGCGGTATTCCATTGGCGGTACACACCGCCGCGCTCAAAATACACACAAGGCTCCAAAACACCGCCACATTGGACAATTTGAAATACACACACCTGATACACATACAAACACCACTCCCACACATCCAATACAATATAAAACACACACTCACATCACCCACAAACCCCTACGACCACAAATTAGAGACGAAGGCCAGAGAGAGACAGCACAGAATAGATAACACCATCACACAGAGGCACACTACACCATCACCCACACAACATCCACGCACAAAACACCACATACCACTACACCCACCACACTCATCAACACATACACCACCCCACACATCACACACACCACCCCATGTCACGCCAAAGACACCCCCGCTTCTCCGAGGAGGAGCTCAGGGTCATGGTGGAGGAAATCATCAGGGTAGAGCCACAGCTATTTGGCGCACAGGTACAGTACACATCCATAGCCAGGAAGATGGAGCTATGGCAAAGAATAGTCGACAGGGTCAACGCTGTGGGACAGCCCCCAAGAAATAGGGAGGACATCAGGAAGAGGTGGAACGACCTACGGGGGAAGGTGCGTTCAACGGTATCCAGGCACCACATCGCGGTATAGCGGACTGGCGGCGGACCCCCACCTCCTCCCCCACAACTAACAACATGGGAGGAGCAAGTCTTGTCCATCTTGCATCCTGAGGGCCTCGCAGGAGTCATCGGAGGAACGGACACTGGTAAGTCTAATCTTCACTATCATATCCCCCACCCTACCTGCATGCTATCACACACCCCAACCCTCACACCCTCCCCTACCACCCTAACTCCTCACTAATCTACCCATAACACCAACCACCCATCCCAACCCCAAGACCTGCATGACACAACTAAGCATTGACACCCATCACTAAAGCATGCCCACAGCACAGACTCACAACACCCCCCAACCATCACCACACAAGCCCCCACACAGGAATGCCTGCACTGGGGTTCACGCACACCCATCCATAGCACACCATGAAACACACACATGCAATAATCATGTTCTCATACCCCTGCAGTAACCCGAAGGACCGTCACCACACCAGAGGGTCCAGACAACACCACTCCACCCCCAGAAGAGGCCCACAGTGACGACAGCAGCTCTGCCCTACTGGATCTTGATGACCAGCCCGGACCATCGTGGGCCTCAGGACAGTCGGTTCCCCTTGCCCAGCCACAGCCCAACACCGTACTGCCACCCTCTGGGAACACCAGCACAGCACCCACCCAGCGGACCCATACCTCCCTACCCAGGACAGGTCAATCAGCGGTGTGTCCACCAATACAGGGCACCCAGGCTAACCCACCACCCCAACAACAACAGGGACCTGGGGGCAGTGGTAGTGGGCACACGGTCCAGGGGACGGAGGCACAGGAACACAGTGGAACTGGGAGGGCTGATGTGCGACAGAGGGAGGACAGGCCAAGGGAACCCACTCTCCACGAGGCCCTATCCTCCATCACGGGAGCATACCACCACTCCCAGGAGACGATGGCAACGGTCCTGGACAAGTTGCAGGAGACCCTGCGCCTGCAGGAGGAGCAGTATTTGGGGTTCAGGGAGGAGCTCAGGACCATCGGCTCCGCCCTGGGCACCATCGTAGGGGTGCTGACGGACATTCAAAAGACTTTGAGGGACACCGTGGCACTCCAAGGGGCCCCTGACACTAGCCAGGACAACGAACTGCTCACCAACTCCGCCGGCGCTAGTGGACAGGAGGCCCGGCCATAGGACCACCACACCAGCACCCCACCCCCTGCAGACGGACAACCACCACGCAAGCGGGCCCTGAGATCCAGGAACAGGACACAGCAAGATGGCAAGACCCCCGCCAGGAAATAAGACTACCTTGATTGTCCCCCCACTGTCCCACTTTGTTACCCTGTCCAGATTGGAACTGGCCCAGCTCCACTTCCAATGGCCAGATGTGCAATGTACCTGTGAGACTAATAGACTGGACTCTGCCATGGACATTATTCCACCATGACCTCTCCCCATTTCACAACCCCCCTACATTTTTATGCACTTCAATAAACACCCTTGAAACCTTAATAATATTGGAGTCAGTCAATGATTGTGAACTTTGTATTGTCAATTACAGTGTTAAAAAAGGTTAGCCATTGGAAGGTCAACATACCTATGTCACACATCACAAGCCTTTCAAGGGTGCAAGCTGTTGACACGTAGGTCAACACATTAGTGAAACTGAAATGGAAGGGGACAACTCAGTTAACAAATAGGGAGTGAAATGTAGGTACAGGATAGCGGTAGACGTGTGAAATGTAATATAATGTGAAACATGAAATTGTACTCACCTGTGTCTCATTGAAAATATTGCTGTATGACTGACTCCCTGTTGTCGTTTTCATCTTCATCAGCTTCATCCTCATCACTGTCCACAGGCTCCCCAGGCTCCCCCGCTGCAACAACACCGTCATCTGGATCCTCCTCCTGCAGAAAAGGCACCTGGCGTCGCAAGGCCAAGTTATGGAGCATGGAGCAGGCGATGATGATGTCGCACACCTTCTTCGTGAGTAGAATAGGGACCCACCTGTCATATGGAGGCACCTGAACCTGGCCTTGAGGAGGCCGAAGGTCCGCTCGATTACCCTCCTAGTCCGCCCATGGGCCTCATTGTAGCGTTCCTCTGCCCTGGTCCTGGGATTCCTCACTGGGGTCAGTAGCCAGGACAGGTTGGGGTAACCAGAGTCCCCCAATAGCCATACACAGTGCCTCTGGAGTTCACCCATCATATCAGGGATGCTGCTATTCCGCAGGATGTAGGCGTCATGCACTGAGCCAGGGAACATTGCATTTACCTGCGAGATGTACTGGTCTGCCAAACAGACCATCTGGACATTCATCGAATGATAACTCTTCCGGTTCCTGTACACCTGTTCATTCCTGCAGGGGGACCAGAGCTACATGGGTCCCATCAATGGCACCTATGACGTTGGGGATATGTCCAAGGGCATAGAAGTCACCTTTCACTGTAGGCAAATCCGCCACCTCAGGGAAAATGATGTATCTCCTTACGTGTTTCAGCAGGGCAGCCAACACTCTGGACAAGACGTTGGAAAACATAGGCTGGGACATCCCTGATGCTATGGCCACTGTTGTCTGAAAAGACCCACTTGCTAAGAAATGGAGCACTGACAGCACCTGCACGTCAGGGGGTATTCCAGTCGGATGGCGTATTGGTGACATCAGGTCAGACTCCAACTGGGTACATAGTTCCCGGATTGTGGCACGGTCAAACCGGTAGGTCACGATGACATGTCGCTCTTCCATTGTCAACAGGTCCACCCGAGGTCGGTACACCGGCGGATTCCGCCATCTTCCAATATGTCCCAACTGACGGTGCCTGAGAAGGACAACAGCGAAAAAACTGTCAGCATTCCTCCAGGTATTTACCCACAGTCATACACAAGACTACACCAGAAAATTAACCCATCCGGGAAAGGTTTTGAGTGTAGGCCTCAGTATGTGTGACGCAGTAGTAAATTAGGCCATGTGGGACCCTGAAATGGCGGCTGCCTGACCTCTAAAATGGGACAATGGAATTGTGGTGTAACTGCGCTGGCATTGCACACCATCGCGGTAGGCGGTCGTAGAGCGCGGCGCGATGCTGCATTGGTTAACATTGGACCCTATGGGTCCCAGGAGCCAATGAACAGGTGCGCTGGCGGTGATGATGCGCACCGCCGCGGACGTCACCACCATTTTCTATCTGTTCATTCACTAGATACCTGACCTTCGACAGGAGAGGACCTACACTGCTAGTGCTGCTGTGAACTCGGTCTGGAAGCAACGATGGCTGCTGCATCTGGGGAAAGGGCCCCTGCCTTCACTGCACAGGAGTTGGAGAAACTTGTGGATGGGGTCCTCCCCCAGTACACGCTACTCTACGATCCTCCAGACCAACAGGTTAGTACACAGGGAGCATGTTGTATGGGCTAGGCCTGGGTGGAGAGGGCTGGGTGGATGAGGGAAGGGGGCAGAGTACATAGAACAGTCATGCATGGGGATGAATGGGCCACAGGGATAGAGTTGGGAGGGGGCCAATTACAACGACGGTGCAGTAGGTAATGACTGTTCCTCTTTCCTTGTGCATGTCATGTAGGTCAGCGCCCACCAGAAGAGGGACATTTGGCATGCCATCGCCAAGGAGGTCCGGACCCTGGGGGCCCACCAGAGACGGGGCACCCACTGCCGGAAGAGATGGGAGGACATTTGCCACTGCAGCAAGAAGACAGCGGAGGCTCAGCTGGGCATGGGCTCCCAACGTGGGAGGGGTGCCCGTCGCACCATGACCCCCCTGATGTTCCGGATCCTGGCGGTGGCCTACCCGGAGTTGGATGGGCGCTTGAGGGCATCACAGCAGACACAAGGGGGTGAGTTCAACCTCATGCAATGGACTTTGCGTGCTGTGGAGCTGTCTGGGTGGGGGTGGTGGGCTGTGGGTGTCCCTAGGCCAGGGCGAGTTAGGTAGGCAAGGCCCCTCCGTTATGTTGGCCATGTGGCACTCTACCCCAGCTAAAAAAAAAGGCTAATTGATGTATAGTTGCCCCTTTGCCATCCATGTGGGCAGATGTCTACCATTGCCATGTAGGCCATTTCCCAGGAATTGCATGTGCAGAGGGCAGGAGCACGGCGTAATGCAGGGGGCTGCTGCGTTTGTCTTGTCCGCCAACGGTAGCGGTATGCCATGCACTAAAACTCTCTTTCTTCTGTCTCCACCCTTTTTCTGCTCTCCCTGTCCTTCTGTACATAGGCATCATCAGGAGGAGGTACAGTGGCACCGGAGCACGAGGGAGCTGCATCCCACATGGCCATGGAGGGCCACACCACAGACTCTGATTTCACCAGTGGGACGGAGGGCGAGGGGAGCTTCACGTCGGCCACAGGATCACCAAACAGCGATACGGACTTGTCCCCCGATGGGAGCTCCCCTGTGGTGGCGGCACCATCTGTGCGCCCCACTTCTACAGGTACAGCCGCCACCTCCCCTACCAGCACCGCCCTCCCAGCAGCCCCTCATCGTTCGCCCCGTGCCCGCTCACCCAGGAGGGTGGGCATCACCTTCGCCCCAGGCACCTCAGGCCCTGCCCCTGTCACCCCTGCTGCCCTCAGTGAGGAGGCCATTGACCTCCTCAGGTCACTCACTGTTGGGCAGTCTACCATTGTGAATGCCATCCAGGGTGTAGAACGAGAGTTGAAACACGGTAATGCATTCCTGGAAGGCATTCATTCTGGTCAGGCTGTCCTTCAGCGAACCCTGCAATCTCTGGCCTCAGCACTGATGGCAGCCATTGTCCCTGTGTCCAGCCTCCCCCCTCCAACTTCCTCCACCCAGACCCAATCCCCTGTACCCCAGCCCATCCCAAGCACACCTACAGACCAGCATGCACACAAGTCAACACCCAAAAGTAGCTCAAGCAAACATAGGCACCACACTCACCACAAGCACTCACACAAGCATCAGACCCATACAGCCACAGCAACATCCACTGTCTCCACTGTGTCCCCCTCCTCCTCTTCTCCCTCCTCCCTCCCAGTCTCGTCTACACGCACACCTGCATGCACCACATCTACAGGCACTAGGACTCGCCCCAGGACACCCAGCACCACAAGCCGCTCACCTGCACTCACCACCTCCACTGCCATATACACGTCCCCTGTGTCCTCTCCCAGTGTGTCTGTGACGCCCCCTCCCAAAGTACACAAACGCCGGCAATCACTCACCCAACATCCATCCACCTCACGACAGCCTCCAGTACCTGCACCTGCACCCAAAACACCTAAAGTGACACCTCCTACAACCACCTCCTCTTCCTCCACTCCCAGAGCCCCTCCAACTACCCATCCCAGTGTACGTCAGAAACTGTCCCTATGTCAAATTTACCTTTTTGCCCCCACTCCCCCCTCCAATTCATCAGTCCCGTCGTAGCGCCTCAGCCAAAATGCCTCCAGTACCAGTGGTGCGTGTTCCAGGTTTTTGGAGTGCCCCGTCCACCAGGGCAGGCAGTATGACCCGGAGCCAAGGCACTGTCAGCCCACCCCCTGTGAAGGCTCCGAAATTGGAGATTGGACGACGGGACCGTGTCAAGACTCCTGGTGGTACAAACAGTGAAATGGGATCCAAGGCGATTGGTGAGTCATCTGTAACTCAAAAGAAGGTGGGGAAGGTCCCGAGGAAGTCTCCCCAACCTGTTGTGAGTGTCACGGCGGAGAAGTGCGCCATCATTTCCGGCGGTCCAGACACAACCGCCAGCACCGTTGTTACTGGTCAGGAGACCACCGCCAGAGTCATAGCCCCGGAGGGCTCAAGTATCGTTACTGGTCAGGAGACCACCGCCAGAGTCATAGCCCAGGAGGGCTCAAGTATCGTTACTGGTCAGGAGACCACCGCCAGAGTCATAGCCCCGGAGGGCTCAAGTATCGTTACTGGTCAGTAGACCACCGCCAGAGTCATAGCCCAGGAGGGCTCAAGTATCGTTACTGGTCAGGAGACCACCGCCAGAGTCATAGCCCCGGAGGGCTCAAGTATCGTTACTGGTCAGGAGACCACCGCCAGAGTCATAGCCCAGGAGGGCTCAAGTATCGTTACTGGTCAGGAGACCACCGCCAGAGTCATAGCCCCGGAGGGCTCAAGTATCGTTACTGGTCAGGAGACCACCGCCAGAGTCATAGCCCAGGAGGGCTCACGTATCGTTACTGGTCAGGAGACCACCGCCAGAGTCATAGCCCAGGAGGGCTCAAGTATCGTTACTGGTCAGGAGACCACCGCCAGAGTCATAGCCCCGGAGGGCTCAAGTATCGTTACTGGTCAGGAGACCACCGCAACTGCCGGAGTCACAGCCCAGGAGGGTCCAGAATCTCACAGCCCCGCTGGGCAATGATGGAACATCATGCCACACACCAATGTCAGTATCTGAACCGCCATCTTAGGCTACCGCTGAACAGTCCATAGGCAGCCATGGCAAAGCACCCCTGAACAGTCCATAGGCAGCCATGGCAAAGCACCGCTGAACAAGGCCAAGACCGCTATGGTAAAGACCGCTGAACAGGGCAAAGACCGCCATGGCAAAGCACCGCTGAACAGTCCATAGGCAGCCATGGCAAAGCACCGCTGAACAGTCCATCGGCAGCCATGGCAAAGCACCGCTGAACAAGGCCAAGACCGCCATAGTGAAGACCGCTGAACAGGGCAAAGACCGCCATGGCAAAGCACAGCTGAACAAGGCCAAGACCGCCATGGTGAAGACCGCTGCACAGGGCAAAGACCGCCATGGCAAAGCACCGCTGAACAAGGTCAAGACCGCCATGGTCAAGACTGCTGAACAGGGCAAAGACCGTGTGGGTATGAATAGTCCGGCACATCAGGCATCGTTCTCCCATGTGCAGCTGGGACAGTGACAGGACAGGTACTTCCACGGGGAGACTCATCCAGTCTGGGCACCAGTCCCCCTCCAGAACCAGTGGAGACCTGCATCTACCTGAGAGACTGTGGCTTTGCCCTCCCCAGGATGGCACAGTTGGCAACCCACCCACTGTAGAGACTTGAGAGACTGTGGCTTTGCACTCCCCAGGATGGCACAGTTGGCAGCCCACCCACTGTAGAGACTTGAGAGACTGTGGCTTTTCACTCCCCAGGATGGCACAGTTGGCAACCCACCCACTGTAGAGACTTGAGAGACTGTGGCTTTGCACTCCCCAGGATGGCACAGTGGGCAAACCACCCACTGTAGACACTTGAGAGACTGTGGCTTTGCACTTCCCAGGATACATCAATGGGCATGGAGCCCCGTCGTGGATCTGGCTTCGCATTCATGTGGCTGAGGTGCCCCCTCTTCCCTTCCCCCTGAGGTGCCTGTAGTGTTTTTATCTGATGCCCCGGCAGTGTTCTCTCGGATTTTGGTCAGGTATCTATTGTGGGCGTCGCCCATGCATTTTTGGACTGTTGGTGCACGGCCTTTGTGTGTTCATATCTGCACTACTTCTTGTTTTGTATATTAATTTTGGACAGATTTGGTGATATATATCCGTATATTTTTTAATGAGTTGTATATTGGCTAAATACAAAGTTTGGGCGCTATTCGCTTTGTCATTGCATTCTTTCGGGGGGGTTGTGGGTTGTTACTGTGATTTTTGTGACTGCATTGGTGTGTATGTTGTAATATGCGAGGGTGGGGTAGGGATGTTTGGTGGGTGTCCCCGTAACTTTTGCCTACCCCCTCCCCCGTGTCGTAGGTGCAGTACTCACTGGTATGTTCTGCACCTACGTCGCTGTTGGTCGTAGATGAGCAGGAATGCAAGGGCAGGTAAGATTTGTAGTTCCGGGTCCATGGAGTCCTCGTTCCTCGTGGGATGTGTTGAGGTGAGCGTTTTCCCATTGCAAAAGCTGTTTCCGCCGTGTTTTTATCCACGGTGAATCCGCCCAGGAAAAGGTGGCGGATTGGTGTGTTGTGATAGTGTGGGCGGTACTTTGTCTTCCGCCTGTCTGTTGGCGGTGACCTCCGCGCTGTTTGTCTGTACCGCCCTGGAAGGCGATGTGTTAAAGTGGCTGTCCTTGTTGGCGGTTTCCGGCAGGGTCGTAATTCCATTTTTTGGTCCGCCGGCCTGTTTGCGGTATTACCGCAGCTTTAACACCGTCCGCCAGGGTTGTAATGACCACCTGAATCTCAAGAAAAACTGGTTAATTCCTTGCCTCAGACTAGTGCATCTCAAGTTCATTTCCAGGACTCTGCTAGAACAAGGAACCCTGACACTGCCCAAGAAGCCACCGTAGGGATCCCATTGTTTTCTGATGCGTGTTTTAGCCCTTCTAGGTCAGTTTCTCAGGATTCAAAGTGCAGTGCTAACTCTTATAAAGACCTACCAGTCATTCAGAGCTTTCAAATCAGCAGGCAAGACCCTGTATTTAAGGGATCAGTAAAGGCTGTGGGATTCCTTAGTTTAACTCACATGGCTTGTGCTCTTCTCAAATTGGATGACAGTACATCAGTCTCAATTCCTCAGTGCTGTGCTGACTCTTGTAAAGACCTACCAGTCCCTTATAGCTTTCAAGTCAGCAGGATAAATCGGTGTCAAATGGATCAGTAAAGACTATGGGATTCCTTAGTTCAACTTAAAAGGCTTGTGCTCTTCCCAGACTGGGTGATAATACACCAGTCTCAATCCCTAAAAGCTCAGCTAAACCCTTTTTTATTCTGAGTGGGTTTGATAACGATATGGACATACACACACTAAAAGAGCAGATCTTGCAGATTAAAAGGCAGTTATTGGAATTTTATGATGAATATGTTGTGACATACAGTAGAAATCTTGCACGTGGGCTCTTTTCATCAATGCGTATTTCACTGTTGCCAGAACCAGACATTCTGTCTATCTATAAGTTAGAAGAAGTAACAAAGCAGCTTATGGAAACTACTGCAAGTCAATTTGAAAACTAGAAAAAAGAAAATGATCACCAGATTTAGATTAAAGAATAGTATGCTACTTCATGTGCCTCTCCAAAGACTACTATAGAACAGATTTTCCCTGCTATTAATGAATGTCAAAAGACTGCTCCAGTATGAATATATCAGCCTCTTTTTCAGTCTCTCTCTCAGATTGTAGTTCTCCAGAGAATATCTCTGTACAGTTGACTGAATCGCTGACATCTCTGAGAGATTTGACACCTTTTGATTCAAAGGATGGATCAGAGTCTTCAGATGGAAGTGTCTCAGCCCCTCGATCAGAACAAATAAAGCCGAAGGAAGAAGAGAGTTCTGATGCAGACTCCAATAGCTGCACCATAAGAAACCAAGATATGACTTTACTGGAGATTAAGGGCAAGCTGTGCAACAGTGTTGAAGAATCTGAATCTAGTGATGACAGTGGTTCCTGCCCTGTGGTGAACAAACCTGCAGATAGTGCTGTTCAAATGACGCACACACCAGAATTTTCAGATTGTGGAGATACTCCTGCCTTTCAAACGCTAACATAGAATTTTCAGATAATGAAGAGACAGTTCCTGTTTCAAATGAATTAATGGATTTTTTTGACCGTGAAGAAATACCCGCAGTTACTAAGAATGTAATGGACTTCTGAGAAAGTCTGAAAATCTCTTCTGTGTCAAAGCAAACTGTGGAGATTTCAGACAAGGAAGAAAGCCAGCAATCTGAAATGAAACTGCATGTCATAATTAATGATAGCCTTCTCCTAGAATTGGACACAGTTGCAGCCTCAACCACTGATCCTACCTTGCTGTTCCCTGCCACGGTGTTTCCTGTTTACAGCTCAATGGTTAGTGAAGAACATATCTTTGATCTACCGGTATCTGATCTTGATGTAAAACCAGCCACACCAATGCCACCTGCTATGTCTCTGAAATTAAAGACTCCTGAAAACCAGCACTCTGAAACAGAAGTATTGAAGAAAGTAATGACTCCCACCAAAATTAAAGACATGAACCTGAATCTTGTATTCGGAAATCTGATGATAAGTACTGTACTTAGTGTTTTATTGCAAGAAACCATCATTCATTTAAAGGGTAGAGCTGAAAAATTGGATAACAATGCAAAGGCGATTTCTGAAGAGACTCCAGTTCCATTTCTTTCCAAAAACAACCCTTCAGTGTTAACAGAGTTGAAGATCAACTACCTGTAGTAGAAACGCTTTGCAAAGAAGCCATTTCTGAGACTACAAATACATCACAGAGCACTTGCAATGAAGACATCTCAGTCTTGTCTGAAGATCACACTAAAGAATTAGCTTGTGGAACTTCTACATTTTCAGATGTTATTCCAGTTTCTAAGGACTTAAAAACTCTTGCTGCTCCTGAATTTGATACTCCGAAGTCATCCAAAACTAAAGAAAACTCAGACTTTTTCATGTTTACCTTGAGAACACCAGTTACCCATTCTCTCCCAAGTCTCTATGCTTTGCAAGACTCAGACCGCAATCAATGCAAATACTGCTGCAGAAACAGACATATCCTGCTTGTCGGAAGGTGTTACAGACCTAGCAGTTACTAATACTCCAATTATCCCCTCCAAAGAAGAAAGTACTGAACAGGAAACTAATGTCCTAAAGAATACTGCCCATAATCCATTCCAGATCTCCTTGCTCCTGAATCCACTTCACCAGTAACCAACTCCATGCACTCCTCCCGTATCAATCGAACAATAAAGAGGAAAGACATCGGAGCCCATATGGGTATTAATACATGCTTTGCGCATTGGATGATTCACCTGTGGTAGGACTGTAAACTTATCAACCAAGGTTGGTGTTTGATTTTCTTGCTGTGGCTTTTCTTCTTCAACTTTTTTTCAGCCAAAGGATTGCCTTCTCTTCTTGAGGAGACTGAGGGGGGGGGTTTACTGTTACGACTCGGTCGTCCCATCTCTAGGGGGCGCTGTAAGGAGACTGTCGGAAGCCTGGGAATCACCTTGAACATTTATCTAGAGTCCCTTGCTGACTCCCATTTGTTTCTCTTTTCGCCATGGTATGCTTTTGCAGTATTACGTTTGCTTCCTGGGACTGCAATTCCAATAATGCACAGCCTGGTAGTCAGGAAAGCCTGGATTCTGTTTTACATTGTTTTCTATGGGAGGAATCCAGTTGCTCCTTTTCACCGGATCCTCTCCTCCAGGACTTGCGAGTGTCTGAAACTACACACACCTGTGACCTCTCCTGTGCAGCCCAGTCATGTGATTCCACTCGGGGTTTTCTGTAGCTTGGAACTGATTATAAGCATCCATTTCCTCAAGATCCTTCGTCATGCATTGGAGTTCGTTTCCTTTGTGTTACAGACCCCTTATCGGATGGTGTTCCAGTCTTGTTCCTGTTCTGTTCCAACTTGAAACTGTTTCTTGTTTCTCTGCCCTGCTCCTGATTGTTCCAGCCAGAATCTGCTCCCTATATCTAGCCTTGTACCTGTTTGTTTCTTCCAGAGCCCGCTCCTTGTTTCTCTGTCCTGCTCCTGCCTCTTTTCAGCCTGAACCTGCTCTCTGTTTCCCAGTCCTGTTTTCTGCTTATTCCTACTCCCTGTATTCGAGCCCTGCCCTTGCTTGTTCCAGCCAGAGCCTGCTCTCTGTTTCCCATTCCTGTCTCTGTTTGTTCCAGCCAGAAGTGTGTGCCCTGTTTTCAAGTCCTAGTCCTGCCTTTGCTTCAGCCTGAGTCTGTTCCCAGTTCTTGCCTCTGCCTCTTAGTTTGTTGTTTCTGTTTCCGTTTCCTCTCGGTATTTGTGTCTGGTCTGTTAAGTGTTCTGTCAGTCTTCACCAGTGCATATGTGTTTTCCTTTGTTCCTGGATTGGCTCCTGGGTTTCAGGAGGCAATTCCAGCCCCATCCTTGTCTAGTGTTATATGTTGTCTTTCGTGCCTAACAGTGACAGTGTGCTATTGCTGTTTTTCCAGGAATTGCCACTGTGTTTCCAGCTGGCCCCACAAGAGCTTGTCTGGTGTATGTAAGCACTATCCTTGTTTGTGCTCCAGGGTCCAGAGACAGAATCACTTCTGCTGCCTCAATTCTATGGGGCTAGCAGGGTGACTATCTGTAATAGCAAACTGCACAGAGGCATTGACATTCCCTGTCACTGTGGGAGGTTCTGCGCCCTACCCTGTGTACAACCCCACTGTATTTGTCCATTAGTAATCAGTTTCCTGTTTGTTCACACAAAGGTTGCTCTGTTTATACTTTCGTGTTTCCTGTGCCTGTCCATAGCTGTCCTTTCCGTGTATGCCTTTAGCGGCTTTTCTGCCCCAGTACACTACCTCTTTAGGATATTCGGTGACCTAAAGGGGTGTCCCAACCAGAGTCCTGATCAGACCCGCACAAAACCGTGACAGCTAAGGCATGTTGTTTGACCCGGTTTCTGTTTGGAGTGCACCATATTGTATGAGCATGTGGTTGATATTTCTTTTTCGCACCATCACCTGGACGCCTAATGGATTCTTGTATGATATCCATGTACTTTGATATATTTCAATGTTTTAATGGGAATATTTCTGTGCATTCTTTCCTGATTGCATTGTTTAAATACTTATACCTAAAGCCTTGAAAAAGTCATTCTGGCAAAACACGTGTCGGCTATTGTTGCATAAGACTAGCTGTTCCCTGTTATTTTCTTCATCTTTGGAAAAATAAAATAATTATGAACGGTGAAACATGACTGCGCAAGACTCGTCTTTTCAGATTGGACTACATAATTCAAAATAGAGTGTGCTGTGGTATTTTGAACATTGTATGAGCACTTGTTAACTGTCCTTCAGTAGACAAGATTACACTCAAAGTGGCTTGGTGTATACCAGTTTGGCACCCTTTCAAGGATTTTCTATGAGTTAGAAAATTTAAACCAGCTACATAACATACACATCGGAAGTGCGAATCAATTGCATAGCCACTGTTTCTGTATTTCATATCTTATTACAGGAAGGTGTTGTCCATCAGACGGACAAAATAAATTATTTCCTAAATATGAGAGGACCATGAATAAAGGTCAAAAACCAGATTTCCAGAGTAATGTGAATCAGGTGCAAGTTTCTCAGCCTATGCAACAAATGCAAATGCCACATTTGCAGATATCCCAATCGCAGCAAATGCCATCCCAAGTTCAAATGGTACATAGGCAGCAAATTTAAGTACCTCAAGCCCCAAAGGAGCAGCAGCAGGTAATGCTTCCTCAGCATGTCACAGGTCAAAAGCTTATCCAAAGTAGTAACCCAATTCACCAATACCCATTGCACAGTGAGGATGAAGTGAATGATGACTGGGTGAGCAAGAGATCAGATAAGGAGGAATGCTTGTTAGAAGCTTCTTTAGAAGTAGATCTGAAATGTCCATATGTGAAGGGAAAAGTGATGGGTCACAAAGTCTAATTTTTGGTTGACACATGAGCTACATGCTTTACCGTGAGAACAGAAGAAATTCCACACCTGCCTCTTTCGGGGAAACCAGTAAAGATTGTAGGAGTTGCAACTCAATATTTGACAAACCCAATTACAGAACCGGTTCTGGTTACAATTGGCAACTTGACAGGATTACACAAATTCATATTTCGTGACTCAAGTCTGGTATCCTTACTTGGAAGGGGCTTGCTATGCAAAATGAGATGTTCAATTACTTGCTCGAATGATGCAATTGCCATTCAAACAAACAGTGATGATGAAGATGACTTGTCCACAGGAACAGATTGTGACACAGTGAATGAGGAGAACCCTTTGATCAGTTTCTTTCCAGATTTCACAATGTGAGATCTTCCTTCTGACTTGCAGGGAACTGTTAAAATGAAAGTGTGGGGTTTTACAGGAAAATACATTGGTCTAATTAAAAGAGTTGAGCCAGTTAAGGTTCAGTCAAGCCAAATGCGATTTTTTTCCCCAGATTCCTCAATACCACATGACACAGGATACAATTGAAGGGATTGTACCTATAATTGCAGAATTTGTAAACCAAGGCATTTTAAAAGATGTATTGAGCATCCCATGTAACTCATGAATAATGGGGTTGCCAAAGCCATGTGGGAAATTTCAAATTGTTCAGGATTTGAGGAAAGTAAATGACATTGTGATTAAATGTTGTCCCGTGGTGCCAAATCCAGCAGTGATATTGTTTCAAATCCCATGCGATGCTGAATGGATCACCATAGTAGACCTGTCGTACGCACTCTTTTCTATACCTCTTCATGAGGATAGCCAATATCTCTTCTGTTTAAAATTTTTGGACTGAGTCTATTGTTGGTGTAGAGGCACCGTCCATCTTCAACCAGATCCTGAAAAAGAACCTGAAGTCACTGGAAATGCTTTTCCAATCTGCGCTAGTCCAGTACATTGATGATTTGTTAGTCACTTCAAGGACAGGAGAAGCATGTAAATACAATACTATTGTCTTGTTGACTCACTTTATTCGTTGTGACACAAATCAATGGTTGTGTAAACTGCCCGTATCATATTGTTCAGCTACTTTGGACCCAGTTGCAGCAGCTTTACCTGTCTGTTTACGTACAGTAGGTGCAGTTGGATTGAGCCTCACTCAGAGGTAGAACATTGTGATGAGCATCCTTTAACTGTTATGGTCCCTCACTCCATTGAAGGTTTACTTACCAGAAACAAGACCCAACATTTGACTAATGCTAGGTTGACCTGCTACGAAACTATTATTCTGGGATGGTCTAATGTATCACTGAAAAGGTGTACAGTGCTTAACCCAGCAATTTTGCTTCCAAAAGAGAATATTGAGGTTGACTAATTGAAGGAAGTTGAACATGACTATCTGGTAGTTACTGATTTGTGCACAAATCCTAGACCTGATATTCAAGCTACTCAATTGGAAGAAAATGACCAAATTATTTTTGTTGATGGTTCATACTTAAGAGATAACATGGGAACATTGAGAGCAGGATATGCTGCGTGCACAATTTCTGGTATACTTAAAGCGTCCTGGCTCCAAGGAATGTATTCTTCACAAGTGGCTGAATTGGTAGCCCTTACGAGTGCATGCCATGTCTCTGCACAGCTTAAAGTGACAATTTATACAGAGTATAGATTTGGAATAGTCTATGTCTTTGGCCAGCTATAGTCACAGAGAGGTTTCTTGACCTCTTGAGGTTCTCCAATTAGAAATGGTGAAATAATTAATGATTTGTTTCAAGCTTTACAAATGCCTGAAAGGATTGCAGTGCACACTTGAAGTCACAAGATTTTGTGTCAAAGGGAAATGGATATGTGGATCAAGTTGCAAGGTTTTGCACATTGACCGCATATCATTTAAAGACACATGGGAATTGTTATCTGAGGAAGAAATAGGTGCCAGTTATACTCTAAACGTGATTGATACCTGGGAAGAATTGAAAGCGATCCAGGATAATGTTGACAAGGATTAAAAAAAAAACTTGGCAAAAATTTACATGTGTTCAGCACGAGGACGATGTTTGGGTGTCCAGGAAGGACAAGTGGTTTTACCAAACAATTTGTTAACTCAAATGGCTAGATATTACCATTGAAAAGCACATGTTGGAAGGGGTGCCATGATTCAGACATTTAAACAGTTTTTGTTCAATGCAACGCTTGACAGGTTGCCGAAGCAATTTGCCATTGTTGCATTATCTGTCAGCAGATGAACGTGGGAAAAGGGACTGTGGTTATTATGAGCCACATGGAAGAGCAGGAGGTCTATTTAGCAGAATGCAGATGGATTTTATTGAGATGCCTGTGTGTGGAGGATTGAGATATATGTTGGTGATTATTTGTATCTTTAGTCATTGGTTTGAAGCTTACATCACTCGAAGAAATGACAGCCTTACAGTAGCAAAGTTATTGATTAGGGAACTGATACCTGTTTTGGTTTTCAAGGTCTCTTTAGAATCAGATAGTTGGAGTCACGTCAACAATGAAGTAATTACATTACTATGTTCAGCTTTAAACATTGAGCAGACATTGCATTGTAGCTACCACCCTGAAGCCTCAGGAATTATTGAGCAAATGAATGGTACCTTGAAGTCAAGAATTGTAATGATGGGTGCGTCCATGAATCTGAAATGGCCCAACGCACTGCCATTAGTTCTGATGAGTATGAGAAACACACCCGACAGGAAAACTGGACTGTCACTGCATAAAATCCTAATGGGTAGAGCAATGAGATTAGAGGTGGAAGCCACCACACTACAACCATCTCAAGGTCAAAACCACAACCTAAGTGGGGGATATTGGGTTGTGATCTGAAAGCACGTGAGAAAGACTTGCTTGCAGCGCAGGTGGAAAGGGTTGTACCAAGTAGTACTGGTTACTACTACAGCTGTAAAGTGTTCTGGAGTTCCGAACTGGATTCATGCCAGCCATACTCAGAAAGTACCCTGTCCTTTGGACAATGAAGAAGAGTTGTTGAGAGTACCAACAATTCTGGAAAAAGCTCCAGAATCAGAGAAGGACAAAGGAGAATCAGAGCAGACCGCAAACAGTACAAACACTCCTGTAAGAGACGAAGTGGAAGACATACAGGAGAGTGACAGTGAACCAACCTCAACTGAGGGAGCAGGAGAGTCTAGTCAGAGGAGGGCTCTCCCAGAAGGAGACAGTCTTGAAAGACAAACAGAACAAAAATGCAGCCTCCAAGCAGAAAGGAGTTGAGGTGGATCAAAGCCAAAATGATCAGACTCCCCCTGAACCAGTTGCAGGTACATCAAGAGAAAATCCAGCAGAACAAAGAGAAGTTACAAGTCCAACATTGAAAAGAGCATTGACAAAGGTCCACTGAACGGAGATAAGTGGCCAAAATCACAAGTCAAGAGGAAAGAAGCAATTATAGTGACAACAGCTGAAGAAGAAATAGACACAACAAGAAGAGAAGACTTGAGCGATGGAGAGTGAATGCAGATCGTAGATTGAAAAGAAAGTGAATTGCAAATCAAATGTATGCAGGTCCTGAATGGGCAAATGCAATTACAAGTAAATTACAGAGTGAATTTTGGTCTTTTTGTTTTGATCGGGAAATTCCAGGTCAATACTTTGGCACGTGAAGGAGATCAATGTACTGAACTTTGTAAAATTGGGAAACTAAGAAAAGTGCAAAAGAGACAATTGAAAGTAACTGGGGGAGACTTTTAAAATAACCTGATTTGAGAAGCTGCTAAGCTGTGTTTGACAAATTGCCGATTTTGACAAGCTACCTACTTTTGAAAAAGCCCTGAAAGAAAGACTGAAAGCTGTGAATAACTACCAAAGAAGATTGAAGATTGTTTTTTTTTTCTGCACAGTTTTTCTCTTCTACTTTCTGATTCTTTACAGACCATGAGTAACCACAACCAACAGGTTAGGAACAATAAGTGCTGTACATACATAGGTATTGGTTTGGCAATGGTGTGTATGATATTGTGTTTGGTGTTGATTGTGAGTGTTACTCTTCCTGACAAGAATGTCTCAAACCATGCCTCCACTTTAGTGACAACTACTACACTCACAGAATTAGACAGGTTTTGAATTGAGGAGAAGTATTTGCACGCAGACAGTTCCCAAGGTGAGCTTTCTTCTAATGTTTTCTATCGCTTATTGCATGAATACGTTGAAACAATGAATGCCAGAGAATGTTATGTTTGTACACAGATTACATAATCAGCGGAGGAAGGAATTACTTACCATAGTTTGCCCCTTACTTATGGAATGAGTTGCAGTCTTTTACTAACAAGATTCTATAACCAGGAATACATTCAGTATTTCTATTCAAACCGTGATGTTGTGTTTTTGTTTGTTCCTATAATTAAGTACCTGAGTAGAGTGGCTAAGGAAAATACCATAGAATTAGTGTGAGGATTCTTTGATCCTATGTTAACCTTTGGCATACATTACGTTCACAGAAAAAAAAACTCACATGCTTGCTTACACCTATAGAAAAGAGCTTCTTAGATCAGACAGATGACAGGAGAAAGGCATTAAAGGAGAAGTTAGAGGAGGGCTTAGAGAAAAGTACATTTAGTAATGATCATGCATTTAGCGACATAAAGACACAAGAGAAATTAGCTTTAGATGCACAGCATGTAAGTAAGCTTTGTGTATATAGGCCTAAATCTAGAACTGACACATTGTGTGTCTGAACGAGTGAATGCAAACATATGTTTTTGTTTCAGAGTAAATGGAGGTTCATTTAAATGGACAAGACCCAGCAATTCCAGGAGTTAATTACAACTGTGGACCAAATGCTTATTACCGTATTCCAAGAGGATGGTATGACACATGTTACTTGGGGATCGTTTTCTCAAAGATTTATAAACTTGAGAACTTAAATAGAGTACCTAAAATGACTGAATTATATCATGTTAGACAAAAGCGAGAATCATATTCTGGCATAGTTGGAGACGCATTTGGAGCAATAATTCCTTCAGTGGGAGTTATTCTGAATTCTTTGAAAATTTGAAAGTTGTCTGCTATTTTAGATAACATGCTGACACATTTTACAGGAGCCATAATCCCAATGGATACAGAATTGGCTGCAGTAAGATCTATGACTCTTCAGAACCGCCTGATGTTAGACATCATTTTAGCAAAGGAGGGCAGAGTTTGTAAAATGCTGAACTCGCAACATTGTTGCACGTATATATATACCAAACAATAGTATAACAAATTAGAAGCCTTATTAACAAATTCACTACTGATAGCGCAGATTTGAAAGAGTTGAAAGAACCAGGAGTTTGGGAAAAGATTGGCAGAGCTTTTGCTTCTGTGGGAAATTGGCTGGACAATCTAGGGAAAGGGATAATTTTGAAAATATTACAGATAATATTGATTATTGTGACTTGTATAATTGGAGCTTGGGAAATTTATAAATTGTATCATATGATTAAAATAAATAAGTTGAAGAATGATCAGAGGAGAGAAGAAATTGAAATCGAAAAGTTATTTAGAGAAAATTCAAAAAGGGAAAGAAGAAATACAAGTTACAGACAAAGCAAATTTTAGATGAATAAAAATTAGTATGGAATAATGTAAAGTGTGATGACATATTTAGTCATCAGAGGAGGGATTTCGAAAGCTGAATTAATCATTTATGATTTTCATTTGTTATGGGTTAAGAATTTGCATAAAGAAAAGCTAACATAGAAAATAATGTGTGACTTGGAAAATTTGCCCACTTTTGCCATCCAATACCTAATGCTTCAAATAAAAGCATATTATTATTAGTTGAAGTGCACGCATTAAGAAAATTGTAGTAGTATGTCATTGTAATGATTATATGATATGTATTTGCTTAAATTACAATTGGCATTAAGTTAGCGAGGTTTGGGCCTAGTCTGCACAACCTCATGTAAAGCTGCAATGTCCAAAAAAATAGTGGGAAATGTATGACCTGAGATTTGATGCTTCTATTGTTCGCACTGTGCTGACCAAACATTTTGCAGATGCCTTTAACGTTTCCATGAGAACTGCCAGCTAGAATATCTCGTATTAGAATTGCAATTTTGTAAAGTTTGATGTGTGGTACAATGATTTTCCCAGGAATCAACAATAGATGCACTTACTGGAGAGTGAATCACAACAAAATTGTTACCTGAAGAGTCTGCCGATGGGAACAGGAGAAGAGGAGCCAATCATCAACATGTAAAAGATAGTTTGTAATTGTAAGGAAATGCCTCCTTGGCATGGTTACCCCCTGACTTTTTGCCTTTGCTGATGCTATGTTTTGAATTGAAAGTGTGCTGAGGCCTGCTAACCAGGCCCCAGCACCAGTGTTCTTTCCCTAACCTGTACTTTTGATTCCACAATGGGCACACCCTGGCACCCAGATAAGTCCCTTGTAACTGGTACCTCTGGTACCAAAGGCCCTGATGCCAGGGAAGGTCTCTAAGGGCTGCAGCATGTATTATGCCACCCTAGAGACCCCTCACCCAGCACAGACACACTGCTTACCAGCTTGTGTGTGCTAGTGAGAACAAAATGAGTAAGTCGACATGGCACTCCCCTCAGGGTGCCATGCCAGCCTCTCACTGCCTATGCAGTATAGGTAAGACACCCCTCTAGCAGGCCTTACAGCCCTAAGGCAGGGTGCACTATACCATAGGTGAGGGTACCAGTGCATGAGCACTGTGCCCCTACAGTGTCTAAGCAAAACCTTAGACATTGTAAGTGCAGGGTAGCCATAAGAGTATATGGTCTGGGAGTCTGTTTTACACGAACTCCACAGCACCATAATGGCTACACTGAAAACTGGGAAGTTTGGTATCAAACTTCTCAGCACAATAAATGCACACTGATGCCAGTGTACATTTTATTGTAAAATACACCACAGAGGGCACCTTAGAGGTGCCCCCTGAAACTTAACCGACTATCTGTGTAGGCTGACTGGTTCTAGCAGCCTGCCACACTAGAGACATGTTGCTGGCCCCATGGGGAGAGTGCCTTTGTCACTCTGAGGCCATTAACAAAGCCTGCACTGGGTGGAGATGCTAACACCTCCCCCAGGCAGGAGCTGTAACACCTGGCGGTGAGCCTCAAAGGCTCACCCCTTTGTCACAGCACCGCAGGACACTCCAGCTAGTGGAGTTGCCCGCCCCCTCCGGCACCGGCCCCCACTTTTGGCGGCAAGGCCGGAGAAAATAATGAGAATAACAAGGAGGAGTCACTGGCCAGTCAGGACAGCCCCTAAGGTGTCCTGAGCTGAGGTGACTCTAACTTTTAGAAATCCTCCATCTTGCAGATGGAGGATTCCCCCAATAGGATTAGGGATGTGACCCCCTCCCCTTGGGAGGGGGCACAAAGAGGGTGTACTCACCCTCAGGGCTAGTAGCCATTGGCTACTAACCCCCCAGACCTAAACACGCCCTTAAATTTAGTATTTAAGGGATCTTCCTGAACCTAGAAACTAGATTCCTGCAACAACAAGAAGAAGGACTGCCTAGCTGAAAACCCCTGCAGAGGAAGACCAGAAGACAACAACTGCCTTGGCTCCAGAAACTCACCGGCCTGTCTCCTGCCTTCCAAAGAACTCTGCTCCAGCGACGCCTTCCAAAGGGACCAGCGACCTCTGCATCCTCTGAGGACTGCCCTGCTTCGACGACGACAAGAAACTCCCGAGGACAGCGGACCTGCTCCAAAAAGACTGCAACTTTATCCAAAGGAGCAGCTTTAAAGAACCCTGCAATCTCCCCGCAAGAAGCGTGAGACTTGCAACACTGCACCCGGCGACCCCGACTCGGCTGGTGGAGAACCAACACCTCAGGGAGGACCCCCGGACTACTCTACGACTGTGAGTACCAAAACCTGTCCCCCCTGAGCCCCCACAGTGCCGCCTGCAGAGGGAATCCCGAGGCTTCCCCTGACCGCGACTCTCTGAAACCTAAGTCCCGACGCCTGGAAAAGACCCTGCACCCGCAGCCCCCAGGACCTGAAGGACCGGACTTTCACTGCAGAAGTGACCCCCAGGATTCCCTCTCCCTTGCCCAAGTGGAGGTTTCCCCGAGGAAGCCCCCCCTTGCCAGCCTGCAGCGCTGAAGAGATCCCTTGATCTCTCATTGACTTCCATTGCGAACCCGACGCTTGTTCTAACACTGCACCCGGCCGCCCCCGCGCCGCTGAGGGTGAAATTTCTGTGTGGGCTTGTGTCCCCCCCGGTGCCCTACAAAACCCCCCTGGTCTGCCCTCCGAAGACGCGGGTACTTACCTGCTGGCAGACTGGAACCGGGGCACCCCCTTCTCTCCATTGAAGCCTATGCATTTTGGGCACCACTTTGAACTCTGCACCTGACCGGCCCTGAGCTGCTGGTGTGGTAACTTTGGGGTTGCTCTGAACCCCCAACGGTGGGCTACCTTGGACCAAGAACTGAACCCTGTAAGTGTCTTACTTACCTGGTAAAACTAACAAAAACTTACCTCCCCCAGGAACTGTGAAAATTGCACTGTGTCCACTTTTAAAATAGCTATTTGTGAATAACTTGAAAAGTATACATGCAATTGAAATGATTCAAAGTTCCTAATGTACTTACCTGCAATACCTTTCAAACAAGATATTACATGTTAAATTTGAACCTGTGGTTCTTAAAATAAACTAAGAAAAGATATTTTTCTATACAAAACCTATTGGCTGGATTTGTCTCTGAGTGTGTGTACCTCATTTATTGTCTATGTGTATGTACAACAAATGCTTAACACTACTCCTTGGATAAGCCTACTGCTCGACCACACTACCACAAAATAGAGCATTAGTATTATCTCTTTTTACCACTATTTTACCTCTAAGGGGAACCCTTGGACTCTGTGCATGCTATTCCTTACTTTGAAATAGCACATACAGAGCCAACTTCCTACACTGGTGGATCAGCGGTGGGGTACAAGACTTTGCATTTGCTGGACTACTCAGCCAATACCTGATCACACGACAAATTCCAAAATTGTCATTAGAAATTGATTTTTGCAATTTGAAAAGTTTTCTAAATTCTTTAAAGTCCTGCTAGGGCCTTGTGTTAGTCCCTGTTAGCATTTCTTTTAGAGTTTAAAAGTTTGTAAAAGTTTCAATTAGATTCTAGAACTAGTTTTAGATTCTTAAAATCATTCCAACTTTTAGAAGAATAATGTCTAGTACAGAGATGAATGTGGTGGAACTCGACACCACACCTTACCTCCATCTCCAGATGAAAGAGCTAAGGTCACTCTGTAACATAAGAAAAATAACAATGGGCTCCAGACCTACCAAAGTACAGCTCCAGGAGCTGTTGGCAGAGTATGATAGAGCCAACCCCTCTGTGGATAACACAGAGGAGGATGATAGTGAACTGGAGGAAGAATCCCCTCCACCAGTCCTATCTAGGGAGAACAGGGCTTCTCAAGCCCTGACTCCAAAAATAATAGTCAGAGATGCTGGCTCCCTCACAGGAGGGTCCAACCTCTCTGAAATCACTGAGGATAACTCCAGTGAAGAGGACATCCAGTTAGCCAGGATGGCCAAAAGATTGGCTTTGGAAAAACAGATCCTAGCCATAGAAAGGGAAAGACAAGAGATGGGCCTAGGACCCATCAATGGTGGCAGCAACATAACTAGGGTCAGAGATTCTCCTGACATGTTGAAAATCCCCAAAGGGATTGTAACTAAATATGAAGATGGTGATGATATCACCAAATGGTTCACAGCTTTTGAGAGGGCTTGTGAAACCAGAAAAGTGAACAAATCTCACTGGGGTGCTCTCCTTTGGGAAATGTTCACAGGAAAGTGTAGGGATAGACTCCTCACACTCTCTAAAAAAGATGCAGAATCTTATGACCTCATGAAGGGTACCCTGATTGAGGGCTTTGGATTCTCCACTGAGGAGTATAGGATTAGATTCAGGGGGGCTCAAAAATCCTCGAGCCAGACCTGGGTTGACTTTGTAGACTACTCAGTAAAAACACTAGATGGTTGGATTCAAGGAAATGGTGTAAATGATTATGATGGGCTGTACAATTTATTTGTGAAAGAACACCTATTAAGTAATTGTTTCAATGATAAACTGCATCAGCATCTGGTGGACCTAGGACCAATTTCTCCCCAAGAATTGGGAAAGAAGGCGGACCATTGGGTCAAGACTAGGGTGTCCAAAACTTCCACAGGGGGTGACCAAAAGAAAGGGGTCACAAAACCTCCCCAGGGGAAAGGTGGTGAAACAGCCAAAAACAAAGATAGTAAAGAGTCTTCTACAGGCCCCCAAAAACCTGCACAGGAGGGTGGGCCCAGAGCCTCTTCACAAAACAATTCTGGGTACAAGGGTAAAAACTTTGATCCCAAAAAGGCCTGGTGTCGTAACTGTAGTCAGTCTGGACACCAAACTGGAGACAAGGCCTGTCCCAAGAAAGATACCACTTCTAACTCCCATCCAGCTAAAACTGGAATGGCCAGTCTCCAAGTGGGATCAACAGTGTGCCCAGAGCAAATCAGGTGTCACACTGAAGCTACATTAGTCTCTGAGGGTGGGGTGGATTTAGCCACACTGGCTGCCTGGCCCCCTAACATGCACAAATACAGGCAGCAGCTCTTAATTAATGGGACAAGTGTAGAGGGCCTGAGGGATACAGGTGCCAGTGTCACCATGGTGACAGAGAAACTGGTTTCCCCTGGCCAATACCTGGCTGGACAAACTTACCCAGTCACCAACGCTGACAATCAGACTAAAGTACATCCCATGGCTAAGGTAACTTTAGAGTGGGGAGGGGTCAAAGGCCTGAAACAGGTGGTGGTCTCCTCAAATATCCCAGTAGACTGTTTGCTTGGAAATGACCTGGAGTCCTCAGCATGGGCTGAGGTAGAACTGAAAACCCATGCAGCCATGCTGGGTATCCCTGAACTGGTGTGTGTCAAGACTAGGGCACAGTGCAAGGCACAGGGTGAAAAAGTAGAGCTGGAGTCTGGAAAAATGGCCCAGCCTACCAAGAGAAAAGGAAATTCAGCTGGGAAACCAGCTGCAACACAACACCAAAAAGAGAACCTCTCTTCTCAGGAAGAAGTTCTGCCCTCTGAGGGAACTGAGCCTATGGAGCTGGAACCTTATCAGGTTGAGCTCTTGGGCCCAGGGGGGCCCTCAAGGGAAGAGTTGTGTAAGGGACAAGAAACCTGTCCCTCTCTTGAAGGCCTTAGGCAGCAAGCTGCTGAAGAGTCCAAAGGCAAGAAAAATTGAACACATAGGGTCTATTGGGAAGATGGACTCCTGTACACTGAGGCAAGAGATCCCAAACCTGGTGCCACTAGGAGAGTGGTAGTGCCTCAGGGTTTCAGAGAGTTTATTCTGACCTTAGCCCATGATATTCCCCTTGCTGGGCATTTGGGACAAACCAAGACGTGGGAGAGGTTAGTCAACCACTTCTACTGGCCCAATATGTCCCAGAAGGTTAAGGAGTTTTGCCTCTCCTGCCCCACCTGTCAATCCAGTGGTAAGACAGGTGGGCATCCAAAGGCCCCCCTCATTCCACTTCCAGTGGTGGGGGTCCCCTTTGAAAGAGTGGGTGTGGACATAGTTGGTCCACTAGAACCTCCCACAGCCTCAGGAAATATGTACATCCTAGTAGTAGTGGATCATGCTACTAGGTATCCTGAAGCTATTCCCCTTAGGTCGACTACTGCCCCTGCAGTAGCCAAGGCCCTCATTGGTATCTTTACCAGAGTGGGTTTCCCTAAAGAGGTGGTGTCTGACAGAGGTACCAACTTCATGTCAGCATACCTAAAACACATGTGGAATGAGTGTGGAGTGACTTACAAATTCACTACCCCATATCATCCACAAACTAATAGCCTTGTTGAGAGATTCAACAAGACATTAAAGGGCATGATCATGGGGCTCCCAGAAAAACTCAAAAGGAGATGGGATGTCCTCCTGCCATGTCTGCTTTTCGCTTACAGAGAGGTGCCTCAAAAGGGAGTAGGATTCTCACCCTTTGAACTTCTGTTTGGCCACCCTGTAAGGGGACCACTTGCTCTTGTTAAAGAAGGCTGGGAGAGACCTCTTCATGAGCCTAAACAAGACATAGTGGACTATGTACTTGGCCTTCGCTCAAGGATGGCAGAGTACATGGAAAAGGCAAGTAAAAATCTTGAGGCCAGCCAACAACTCCAGAAGTTGTGGTATGACCAAAAGGCTGCACTGGTTGAATTTCAACCAGGGCAGAAAGTCTGGGTTCTGGAGCCTGTGGCTCCCAGGGCACTTCAGGACAAATGGAGTGGCCCTTACCCAGTACTAGAAAGGAAGAGTCAGGTCACCTACCTGGTGGACCTGGGCACAAGCAGGAGCCCCAAGAGGGTGATCCATGTGAACCGCCTTAAGCTCTTCCATGACAGGGCTGATGTAAATCTGTTGATGGTAACAGATGAGGACCAGGAAGCTGAGAGTGAACCTCTCCCTGATCTCCTCTCATCAGACCCTAAAGATGGCTCAGTAGATGGAGTGATCTACTCAGACACCCTCTCTAGCCAGCAGCAGTCTGACTGCAGGAAGGTCCTGCAGCAGTTTGCGGAACTCTTTTCCCTAACCCCTGGTCAGACACACCTGTGTACCCATGATGTGGACACAGGAGACAGCATGCCTGTCAAAAACAAAATATTTAGACAGTCTGACCAAGTTAAGGAAAGCATCAAGGTGGAAGTCCACAAGATGCTGGAATTGGGAGTAATTGAGTACTCTGACAGCCCCTGGGCTAGCCCAGTGGTCTTAGTCCCCAAACCTCACACCAAAGAAGGAAAGAGGGAGATGAGGTTTTGTGTGGACTACAGAGGTCTCAACTCTGTCACCAAGACAGATGCTCATCCCATTCCTAGAGCTGATGAGCTAATAGACAAATTAGGGGCTGCCAAATTCTTAAGTACCTTTGACTTAACAGCAGGGTACTGGCAAATCAAAATGGCCCCTGGAGCAAAAGAAAAGACAGCATTCTCCACACCTGATGGGCATTATCAGTTCACTGTTATGCCCTTTGGTTTAAAGAATGCCCCTGCCACCTTCCAAAGGTTGGTGAATCAAGTCCTTGCTGGGCTGGAATCCTTTAGTGCAGCTTATCTTGATGATATTGCTGTCTTCAGCTCCACCTGGCAGGATCACCTGGTCCACCTGAAGAAGGTTTTGAAGGCTCTGCAATCTGCAGGCCTCTCTATCAAGGCATCCAAATGCCAGATAGGGCAGGGAACTGTGGTTTACTTGGGACACCTTGTAGGTGGAGGCCAAGTTCAGCCACTCCAGCCTAAGATCCAGACTATTCTGGACTGGGCAGCTCCAAAAACCCAGACTCAAGTCAGGGCATTCCTTGGCTTGACTGGGTACTACAGGAGGTTTGTGAAGGGATATGGATCCATTGTGACAGCCCTCACAGAACTCACCTCCAAGAAAATGCCCAAGAAAGTAAACTGGACTGTAGAATGCCAACAGGCCTTTGACACCCTGAAACAAGCTATGTGCACAGCACCAGTTCTAAAAGCTCCAGATTACTCCAAGCAGTTCATTGTGCAAACAGATGCCTCTGAACATGGGATAGGGGCAGTTTTGTCCCAAACAAATGATGATGGCCTTGACCAGCCTGTTGCTTTCATTAGCAGGAGGTTACTCCCCAGGGAGCAGCGTTGGAGTGCCATTGAGAGGGAGGCCTTTCCTGTGGTTTGGTCCCTGAAGAAGCTGAGACCCTACCTCTTTGGTACTCACTTCCTAGTTCAGACTGACCACAGACCTCTCAGATGGCTGATGCAAATGAAAGGTGAAAATCCAAAACTGTTGAGGTGGTCCATCTCCCTACAGGGAATGGACTTTGTAGTGGAACACAGACCTGGGACTGCCCATGCCAATGCAGATGGCCTTTCCAGGTTCTTCCACTTAGAAAATGAAGACTCTCTTGGGAAAGGTTAGTCTCATCCTCTTTCGTTTGGGGGGGGGTTGTGTAAGGAAACGCCTCCTTGGCATGGTTACCCCCTGACTTTTTGCCTTTGCTGATGCTATGTTTTGAATTGAAAGCGTGCTGAGGCCTGCTAACCAGGCCCCAGCACCAGTGTTCTTTCCCTAACCTGTACTTTTGATTCCACAATTGGCACACCCTGGCACCCAGATAAGTCCCTTGTAACTGGTACCTCTGGTACCAAGGGCCCTGATGCCAGGGAAGGTCTCAAAGGGCTGCAGCATGTATTATGCCACCCTAGAGACCCCTCACCCAGCACAGACACACTGCTTACCAGCTTGTGTGTGCTAGTGAGAACAAAATGAGTAAGTCGACATGGCACTCCCCTCAGGGTGCCATGCCAGCCTCTCACTGCCTATGCAGTATAGGTAAGACACCCCTCTAGCAGGCCTTACAGCCCTAAGGCAGGGTGCACTATACCATAGGTGAGGGTACCAGTGCATGAGCACTGTGCCCCTACAGTGTCTAAGCAAAACCTTAGACATTGTAAGTGCAGGGTAGCCATAAGAGTATATGGTCTGGGAGTCTGTTTTACACGAACTCCACAGCACCATAATGGCTACACTGAAAACTGGGAAGTTTGGTATCAAACTTCTCAGCACAATAAATGCACACTGATGCCAGTGTACATTTTATTGTAAAATACACCACAGAGGGCACCTTAGAGGTGCCCCCTGAAACTTAACCGACTATCTGTGTAGGCTGACTGGTTCTAGCAGCCTGCCACACTAGAGACATGTTGCTGGCCCCATGGGGAGAGTGCCTTTGTCACTCTGAGGCCAGTAACAAAGCCTGCACTGGGTGGAGATGCTAACACCTCCCCCAGGCAGGAGCTGTAACACCTGGCGGTGAGCCTCAAAGGCTCACCCCTTTGTCACAGCACCGCAGGACACTCCAGCTAGTGGAGTTGCCCGCCCCCTCCGGCCCCGGCCCCCACTTTTGGCGGCAAGGCCGGAGAAAATAATGAGAATAACAAGGAGGAGTCACTGGCCAGTCAGGACAGCCCCTAAGGTGTCCTGACCTGAGGTGACTCTAACTTTTAGAAATCCTCCATCTTGCAGATGGAGGATTCCCCCAATAGGATTAGGGATGTGACCCCCTCCCCTTGGGAGGGGGCACAAAGAGGGTGTACTCACCCTCAGGGCTAGTAGCCATTGGCTACTAACCCCCCAGACCTAAACACGCCCTTAAATTTAGTATTTAAGGGCTCTCCCTGAACCTAGAAACTAGATTCCTGCAACAACAACAAGAAGGACTGCCTAGCTGAAAACCCCTGCAGAGGAAGACCAGAAGACAACAACTGCCTTGGCTCCAGAAACTCACCGGCCTGTCTCCTGCCTTCCAAAGAACTCTGCTCCAGCGACGCCTTCCAAAGGGACCAGCGACCTCTGCATCCTCTGAGGACTGCCCTGCTTCGACGACGACAAGAAACTCCTGAGGACAGCGGACCTGCTCCAAAAAGACTGCAACTTTATCCAAAGGAGCAGCTTTAAAGAACCCTGCAATCTCCCCGCAAGAAGCGTGAGACTTGCAACACTGCACCCGGCGACCCCGACTCGGCTGGTGGAGAACCAACACCTCAGGGAGGACCCCCGGACTACTCTACGACTGTGAGTACCAAAACCTGTCCCCCCTGAGCCCCCACAGCGCCGCCTGCAGAGGGAATCCCGAGGCTTCCCCTGACCGCGACTCTCTGAAACCTAAGTCCCGACGCCTGGAAAAGACCCTGCACCCGCAGCCCCCAGGACCTGAAGGACCGGACTTTCACTGCAGAAGTGACCCCCAGGAGTCCCTCTCCCTTGCCCAAGTGGAGGTTTCCCCGAGGAAGCCCCCCCTTGCCTGCCTGCAGCGCTGAAGAGATCCCTTGATCTCTCATTGACTTCCATTGCGAACCCGACGCTTGTTCTAACACTGCACCCGGCCGCCCCCGCGCCGCTGAGGGTGAAATTTCTGTGTGGGCTTGTGTCCCCCCCGGTGCCCTACAAAACCCCCCTGGTCTGTCCTCTGAAAACGCGGGTACTTACCTGCTGGCAGACTGGAACCGGGGCACCCCCTTCTCTCCATTGAAGCCTATGCATTTTGGGCACCACTTTGAACTCTGCACCTGACCGGCCCTGAGCTGCTGGTGTGGTAACTTTGGGGTTGCTCTGAACCCCCAACGGTGGGCTACCTTGGACCAAGAACTGAACCCTGTAAGTGTCTTACTTACCTGGTAAAACTAACAAAAACTTACCTCCCCCAGGAACTGTGAAAATTGCACTGTGTCCACTTTTAAAATAGCTATTTGTGAATAACTTGAAAAGTATACATGCAATTGAAATGATTCAAAGTTCCTAATGTACTTACCTGCAATACCTTTCAAACAAGATATTACATGTTAAATTTGAACCTGTGGTTCTTAAAATAAACTAAGAAAATATATTTTTCTATACAAAACCTATTGGCTGGATTTGTCTCTGAGTGTGTGTACCTCATTTATTGTCTATGTGTATGTACAACAAATGCTTAACACTACTCCTTGGATAAGCCTACTGCTCGACCACACTACCACAAAATAGAGCATTAGTATTATCTCTTTTTACCACTATTTTACCTCTAAGGGGAACCCTTGGACTCTGTGCATGCTATTCCTTACTTTGAAATAGCACATACAGAGCCAACTTCCTACAGTAATATCTTAGATTTGGGTTTCTAGTTCTTTTGGACTAACTGTAAACGTATGATTTTCTGACCAATGACAGGCTGGGAAGATCTTTCGGAGATTCTAACTTAGCTCGACGGCACGGAGGAGAGAGGGTCTCTTTCTATTTTGATTTTACACGTAGTGGTTCTATTTGAGGAGCTGAAAAGTTCCTAATAACTTTAATTTCTAACTTTGACTTTATTGCTTAAGATTCCAGTGCTGAATGCTGATCCCTTAGATATTGTTCCTTAACTGGCTCAGATACCTTAGAGCCCTTGTCTGAACCATTCCCTTTCACTGCCCCATTGCTGAAGCTGACAGAACAGATGTCCAACCGATGAAGAGAAATCGCAGCTTGCTGATCCATATGAGGAGAGGTATATGAAAAGGCTATTGTCTTTGCTGTAGGTTTTATTGAGTTTTTAAGTAACAACCGCTATTTTGATAGCGCCATTGTTTAGATGTTTCTTTACCAATTATCTTCTGACTAAAATTGTTTTGCTTGAAGTCCAAACATGCTTTTCTAATCAGACAGTTAGTTAGGGAGCCCTGCAAATGTTAACTTTGCAATTAACAAAAAATTTATGTTGTTCATCTATTGAACCTAGATGTATGTCATTTCTATTACACAGTCATTTTTGCTATTGTTATTTGTACTGTGATTCCTGAATGGTTAATTGTTAATGCTTTAGTTAAACTGAGATTCTTAAGAAGATTCAGTCAGCCAATGTTATTCATGTATGTTTATCATGTGGTATTGAGATTAATTTACGTGACTTTAGCATTTAAATAAACTTTCTAATTTTTGCTTATTCATGGCCAAATGGGTCTTGGTACGTGAGGATTATTGATTCCAGATGAAATGTTTTTTTATTGATTATGTTGAAAGGATTGATGTTTGAAGGAGAAGCTCTTAGTGGAATCACTCCAAACGTAGTCAAAAGATCCATTGAGCCTCTAACGCGTCCCCTCATAAATTAAACTATAAAATAGCAAATAAGGTCAGATGCTCTCACAGTGGTCAACCTCTGTTTCCTATTTAAAAGAGGCTGCAAAACAGCAAAATAAAATGAAGGAAGAAACAAGTCAATAGGGAGATACTAAACAGGGAGGTCAAGCAGAACATACAAGCATTGGCAACACCAATAGGTTACACTCCTGCAAAATCTATTAGTTTTCTTAATTGTTCTTAAGCCATGTTACACAGCAGTGCAAGCTACTCTGTAGCGTATCTTAAAGTAGACAAAAAGCACTATGCAACAATAAATGCTAGGTGCCTCATAGTGCTTTTTCAAACTTTAAGACATGCTGCAAAGCAACTCGCACTGTTGTGTAACATGTCTAATAAAACATTGTCAAAACCAATAGTTGCAAATACTGCTTGGCTAGCTTTAAGATCTTTTTGCTTCAACATTATTGCCTGAAACATAGAAGCAGTTTCATTAGCAGATTTCGCTGTTGCATTTTACAGTGCCTACTCTTGGCTTGATTTTGCCCTTGGTTAGGTCCTTAAATGAATAATAAAATGAGCCATTACTTTGTTGTGAGGAGTATAATACAGGGGTGAGTTTTTGCCATGTTACATGGATAGCTCATGTCTCTCCCAGCTAAGCACCAAAACTGGCATTTGAAAAGACCAGATATTTTCTGCCCTAAATGCACCCAGCCGCATGGTGTCGCGAATAACCACAGTTCCCTTACACCACAGCAGAATGCGCCCCCATATTGTGCTAGTACATAACCATGGCAGCCCATGGCAACCCAGTTTCATGATGTCATTTTTGTGTCAGTAAAAGGACTCAGCATGAAGAGTTCAGTCGCTGTCTGCCATGGTTCAAGCATAACGGCTAAAGTTTTACCTCTGTTGAGCTCAACTTCTATTAAAGCCACATGAGTGATTAGGTAATGATGGCCACCAAGAAGCCTCAGGTCCCAGTGGTAATCAATGGCCCCTATCAGTGGCCCCGGGAACTGAGAGGGGGCACTAAGGGCCAGATTTATACTTTTTGCCGCAAAACTATGCTAACGCAGTTTTGCGTCAAAAAGGTTATCGCTGACTAGAATTGATAGAGTTGTTTTTTCTGACGTTAACCATTGCGCCTTGTCGTAAGGCAAAATGACGTAACAGAGGAAAAATGACTCTAATCCATTTTACGACATGTAAACACGTCGCAAAACGGAAATGCAAAATATTTGCTTGCAATAGTGTCAAAAACAGACGCTAACAGAAAGAACAGTGCAAAGGAGAGACAAAATGGAACCAGGAAGCCAGGAGAGACCCCAGGGAGACCCCATTCAACCAGGAACCAGCCAGGAGGACACAGTCGAGACCCAGGGGAGGGCGAAAAAAAAGAGGAAGTGTTGTTTCAGCGCAGAGCAGCATGACATACTGCTAAGAGAGGTGATGGAGCATCAACATCAACTCTTCGTCACCTCTAAATTACCAATTGGAAGGAGAGAGGACATCTGGCACCAGATTGTGGATAAGATCAACAGTGTGGCAGAGGTCAGGAGAACTGTAACTGAGTGCAAGTAACGCTGGCATGACTGCAATCGAAGGACAAAGGAAAAAATGGCATGGAACAGGAATGAAGCACTGCAAACTGGAGGTGGGAGTTCAGCACCACAAGAGGACTTAGACGAGCTGGAGGAGATGGTTGCAGCAATCATCCTGGAGGAAATCATCACAGGAATCGCTGGACAGGACAGCACAGACTACTAGGAAACACCACAAATGCAGGGTAAGTTGCATGGGGGAAATGTATTCTAAAATGTCAAGTGCAAGAAGAGGAAGGCACATAGGACTCACACAATGCATGTCAAAGGAGCGCAGAGGGGCACAATGCACATTAAGCAAGTTGCACTATGCTGACGTAATCTACACATGTACTTGGTAGTGCCATGCACCATCACACATACACAACGTGGACATGTTTTGAACACCAGGCTTAAATACCTGCATGTACATATGCAGCACATGGGATCGATGGCAAATATAATCACTGTGCCACTGGTTGTGACATCACAATATCCCTTGCATGTAGTCACATCAACACCACCAACACGACCAAGACCTCAGAGACAAGGTTGTCAGTCAACACCATTCCTCGGGTTACATCATAGTGGTGTCCCTTGCAGTAACACCTTGCAACTGCCTTGCCTTATTGCCCAAACGCATGTGTTATGCATCTCACAGCACACAAGGCATTGCAACTGTCCCAACAGTAACCAGGCATGTGCCGGTAGCACCACCACACCGCACACAGACAACACATCCACATGAGGCAGCCATCCATATATCATGCAGTCAGGGTGTCCCCTGGGTGCATGGAACAATGAACTGAACAGGCACTGGGGGAATAGCAGGCTGGACCTGTATCATTGGTAACATGCCACTACCCAGACCAACTAAACAGAAGTAGTGTTGAACCACACATCTTGATGCTGAACTGAAATGTACCACTATAGAAAATATGTACCACAGATAGCAAACTGTAGGTCACAACACTCACAGGCTGAGCCCACAATTACTCTGACACAACTATGTCACATGGGAATGGGGGAAATAAACACACACATACAACACATGGAGTATGACTATGAACATAATGGTGGATAATTTCACATCGATGGGCGGGGATGGTGCTTGGGCAAGTCCGATGTTGGTATGACTGCCAGTGCAGTGTACCCTTTGCACTTGGCAGGATGAATCACACGTTGGGATGACGGCTGGAAATCTGTCTGCTCATGGTAGCACTGTGGGACACTAAGTAAACATTGTTGATTAATCAAATAGAGTCAGTGAATGTTTTGGGCTGCATTGAGAGTAACAGGACATGCTGCACTCAGCCCTGCAAATCAGGCAGTGGAAAGGGCAAAGGACCAGGGTATGGGACCCCCTGCACTGCCCATGCCAAGTGCATGGGCTGTTCAGGTGCACCCACGGCCACATCACACGACACCACATCACCAACAACCATTTCATGGGGGTTACACTGCCATGCAGAGGCTGGTAGAAATGTAGAAGCAGACCTGGAGGGTAGTGTTGAACATAACACCAGTCCGGTGTCACAGGACAGATGCCATAACCAGTCTATTAGCTCCTAGAAACCTGCCATGTCCAGGCCATTGGCCCATGGGGCATTCCACATTGACAACAGTTGTCACTAACACCTGTGCTGTTGGGGGCGGCCAAATACACAATGGCAGTCAGGTGCCCATTGAACTGATGCACTTGAAATGAGGGACCAGTATGACTACCTGCAGAATCACCTCTAACTTGCTTCAGGAGTTTCTGAGGGACATAGCTGCTGCCATGAGGGAGAGGCCACAACAACTGCCCGCCCAAACTGACATCAGCGTGCTTGAGGACAAGATGGACTCCATGCACCAGGAAATGGTCTCCCTCAGGGCAGACATGGCTGCCTACCACAGGGCTGTTGCTGCTATACTTAAAAATCAGCAGCTCCTCCTTGCTGCAGTGATGCCCTATGTAGTGCCACAGATGGCAGCTGTCGGAATTGGGAGTCCACATCTCCAACCACTGAAGTGTGTGTGGCCCCCTCTACCGCCCCACTACCACCAACAAGGGTAGAGAAGGAACCACACACATCCGAGGATGAAGATGTGAAACAGATCATCTTCACCCATTGGAGTTCCCAGTAGCACCAGCCCATGCAACATGGGCAGTCGTTTCCTTTGTCCTGTGCTTCACAGCTTGCCAGTGTTAGCACTTTTGCAGATATGCACTCTTCACCAACACACTGTTGACCTTTCTTCTATGAACTGCAATTGTCTCTAACTTTTCAACTGGTAATTTATGTTCCCCTCCACTAAAAGACACTTTAGCCAAGCATGTCCCATGACATGTCCCTCAACCCTGGACTTGTGTTGTGTAACAATTGGATGGATTCCACAAATGGTGCCCCTGACCTGGACATTGCAAATAGTGGAATATAACACTTGTTATTAAACAGCACCTACACAACCAACATGTTTTTGTGTGTTGTGACACATCTACTATGCTTAGAAATTGTGATGTGTATAATGTGCCTGAAGTCACAGAGTGCCAGTACAAGAGTGCATGAATATGTGGGCACATATCAATGCACATGGTACGTACATGATGAACGTCGATGCTGGTCTCATCCCCTACAAGCAATTTACTGAGTATGTAAAACATGTTGAACACATGTATGCTACACCCACTGCATGAGGCATGAATGGCTGTGAAACAGTTCTCGGGCAATATCATCAGTTGGGAGTACCAGTAGAACACATTGGTGTGAAACGGAGGGACTCAACCTCATTTGTAATTGCCAGTGGTCAGTTTAGAAGGATAGGAATGAAATGTAGGCTGTTGTCAGATGTGCCAAAGTGCCCAACATTCCGACACAAAACCCAAACAATGACAGCTGAATTACCTCACCTACCTATCCTATACATGGTCAACATAGTCACCTTGAGTGATGGGTACACTGGATGGAAGATGCACAGACAAGTAGATGTGTTGTAGCTGCCAATGTGACAGCTCAGTTGCACAAAGGTGATGAACATTTCAAGAGAGGGATCCTGAGGCAGCACAGAATCCTTAGGACAGCACACAATTTTCACTGTACACCCATGGGAAGACTCTGAGACCCAAGCATATGACACATGAAGTATGGGAGTACCCACATTTTTTTTATTAGATTTAAAAAAAAACTAAAAAGAATTAAGAACACCTATCTTAACCTAACCTAACCTATCCTAACTATACATAACCAACAACAGACCCTAACTACTCTATACTACACTTACCTAACACATTTAACAACACACTCTAAACACTGGCCCCCAAACCCTCTTATATCAAAAGACACATGCAGGACAACATATACTACACTACACATATACTACCTATTGCTAAATAAATATATATTTTTTGGTATCTTTATTTATTTTAACAACACATAAAAGCCCAAACATCACCCTCCACCCACATAGTAAAATGTAAAAAGTAGAAAACCCACCCCCCAAATCTACTTATCCTACTTAAACCACTAACCTAAACTAACCTACAACTAACCACCCAAAACCCACAAAAAAATATTAAAACAAATCAGGAGGGAGGGGACTGAACTGAGCATGAGAGACATTATGCCATTCACAGGTTGACCCTCTTGAGTTTCCTCTTTATGAATTTTAGACTTTTTGTGTTCTTTTCAACCTCCTTCTCAATAGAGTCCATCAAGGCATGCCCACTCATACATGGAGTCAGGGAGTGGACCATATGCTAGGAGGGCTGACAACTAGGAAGCTGGTATCCATAGGTCTATCACATCTACATTCATGTGTCCAGGTGTAGACACCCTTCAATACCTGATCAGCCAATATCATTCCTCACACACCAATATCTATGCCAGCATATGTTTGGACTTGACCTGCATGCGCACCCATTACATTCCATATAAGTGTCACGTAAGTGGAGTCCAATATATGTGGCACCATGCTGGGGGAAAATTGCCCACCCAGTCCTACATGTACATTACAATACAGGGATGCACTAATTTGTCTACAAAATGGTACATCACTGTGTTGTGAGAATGAAGGTGAGAATGACTGTGTGTCCCAGTGCCAATATTTTCACAGCAGTGCACATCTAAGTCATATATAGGCCTACATGTGACTTGTCATCACCTTATTTACACAATGCTGCCCATTGAGCGCCACAAGCCTCACAAAACATGACTCTCTGCACATGAATGGGGAACCCTTAAATGTGACACAGTGTCACCATCCAGCCTTCTTTGATATCTGATCATTTGACAGCTCATCACTTCTAGCATTGGGTGCAACACACATGACTCACTCACACAAAAGCCTTAATCACTACACAGGCCAGACATAATCACACTTACTGGATACATCTTGCCACGTCACCTATGGTGTAAGGGGCAGGTCCACCTGAAAGATATGGATGGAAAACCATGGTTAGTATCAAATCACTGTCACTACCAGTGTACAACATATTATAGTGTGTACAATTTCAGAGGAGTGAGCTAATTATCCAGGTTGAGGACAGTGCAACAGACACACCACTGCAAACTCACGATGAAACTGACACTCAGATGAGTGAGAGACACACATCTGCACTCTTACACTGGATCTGAGACTCATGTAGGTCTGCACCCTGCAACAACCATATGTGGGCAATCTGCAGAAGATGGAACTCCATGGAATGAGGGGGAGTTGGGTGACAGATACATGACACTACCATGGTGCAAGACAACTGACTCAGGTATTCTGGCTTTCACTGCAAGGCACACAGAGGCACTTTGTGAAGGACAAGCAGCTCAAATTGTAGTCTGCAGTTTGCATGCATTGAGTAATCTATGACTGATGTGTCACAGTTGTCTGATGGTATCAAATGCCCCATTTGCAGTGCCCCCTAAGGCGGGTATGCCCCCTTTGCAAACATAATGGCAGGGATGATATATGTGAAATTATGACAATGTAGCGCCATACATGGATTGCCCTACTTTGTAATCACAATCCAGTCACATGTGGTATGCTGGCGGTGTCTTGGCCACAATGACACAATGCTGGGGCACAGATGTTGCCATGGCCCCTGAAATGTGTGACTTAATGATGGTTGTGCATGAATCACCCAACTTCTGAATTGCGTTAGTAAAATTGTAGGATATATGAACCCCATGTCTTTACCGGTGCAGTGACACTTCATTCTACTTGGATGCAACCTGTCCACAAGCACTGCATGCAGCATGCCAACACATCTGCTACTGTCATTCAAGTGCAGTGAACAGTAAATATTTTGCCAAAGAGAGACTCACCAACAGGGCCACCGATCACCACACCAAGATGGCCCAGCAGATCCTGCTCCTTGGTCACCAGATCTGCCCAGCGATGCTTCAGCTGCTGTGGTATGATCTCTTCAGGTGGTGGAGCACCTTGCCCCACTGCAGCCGCCTCGCCTCTGTCCGGTAGCCCTGAATCACATGGCCCCCCATCTCTAACATTAATGGGAGGTAGTGAGCTACCAGCCACATGAAGCCTCCTAGCTCCTCCTCCCCCATTCCAGTCTGCCTCCCCCTATCAGACATATCACTTGGGTACAGTTTGACAAAAAATAATGATTGTAAAAACAATTATGTAAAGGAAACTTAACGCCCAAAAATAACAATCCCATCTAACCCAACTTAACAACTAACCCACACAGACTCCCCACAGTACAGGTACAAGGAAAAATACAAATAACACACACATTCACTAACACTGGGACAAAGTACAGTCAAATACTACAGAAAACACAACAGGAGGGACACCACAAGATACAAAACAGAGCAAGAACACACCACCAACTCCAAGACACAACCACACAGTCAAAAGAGGCACAGACTGTAAAGAGAAAGTGAAAGTACACCAACTGTACCATGCCTGTAAACAGGATTTCCTATTACATCACTTCCTTTCCCCGTGCATCACGTTTTCTGTGATGGTTGTATTTATTTGCCACATCTGATATTTGTATGAGTATTTCTGACGCATGACTTATGTGCATCTTTTTTTATTGACGCATTACCTTTATGCGTCGATTTAACAGTAACTCAGCATTGAGATGAGTGCGAAGGTGGAAATCAAGCTAATGGCCTATGGGTCATATACTTTTGAGTATGCAGGTGTTTTTTCAATGCATTTGTGTAATTTTTTTACTCTATTCCTAATTGTGTGATTTTGTCCATTGTCAATGGATGCACCCTGTATCAACATATAAATTGAATGGGCTGGGGTGCAATGTGGCATTTTGTGTATGGCCACATGTGGTAGACCTTACAGCAATGTGATTTGGGTGTGACTAGTCTGTTACACCAATGTGTCTCTCACAGAATCAATAGCATGCAAATGTATTCATGTCATCCATATGTATGTACGTGTGACAACAGTGTATCCACATATGTATGGCAGTCAATACTATGTAAGAGTAATGGTATGTGATTATGAATTGTGTTTAATTATGTGCTGTGTGTAGTTGTCTTACAGAGAATCACATTTCATACGACATACACAGCTGGGGCATTGTTGATGATGGCTTATGAATGCTATCTAGCAAATGTTACCCGACAACTGGCTCCATATGTTGATCTTGAGTATATGGTGACTTGTGTGTGGACTACACATATGTCTGACGTGTAAATAGTTGGTACATACTGTGATTGACACACTCTGCCTACATTCCAACCATATCATACATTGAACACAATAGTCAGTTCAAAGTCATTACATTTAGCATTGTAATAATAATTTTTGTGTGGTGGACCTGCAGCCATAGCTGCATATGTTTTCATCCATTCTAATGTGCATTCCACAGACGTGCCCGTCCAAAGTGTGAGGTCATGTGTACACTGTGACAGGATTGGGCCCCATGGCAGTGGCAGGACTGATTTCCATGGATGTACTGTGCAGGCTCCCTTTCTCCCACTGCTTGTCATATCTGGGCTAATCATGATGATCTTTGTCACCAATTATGTCCCCACCTTCACACATGCTCCATGCAGTTATTGCAACTGTCACACTGAGTTGTATCAATAGTCTGTTCAAACATTACAGTCTCACCATGATTTGACATCCATTGCCTCATGTGTGGGCCCCTTGTTTACCTCCTATTTGGACATGTTGTAGTTGTGTGTGATGTGCTATTGTACAAGTTGTCAACATGGATGTAAATAATATGTTGTGGTCCATAGATTGTGTCCTTCAATTGTCACATTCAAGTAATGAGGCTATTTGTGAAATCAGTGATGGTAGCAGTTCAATCTTGCGCATCACATGTGATGTTGCTACTGTACTCATCTGATTAGTGTATTTGACATGCTCCCTGAGGTTAGACTCACAATCCTATGGTATATGTTGTGTAGACTGAAGAAACCAAAGCCGGATTTTGTGAATAAGTGAGGTGTTTATTGACAAAATGTACAAGGTGAGTTACATAATTATTAAATTAAGAAGTTTTCAACTATGTGCAGTCTGCGGCGTACCCCAGCAGCTGTGTTGTGCTGTTCCCCCTCATTTTCTTCTCCACCGTCCAACTCCTCCTGAGGCAGGTCATAAACCTGCTCATATAAGGGGATGTTCATCTGCACACATAGGTTTTTCAGGATGGCACATGTCAATATTATCTTGTAGACGATGTGTGGAGCATATAGGAGGCTGCCTCCTGTGATGCCCAGGCACCTGAATCTGGACTTTAGGATGCTAAATGTCCTCTCCACAATAGTCCGTGTCCTACGATGTCCCTCATTATTTGCACACTCTACTGCTGTGCTTGGGTTGGGAAATTAGGTCATTATCCATGGCTGTATGACATAACCATGATCCGCTGCAAAAGATCAAAGGAGTAAGTTGTTGATAGGGCATGCAACAGGTATGTCATGTAGCATGGCAGTTGGTATTTAGAGCTGGTTGTGGCTTATATGTATTTGTGGTAAGGTGTGAGTTCCTATCCTTGTGTAATGTTTCCACAGCACTAGGTTGTTCGACATGACAATCTTGTGTTTAGCTCAAGGACCTGGGACATGTGATTTGGATTCCACTCTGATGGTCATTATGGGGGTCATTATAACTCTGGCGGTCAAAGACCGCCAGGGTTCTTTTGGCGGATTTCACCACCAGCAGGCTGGCGGTGAAATCCTTGGTATTACGACTGTGGCGCAAGCTCCGCGGTCGCACCGCCGGGACCAGCGGTTTCCCGCCCACTTTAGTCCCGGCGGGAGTAATCCTGCTTGCAGCGCACCCTAGGGGATTATGAGTCCCCCTCCCACCAGCCTTTTCATGGCGGTTTGCACCGCCATTAAACGGCTGGTGGAAAGGGGAGTCGCGGGGCCCCTGCCATGGCCCCGTACAGCTTTTCACTGTCTGCTATGCAGACAGTGAAAGCGCGACGGGTGCAACTGCACCCGTCGCACGACCGCAACACTGCCGGCTCCATTTGGAGCTGGCTCCTGTGTTGTGGCCGAGATCCCTGCTGGATCGGCGGGCGGAAACCAGGTTTCCACCCGCCGGCCCAGTGGGGATCTCCTGATGGCCGCGGCAGGAGTGCAGCCGCATTGGTGCCACCCGCCAAGGTCGTAATGACCCCCTATGAATGTACCATGCGTTGTGTAGTGCACCTGTGTCTCAGTGTGCTGTCACTAGAGGGGACATGACACATCCTCACAACACAATGGTGTCAGATGTGGTGGAAACATGGTAGCACTACAGAGCCTGGACATCCCATCCCTTTTGACATGTGTCATTGCAGATGATGTGTAACACTTAGGACCTTTAAAATTGGTAAGTGAAAATGCACAACATGTCTCCAAAATTGGCTGCACTGTCCTGCAACATTTACCCTATGTGTGACATATTACTTAGCAACCTTTTGTTGTCCCCTGCGCGAGTTGTTCATATGCAGCCGTGCACCAACACTACCTACCCTGCACCAGGGTACTTGGCTAGCTGCCTTGTGGAGGTGGCTGTATGTGTGCAGGAAGGCACACCGCCCCATGCATATGCTGTTTTGATAGCCAACTGGCTCTTTCTGTGTGTGCAACAGTATTCAGCATGTATTAGTGCCACAATCATCTGAGTTCATGGCACAGTCTATTTCCTTATTGCAACATGCATACAGCACACTTGGAGTGGTGCTTGTTGTTGGCACTTCCTCAGGTTTTAGGTGACAGCTACATGTGAGTCAGCATCATCATGCTATGTATCTTGTGGGGACAGACCTGCAGCGACAAACATTGCACACCCCTTTCACACTACATACAGCATGGGAGGGTGGCCAATTTACAATGTGGCTTCAAGTCATTATGAGATGGTCATCTGCCAAGTTGTACATACAGTTCAGGCCATGACAATGGAACTGTGGGCTATTACAAAGGTCCTTTGGTGTTCCAGAGGGGCAGCTAAAGTTTTTGGCAGCCATTAGGTGTTCAAGGGTACTTATCTCATTGTCACAGGATGATCAACAACATGACCACCAGTGTCTCTCCTATCTTCCAAAACATTAATGTGCATTTATACTGACAACATATGCACAGTGTAGGCTATAGGATGGAGCTGAGCTACTTAGCAAATGTGTTCCTTGGCACAGTGCATGTGAGGTCAGTGATGTCCTGTTTTATCCTACTATCCATGATCTGCACTGTCTGACAGTGACTCTGCCCCATGTTGGGCCATTTATTGTATCTGGTACAGACATGATGGTGTGAGTCAGTGCGTGTTGCATGTGAGGTTGCACTACAGTAGGTGTGGTACCACTTCTCACACATCTGGCACATGGTATGTGATGGGCATTGATCTTGTATTCCTCTGCGTGTGAGCCAATACGTCAGGCAGATGTCTCTGTACACTACAGGTAAGTCAGGTATCTGTTGACGAGATGCAGTTGATATAGGCGTATGTTGTGTGGTGTTTGATATTTGTTCTGGCAGTGATTTGCATGGCATGACTTGAGGCATCTGTGCATATTTGGAATTTACATGACATGGGCATGGTGTATGCCATTGACATGTCTGTGCTATTCTTTGTTTGGTGTACTGTGTGTGAAGTGTACATGGTAGGCAACCTGTGGGCACTTGTAGTGGTCTGTGTACTTCTGCTATTAGCAAAGGGTAGATGTCTGCACCTGTCCTTCATGTGGTGTGCCTGTCAAGTTGTGAGTGTGTTACGTACATGTGAGTGTAAGTATTAGTGTTGTGCACTGATTGTGCTGTACTGCAGCATGGTGCATATGTGTTATTACCTGCACATGTGTGTTACCCTGGCCATGTGTTATTGTAGTGGTGTATTTCTTGTGTGCCCAACAAGGTTGGTGTGTTGTGTATATATTGATAGATTTGTTGACTTACCACAAGTAGGCCATTTCCAAATTGTCCATCCTGGAATTGTTCATTGATCCTGCTGCACTGGAATATGTAGGCGTCATGGACACTCCCAGGATACTTGGCCAAAATGTTTATGAATAGTCCCCGGTGGTCCACTATGCCCTGCACATTAATGGAATGCGAGTGCTTGTGATTCTGGTATAAGTGCTCTGTTGCTGCAGGTGGTTTGAGCCGGACATAGGTGCAGTCAATTGCACCAAGTACTTGCAGGAAGCCATGGATTTGATAGAACCCCTATTTGTTCTCCTGCTGCTTTTGCCAGGTATTGGGGAAACAGATGTGGCGGGCGTCAGGAGATGATTGCACAGGATTTGTTGTTGTCCTCTACTCTGTCTAGCAAGCTGGATCATTATCACCTCCATCTTCTCCTGTGGGTTGTAATGTTGCTTCTGTGTATTCTCCTTAAGTAGTGGTGTTTTGCCTCATTTTAATGCCTGCCCTGACCCAGGTGTTAAATTTGGACGCAAATCGGTGTTAACGTCATTTTTTGGGTCCACCTCCCACCCATGTGTCTTTTTTGCCCGGGTGGATGAATACGGCGGTAGGGTGTTTGAGTCATTTTTTGGACAGGAATGCCTACCGTGCATCTCATTGATGCAAGGAGGTTTCACGCATCCCGAAAAATTGCGTTAACACCAATATTTTGACAGTGGACATGTCTAGCATCGGAATATAAATATGGCGTTGAGTTTGCGCTGAATTACCGTAAAAAGAAAAATGACGCGAATTCAGTGCAAACAGAGTATAAATATGCCCCTAAATCTGACAGGCAGCTCCCTGCTCTCCAAGGAAAAGGCTGCGATTAAATAATTGTGCTGAGTACACACAGATAAATTAGTACTGGGGGTATTGTTGTGCCGAAAGGTAAAAATAGCTGAGCCATAGAAGAGAGAGCAAGAGCACACAAGGAAAAAGTACTTTGACTCTGGCAGCCTTACAGCCAGTACTAATAAAACATGCTTGCTCACAATTAACAGCAGAGAGTGGGAGTGCGGATGTGTAAATAAGAAAAATACATTCACAGTGAAGTAGCGTGTGGAAGGAGACTAGCCATTAGAGAATGGCATTGACTGGAAGGAGTACTTAGTCCAGAATCCACTCTATGGCATGTGCAGCAGGACAGCAAAGCAGCAGAAAGCAGGAAGTGAAAGCAGACAATGTGCTAGCGAATCGGAAGCACGAAAATTAAAGAGACGTTGGACTAAGCCAATGGTAAGTTCAGGTAAGTAAAGGGTGGGTTCTAAGCTCCTTTTAGGATCTTTTTGTTCACAAACGATCTCCCAAGCACAGCGTGCAAGCGTATTCATGCAGGCAAATCATAAAAATTGAATATCAGAGTCATTTTTTAAAACTATTTGGCAGCAGAAAGAGAATGCAAATTTTTTGGCATTCGTGAGCATCTGGATTGTTGGATTACAGGGCAGTGCTGAGCAAGAGGGATGCTAATGTGAAGTGTAAAGTGGAGGGAACAGTTTGGAAATTAATGTTGTGAGCATGAGTCTGATATTTTATCCAATTCTACCTTTCCAAGTAGTAAAGTGAATGAGAAATACCTCACTGGGTGACATCTGAAAGGTTAGAGCCAATGCATGGCTCATTAATGAAAGCAAATTCAGTGTGTATTTTGATCAGGTATTAGAGGAATTGCCACAAACATCTGTGAAATGGAGAGCTGCATGCACATCTGTAGCATTGGAGATGGTCAAGCTACTAAAAGTTTGACTCAGGCTCAAGGCCTTTGCTCTATGCTAGCTTGAGGTCCTATTGGAACCCCAAGTTCAAGTCCCTGCCTGTCACGCTCCCTCTACTGTGGCATTAGGCCTAGAGCTGGAAATTTGGAAATTGATTCAAACCTCAGTGTGGGCTCAACACTCTGTGATTTTGGGCAATTCATTGTGACTAAAAAAATGTAATGTGACCTTGTGTCATATAACTGGTGTTCACCTAAAACACTCCAATACCTTCCAAGTGGGTTTGGCTACATGAAAACTGCAGATAATGCAGAAAGAGAGAAAAACAAAGTGTTAACATAAAAAATGAAAGACAAATAGATACAAATTTAGTGGCTAATTGAACAAAGTGAATCCAGAAAAGCTAGATAAATCGAAGCCTCGCTGTTTAAATTGTGTGATCTTAGGCAAATAGTTGATTTCACAAAATCTCCTTTTTTCTTCATTAACAGGTATGAAAGCATTTTCGAATATGTGAATTCAAAATACCAACCCAACAAAACCTATTCTCTTTCACTTAATAGACTATAGGGCTGCTCTATAATTACCTGGGCCACATACAGGGTTTACATGGCAACTGCCTAGCCTCTTGGTTCACTAATGGATCATGTTCAAAAACTATCGCTTAATAAGGGCTTCTCAATGCAGTGCTATAATGTGACACAATAATGTCACAGCTACAACATAAAAAAATACATTTTATCATTTTTATCGTGATTTTGTTGCATGATTCACATGGTAAACATTTTCAAGGCTTGGGAATCGCATGGGCTCCAAGAGCTGAGCCAAATCCTTGCTTGCTCTGGCCCAGCTCTCCCTGTTAATTTGTAATTTGTTAGTATTGCCCTGCACAAACGAGAAACACATGGGCACCGTTGTTTTCATCGTGTGTGACACTCCTGGTAAAAGAAGCCTTGTTTGTGGTGCTGTTAAACACAATTTAGCATATGTGCCAAGCAGCAAATATCAGTGACTAGTGTTCTTGGCGAGTTTTGCAATCGAGGTGAACCACACACTATAAACCTACACACAGGCAAATCCTAAAAGGGTAAACTGTAAAATGTAGAGGAAATGACATGTATTAAACGTGGAAATATCATGTACTGTAACATTTGCCCATTGTTTAGCCTATTTTGTAGGTGCTAGGAATTCACGAAAAGTCAAGTCAGGGCACTTGCTTGATTTTACTTAATCTTGTTTTGTGAGGAATCCCCGAGGTGTTTGCAGGTCCCCTCTACATTACACCCACTTTACAAAGATTATCGTGGGTTTCACATTACGTGATGTAAGCTGTACTAGCACTGTTATCACATTAGTTTTGAGTGAATGTTTTAGCAAACAAACGTTGAGTGACCGGTGTGCATTGCTAGTGCTCCTATGTCTCGAGTGAATCCGAATGCAGTAAGACAGGGGTTTCTTGTGTTCTTAGGAAATATGCCTACTACACAGAAAGAATAAGAGTTAAGATGTGAAAGGGGTGAGTCTATTAGGATGCCATAGTGTTTAACTAATTCAATGTAGGGACAAATTCTAGAGCTGTTCTTCTTTTAATGTGAAAACGAATTTGCACTTACAGGAGTATTCTACAGTTGGGTGGAATTTTTGTAACTGACGTCGAGTGGCTTGATTCAAAAGAAAATAGAAGCTTTGTGTTAATGTTTCAGGGTACATTTTGATTCAGATACTCATCATTTCATCATTGCATTTTCAAAGTCCATTCTGGCATTTACAAGCAAAATATGTTGTTCCATTGATTTAATAATGGAACGAAATCATGGTAGGTGAGAGCTTGTTTTGCTAGGTAAGAAGAGTGTAGAATCAGAGAGTACTGTTATTGAGACAGAGTTCATGTATTGTGTAAGATTGAAATAATGGGTGGGAAAGCTTGACTTGAAAGTCCCGACTATTAGCCAGGCCAATCATTGTGTCAGTATGTCACTGGTAGCACAGAAAATAATTTTGCAGAGTATGAAGTTTTCCATAGGGGGCATTATTGTTGAAAGGTGGTTATCAGTTTTCTAAAATTTTGATTTATGGTGTCACCTATTTTTCTGTTTTTCTTTTTTCTGTTGAAGGTTCTTACAAGATTTTGTAGAGGTGGCATTTAATCAGTTAGTTCTGCAGAAATTTCGGGCGGGAGCATAATCTTTAATTATCGTGCCTTTAGAAGCTGTAGAAGAGGAAACACATATTTGAAGTTATATACAATGCGTCCAATTCTGATTTTAATGATTGAAGATGGGTGAGTGTGGTCCTTCATGTTTTCAGTAGTTTCATTAATAGGAGCCGCTCTTCTTGGCAAAGGTAACTAGCTTTGGTGTAATCTTCCTAGATACAGGCTACAGCCTTACCCCGCTGGGGGATTTTGAGCTCCAAAAGAGAGACTAAGACCAGGAAAAAGCACAAAATGTTTCCACTGATGAGAGGACTTCACTGGGTAAATAATTTGAACTCTCCCACTCAGAGCGTTCCCCCTGTAACCTGTGGCTTCAACAGGAGCCGACCCAATGGGTATCTGACTGTGAGTTGACCTTAATTGAAACAGCTTTCAACTTTTCCCTACTGGAGGATTTCAACTTCCAAAAAGTAGGCTCATTCAGAGGGCAAAACTTGGACAATCGGCTTGCTCTATCCAACCTCTGCTCTATTGCAATCAGTCTGAAATTACACTTACGACCCAGCCACAGAGAAAAATTACTTTTGATTAGGCCCGTGAAGAGTTCAGAGTCCAACTCCACGGAATTTCGCGGAGTTGAAAAAAAAACAGTGGTTACAAGTTTACGTTTATTGACACGGTTAATTAAAACCATCGCAATTCCAAAATGCATAATAATATAAATACTTTGCCTACTTATTATGTTAATAGAGACCCAAAATAAAAACATAAAAGCTTATTTCAAACTAAAACATATCATGGTAAAGAGTTGTGCATAGCTAAAATGCTCTCCACTAATTCCAACCTTGGTCTTGAACTTAACTTTAGGACTTTCTAGCTCCCTTACGAACATTATAATAGTAGATGAGTGGAGCTGAATGAGAATCCTAAGTAGTACCTAAGGCTGTTTCCTGGCTGAACTAAACTTTCAGAGCTTTACTAATCATAAAATGATGTCCCTTGCGCACTCGGCTTCAACTTTATTCACTAATTCTTTCTGAGCCTGTACCATGAATTTGGTCCCTCGACAAGAAAACGGGATTGAAAGTCCGCTAAGCCAGCTTATAATAGCCGGTCTGCATGAGCGTATGTTCAGTGTCTTAAAAATGTTTTTCAGATATAGCGGGTCATTCCGACCCTGGCGGTCGGTGGCCGCCAGGGCCACCGACCACGGGAGCACCGCCAACAGGCTGGCGGTGCTCCTACGAGCATTCTGACCGCGGCGGTTTAGCCGCGGTCAGACGCGGAAAGCCAGCGGTCTCCCGCTGACTTTCCGCCGCTCGTAGGAATCCTCCATGGCTGCGGAGCGCGCTCCGCAGCCATGGAGGATTCCGACTCCCCCTCCCGCCATCCAGTTCCTGGCGGTTCTCCCGCCGGGAACCGGATGGCGGGAGGGGGAGTCACGGGGCCCCTGGGGGCCCCTGCCGTGCCCATGCCTATGGCATGGGCACGGCAGGGGCCCCCGTAAGAGGGCCCCTAAAAGTATTTCAGTGTCTGCAAAGCAGACACTGAAATACGCGACGGGTGCAACTGCACCCGTCGCACCTTCCCACTCCGCCGGCTCTATTACGAGCCGGCGTCATCGTGGGAAGGGAGTTTTCCCCTGGGCTGGCGGGCGGTCTTGCGAAGACCGCCCGCCAGCCCAGGGGAAAACTCGGAATACCCTCCGCGGTCTTTCGACCGCGGAGCGGTATTTCGGAGGGGGGAAGTCTGGCGGGCGGCCTCCGCCGCCCGTCAGACTCAGAATTAGGCCCATAATGTCCTGTGGCCTAGCAAAGCTGGGCACACACAAATAATATGTTCTAATGATTCTTGTCTGTACCCACACAGTTCACAGGAATGTGTCTGATCCTGTTGTCTCCATGAAGGGACCCTATTGCTTCAAAGCGGAAAAGCATGAACCGATATTTCAGCGACTGGTTGAAGGTTGCTGCTAGATATTCCTGTGCCCGTAAAGTTTTGTATGATGTTATTATAGTCCAGGCGTGCTCTCTGCTTGCCAGTTTTTGTTTGTCAGAATTTAAAGATTTCTTCTTATTGACAGCGTTTGCCTTCCGAAAAAAACTCCTTTTTGTCCGGGTTCCGGTCCCAGGCTTCTAGCAAACCTAGTATTTTAATGTAGTTATTTAAGTGATGACCCCAGGTGTTTTTATCATTGTGACGCTGTTGCTCCTCAATTTCCATCCAACATAGATTGTTTAGAGTACCAGTCTCAGCTGCACGCATCCTCCAGCATAGTTCAATGAAGGCACATCTACTCTGAAATTCATAGTTTTTCAGACCCAATTCTAAACGGACCTGAGCTGGAGATGCTGATTGTGGTATCCAAAAAACTGTTAGGCCTTTGTCTGAACTTGATTGAAAAAACTGCCTCCTTCCCCAGCATGATTTCAGCACCATAAGTGACGGTGGGCATTAGCCGCGCTGCCATGACAGAAAGCAGGTGAGTGTATGAAGGACAGCTCAGTTTTTGTTTTAGAACTTTAAAACCATAGGTCAATGAGAGGGCTTTTGCTTGAGCGACAGCAGGCTGCGGCTTGAAAGTCAGGAGGCGGTCCATAGTGAATCCCAAGTACTTATATGTGGGTGCAACCTCCACCCGGGATCCGTTTATGAACCATGAAGCAGATTTAAACTTCCTGTCAACTAGGCAGACAACCTTAGTTTTACTCAAATTCAATTCTAGGCCCTGCATTGTTATGTATGTATAAAATGCATCAATGCTGTGCTGTAGCCCAACATGTGTTTAGCTGAGTAAAGCTATGTCATCTGCATACTGTAGCCATGCAATTCCTTTCTTGGCCAATACTGGCGGGTGGCTATTTACAGGAGCTAGAGCCTCGGCTAGGTCTGCAAGATATAAGTTGAACAGCGTGGGAACTCTTGTTTAAGTCCTTTTGCTGTTAATGTTCTGTTGGTGAGGTGGCTGCCCTCTCCAATTTTTACTTGTGCCCAAGTACCTGTGTACAAGTCCATCATTGCGCCAAGAAGGCTGCATGGTAAGCCCCACCCTTTCAGTTTCTCCCATAGGCGGGTTCTTGGTACGCAATCAAACGCTGCTTTTAGATCAATAAAGCATGCAAGTAGCCTTTTATTCTTAAGCCTGACTTTGTTTCCCAGCAGAGCCAGGGTTGCCAGGTTGATAGAAGCACCCATACCAGCTAAGAAACCCGTCTGGCATTGTGGAATTAATTGTCTGTCATGAATCCATTCTGCTAGTTGTTGCAGTAGGCAGGATGCGTAAAGTTTTGCTTCCACGTCTATCAATGCTATTAGCCTGTAGTTTGAAGGATTTGCGGGGTTACCAGCTTTGTATATAGGGTGAATAATGCTGCCTTTCCATGCATCTGGGAGACCCGTAGTGCCTTGGAGATCGTTAAAAAGCAGCGCCAAATAATACGCCAGAATGAAGGGTCTCTTCTACACAAGGCGTTCGGAATACCGTTCTGACCAGCTGCCCCTTCCATTTTTAGTTTCTTGATGAGGCTTTTCAACATTTCTATGTCAATGGTCATTAGTGCGTGCTTTCCTTCGTTTCCTTTTAGAGATAAGTCTGTTTGCGTTGTCACTCTGAAGCCAAAAATTAGTCTTGCTTAAGTCATTGGCTATCTGTGAGGCCTCCTCCTTCAAATGGTGCTCTGGGAGTGAGAACATTGTCTCTACGTGGGCTTCCCATGTAGCTGCATCGATACCTGCATTCGTGTGTCGATTTTTTCCCTTAGTTAGTCCGTTTAGTAATTCCCAGAACTTTTTGTTATTTTTCTGTTTGTTGGACATAAGCAGCTTGGTCCACAGATCCTCGTGATAACTCTGTTTTGCCATCCAGCTGTATTTCTTATATTTGGCTCTTAATTCGGAAAGCCTTGTGACATCAGATTTCCTCCCCAGTGTACGTCCTTTAGGACTTTTTTTGATTCTCTAGAGACTTGATTTTTCTGATTGCGCAATGTCCTGTTGAACCATTGCTTTTCTCCTTTGTGACTCTTGACTTCGTTTTTTGACTATATCACCGAAATTGGGAGACATTTTTTGATGGAAAATGTATTTATTAAAGAATCACACAAGTACGTCCAAGCGATCACTCGTTCTCCTTGGGGGTGGTCTTCTAGTTCCTGCACTCTTAGTGATTCATTGAGCTTTTTAGTTGTGCCTGCACTACGGTACACTTCTTCCATTACTTTCTTGAGGCCCGCCCCCTTCCATTTCATTTTTTTTGTATCATAAGTCACTGGGCTGCAATTATGATATTGGCGGTGGGGAGCCGATTCCATTAATTCCAGATCTTAATAAGTTGTGGAAAGTGATCGCTCTCTGTGCGTTGTTGGATCGTATATGCTGAGACGAGTGGCAATGCGGTTTCGTTTATTATTGTAAAGTCGATGTTGGATTTTTTTGTGCCACTTGTTCGGATGAGGCGTCCTCAGGGAGAGGCGTCAGGCAGCGCAAACCCAGGGTTTCAAACTTTATGCATGTTCTGTTAGGGTATTTTGTGCTGCCTTTTCTCAAATTGAGGTTAAAATCACCAGACAAAATGAGGATTGCGTCCTTGTTTTTTTTCTGCAGCATTTTAAGAATACTGGTCAATGTTTTAATGTTTCCACTGTTTTGGGTTTTGTTAGGGTGTACGTATACGTTGATCAACAGTAAAGTTATATTGTTGCCTGATGGCGCCCGATGTTCCAATTTTATTGGTAGCAGCCAGTCAATTCCCAGGTCGATCTGTTTGATCACCCAGTTGATTTGTGTGGAGCAATACATTGTGAGGCCCCCCTTAGGGTGTCCATGTTTTTGAGGTTGTTTATCAGAGACGTCTATCCCAGAATAACCCAAAATTTGTATCGGCTCCATGCACCATGTATCCTGCAGCATGACGATTTCAAACTGCTGAAGGAAACTCAGAGCTGCCCTGTCGGTAACTAGATTTTTTAAACCGTGAGTGTTCCAGGAGCAAATGTGGATATATTCTGGGTTTTCATCAGGACCATTTGTCATTTAAATTTTGCCTTCCAGCCTGTTTGACTGTTGAGGGAGTACCAATGAAGATCTGTTGGTGCATGACAGGATGGAGCGTGTTTGGTGCTTTACAATTGTTATGTGGTCCCAACTGCTTGGGGAGGTTTCTACTCCCATGGCCCCTTTTAAGATTGAGCTGCCCTTCTTTTGTTGTGGTACCAGAAGATTAGGGTATCTGGGCGGTTCAAGTTTTTGCAGGACGATACCCCATGTGCTAAACATATCTTGATGTACTAGAATTTGATCAATAATGGCGGACGTGGCCAAGGATGTCAACGTTGCCTCTTTATCTTTGTTGTTTGGAAAAACGAGTGGAATTCCATGGAGGTGGAGTTCCGTGACCCGTGGAGTCCTGAATGCGCCTGATCTCGGAAGCGCTAAGCAGGGTTGGGCCTGGTCAGCACGGCCCGAACCTGCTTACCGCTTCCGAGATCGGGCACATTCAGGAGATGGCCTTTGCAGTGAAAGCTGCCATTGTAGGCCTCTTGTGCACCAGCCTGTCCCATGTGCACTGCAGCACAATGGCAACTTTCGTTCACTACCTATGGCCCTGGCCTGAATTCAGGCCAGGGCTGTATGCAGCGAAAGCTGCTAAGCCTGTTGTGCACCAGCCTGCCCTGTGTGCAGTTCACATGGGACAGGCCGGTGCAGAAGAGGCCTGAAACAGAAGCTTTCACTGCTTTTGGCCCTGGCCTGAATCCAGGCCAAGGCCATAGGCATTGAAAGCTGCCGTTTCAGTCCTCGTTTGTGCACCAGTGTGCACAAACAACGAAAAAGAGACGAGGACTTACCTGGGTATTCCCGGGGATCCTCTTCTCTTCCTCGTCCGACGGTGATGAGTCTCTCTCCACAGCGGCTGCCTCCCTCTGTGTTCCGGTATGCACTGCGGCCCAGTAATGGGTTGCACAACGAAGCGCTGACTGTCTGTGCTAGTGCTGTGAAGCCCATACTGGGCTGCTGTGTGCACCAGGTGAGCCATGCTCCACTGGCGGGGCTAGCGGATTTTTTTTACTTTATCCACACAAGCAGAGAGCACAGTTCCAAAAACTCTGTTAACTCTGCCATAAAAAAATATCTTTTGCTTTCACTGATTCGGGTCAGGACTTAAAAGTCCACACTGCCTTTAGTGCTGTGATCTGTGGAGGCGGGCCAGGCACTTTTAAACCAATGTTTCTTACTCGCAGTGCAGGACATACTTGCACCGAGTCAGGGCAGGATTTTAAATCCCACACTGCTCATAGTGCTGTGATGTGTGGAGGCAGGGCCAGGCTGTTTAAAACAATGCTTATTTCCTGCAGTGGGGGACGCGCTTTCATTGAGTCGGTAGGACTTCAAACTCCACATTCTCCACAGTGCTTTGATCTATGAAGGCAGGACCAGGCCCTTTAAAACCAACCCTTCTTACCCGCAGCGTGGGATGCTCTTGGGACGCACCCAGGCAGACCCATCTTAACCTATCATCGGCCAGAAGAGGCTCAGCTGGGCCACCTCCCTTGGTTGCAAGATGGACATGTAAGGTTAGTGGCTTCCTAATTTCAAGACAGCTTGGTACATTACAAATAATGTTGTTTCAGCTACAAGGTCTACACTCTACCCCTTAACAATCTATAAGAATACCTCCGGAAATGTTCTGAGTGAGCTGAGTCCTTTAGAGAGATTTGCTGACAACAATATGGAAAGGAAATGCAGTTGAGGCTCAATAGGTATTACATCGTCAAAATTCTGCAAAACAGCCTTTTAAGAGCAATACACTGAGAGAAATAAGCAATCTAATTTATGAGGTTTAGACTATTTTTAATTCAACAATCATCTCTAGTTCTCTTCCTAGAAATAAACCAACAGCAAAACCATTTGCAAATAAGTCAGTCAAGCCACATAAGACATCAAGGGCCCGATTATGACCTTGGCGGATGGGATACTCCGTCACAAACATGATGGCTATCCCGTCCGCCGTATTACAAGTTCCATTATATCCTACAGAACTTGTAAAATGGCAGGTGGGATATCGGTCATGTTTGTGACAGATTATCCCATCTGCCAAGGTTGTAATCAGGACCCTAGTCTCCAGAGAAGTTCTCCCTCTCTTGTTACAAATGGGAGCATCACCATGGAGCCGCTTCAAATTGAGACATTGTCCAAAACAACTCCCGCCTTGATTCCTTGTGACCCTTCTGTGATTTGAGAAAATCAATTTGCTAAATTGACTTATCCGAAATCTGCTATATAGTGTAATCTCACCAATGCAAACAGTTCCCATCTTACTAACAGTAACATTCAACAAACCCCATCGAATTGCGATATGCTCCAGGTTGTGAATGACTTTATGATCAAGCTAGCAGAACTCAGGGTGAAGATCAAGTCACTAACTACCCAACTGACAGTAATTACACATTGTTTACAATGGTTTGTCACCCCAAATCACCAGCCTCTCATATAAACGCAACATAGGAGTGATGCTAGCCCAGGTACAATAGACGAGCACTGCCTCCAACTCTTCAATGGAATAGGCTACTTGGAATCTCCAAGGCTGGTTCAAGAGGCCATGTTTCCACAAAGGAAAACTTCTAGTACTGGCAAAAGTCAGGCTCCATATAGAAACTCATTTGTTACATCCCACGAAAGATTTCATCCATCCAAGAAGGGGAGCAGTATTACTTTCCCTCATTTGCTTGAACCAGCTGCCCAATTTCCAGTTGCACAAGAGACTAATACTAGGCAACAACTTAGTCCTGTGCACTTTGCCACAACCCTCCCCCGCCCAAGCCCTTCCAGGGTTATGACTTTGGTTCAGTGGGGTTGGGGGGGTTAAAATATGTACAATATGGCTAGACTTTCATGTGGGACAAGAGAAGATAGAGACTCTTTGATTAACAAAGTGATCCATTGGATCCGAGATGTTCCTAAATGCACTTCAGTAATCCACTCAGATATTGTGACAGCCAGATGTTGCTCAGAACCTGAAGACAAATAAGATTATGTTGAAATATTATTGTCATCATGAGCCCTGGCTGATTGGCTAACAGTTTTGGAGGCCTGGTCTTTATGTCCTTTACCCATTAATGTGTGTTTGAAGTACAACCCGCCCATGGCAAGGATTGAATGTCAATAAGGTAAACATATCACCACTCAAGTCCTTCCAGAAGAACCTTGTTCAGAGTGGATAGAATTTGCACTCTGGAATCCCAGGGGCTTTCTTCATTACCTCATTCTAAAGCCTATGAAAGTGGAATATACTTTCCTCAAATACTGCGGGCCTTAAATCTAAATTTTCAGATCCCAGTTGAGGGAACATTATTGATACTTTTGATATTCGTCTTTTTCAGGAGACATGGAATGCGGAGCCGGTTGATAGATCTGGCTTTACTACCTTTTGTACTTGAGCTGATTTGCAGGGGAGAGGGAGACCAGTGAATTTGTTAATGATCTGGTTGAATACTGCCTTTAATTGTAGGGTGAGGAGGCTTTCTAAAAACTCCCCTGATATTCTTGGCTTATTGATCAACTTATCTGATGGTAAGAATATTTGTATTTTTTATGTTTACATCAAGAACAATGGTCAGAATAAGAAGTTCAGTACACTTACTTCCTTGAGTCTTATATCAATTGTGGTCATTCACTGGGGCCTTCGATAGCAGCAGGTGACTTCAGCATGAACTTTGAACCATTCAATAATTTAGAACTGGGTATCACAGGTGAGGACGTTTCCATATCGGGTATCCACAACAAGACCTTGCACCAGTTAAAAGACAGTCAGCCCTTTCTACCCAATTATTGGGGATGACAATGAATTCAGGTCACAGAGTCTGAGAAAGCCGTTCCCCATCTAATGCAGCAAGTGGTAATACCTTCAAGAGGCTAAATCAATGAAGTAGAAAAGCCTACATTATGCTAGCTCTTCAACTGTAGCCACACATGGATGACATGAAGATCCTTGAGATTTTGAAAGTGACCACAATGCCCTACATCTAATAATGAAAGGGTACCTGTTCATAATTTTACACATGTTGGGGAGCTGAGACGCTCAAATAACAAGCTGGCGTGAACGTTTTCCTATTTAAAAGGCCAACCAAGTGTAAAGTTCTAAATCTTTAGCAAAGAGGCAGATACGACTGAGCAAATGCAAAAAAGAAGAGCAACCAGGGAAGGAGTGAAACTCTCACTGAAGCATCACACATATTTATTTGAATATTTTTGTGAGTCCCTTACCAGGGAATGTAAAGGACCACTAAAAAGAAACCCAATCATCCTCGGTTCATCAAGCAATTCAGTCTTGCTAAGGTAGCCTAAATGATATCTACTGAAGCCAAAGATTGGGAACAAATAACATCAACAAGAGAAATTATTAGTTTGTGTTGTGCAAAGCTAGACTATTTGGGAGACTAAAGTATTGCATGACCTGATGATAGCAGCTAGAACAGAGGGGTTAATAAACCATTTTGGATATTAGTAGCTCAAGGCAGCTGCCACTAATTAACCAAAGTTGATTTCCATTTTCAGCCAAAGTTTGGGTTGATCATTTCAGGGCCTATATTTGAAATCTGAGGCCAAGGCATCTTTAAATATAGATCTAGCTAAGACTAACAAAATGCTAAGACATTTAGGGGGTGATTCTGACCCCGGCGGTACAAGACCGCCGGGGCCAGGGTCGGCGGGAGCACCGCCGACAGGCCGGCGGTGCCCCGCAGGGCATTCTGACCGCGGCGGTTCGGCCGCGGTCAGAAGAGGCAAACCGGCGGTCTCCCGCCGGTTTACTGCTGCCCTTAGAATCCCCCATGGCGGCGCAGCTTGCTGCGCCGCCATGGGGGATTCTGACACCCCCTACCGCCATCCTGTTCCTGGCGGTTCGCCCGCCAGGAACAGGATGGCGGTAGGGGGTGCCGCGGGGCCCCTGGGGGCCCCTGCCGTGCCCATGCCAATGGCATGGGCACGGCAGGGGCCCCCGTAAGAGGGCCCCGCAAAGTATTTCAGTGTCTGCTAAGCAGACACTGAAATACGCGACGGGTGCAACTGCACCCGTCGCACCCCTGCAACTCCGCCGGCTCAATTCTGAGCCGGCGTCCTCGTTGCAGGGGCATATCCTCTGGGCCGGCGGGCGCTCTTTTGGAGAGCGCCCGCCGGCCCAGCGGAAATGTCTAAATGGCCGCCGCGGTCTTTTGACCGCGGTGCGGTCATTCAGCGGCGGTACCTTGGCGGACGGCCTCCGCCGTCCGCCAGGGTCATAATCAGGCCCTTAGGGCCAGATGCACGACGCAGAGTTTTGCGAGTCACAAAACCATATGTACAACAGTGTACCTAACACTGTTTGCGATTCTTGAGGTAGATCGCAATTTGCGACCCCATTGGGAATGACTGCACTCACAGGGATGGTGGTCTGCTGAGGACAGCAGACCACCATGTCTGTGACTGCTTTTAAATAAAGCAGTTTTTTTTTTTTTAAATGCAGCCCGTTTTCCTTAAAAAACAGGATGGATTTCAAAAACAAAAATGAAAAGCTTTCTTTCATTTTTTCAGAGCAGGCAGTGGTCCGTGGGACCTCTGCCTGCTCCCAAAAATATTTTTGCTACCATTCACAAAGGAGAAGGGGTCCTATGGGACCCCTTCCCATTTGCGAATGGGTTAGTACTGATGACGCAGAAAAAGAGGGTCCTACATATATTCACACATCATGTAACCAAAATTATATAATGTAGTGTGATTTTAGTAAAGAAAATAATGTACGAGGGAAATTGTGCCCTCGGAATAGTTCGCCAATATTATAAACGTGCTTTATTAATCATGAAGAATTGAAAATTGTAGTAATCCGTCATAATTGTAAATGTGTGCCATGATTTCTTATTGAAACTGTTTGTGCTTAGCTTAAATTTAGTAGAGGCTTTGGCCTAGTTGCCTGGTCTCAAATTCTAACTGCGTGGCTTTTCCTTGAACTAATGTAACATATATTCTTGCTTGAAGTTGTATTTTTCCAGTAGAAGATGACTAATACACTTATCTCCAAGGTTTCGTACTAGGCCGGTTTCATCCCCTCTGATCCAAGGTCAGCCTGCAGGTGCGGACAATGAGGGTACAGATACCAAAATAATTGGCAAACCTTGTTACAACTTGTGTTCCAAGGCTCCAAGGACAATGTATGCATAAAAGAGTACTAGTAGAAAGACATTTTTCATTGGTCAATTTGAAGCTACCCTATGAACCCTCCAATGGAAGACCCTGCAGAATTTGGAATGTTTCTTACTTAAACCCGCTGGACAAAGAGAAGTCAGCCATTTTCCTTGATGCTATCTTTGAAGCCAAACGCCAGACGCCATCTTTGACGACATCCTGATGCCCTTTTCTCTATTACTGAGAAAGAGACTTTGAGAATTCTCACCCTAGAGACTTTAACTTTAATTTGCCACGTCTTGCCCATGCAGTAACCTTGCCCATTTTCCTTGCTGTTGCAAGGAAACTTGCCCTTAACTTTGCCCTTTTGAAATTCTGCCCCATGCTGTCGAACCGGTACCTGAAGGACGAAGACTTTCTTGAATGCTGAATGTAATTGGTAAATATGAAAGGATAATTGTATTATGCATTGTGTTTTTCCTTTTAGGTACCAACTGCTATTTTGATAGGGCCCAAGCTAGAAGTTTTCCAAATTCGTGTTGACTAAATTCGTTTTGCATGAAGCCCCACATGCCAATGCTAATTAGAAGTTAGTTGAGGTATGAACTTGATGTCCCATGTTGAATTGAAATCTTGTCATGCTGACCGATGTTTGAAATTAGTTAAATTCAGTTACTTATATTAGTGATTTGTATTGCAATAACTGAATGTACTATTATTCAGATATTTCGTAGATTGCATTTCTTCCGCCGCTATGGACAGCTAGTAATGTTCGTATACATATATCATTTGGTTTTGAGACTTAAATACATTGTGCTAGCTTTGTTAATACAGGGAAATAAATTCACTAACTTTTAATAAACAGGTGTGGTTATTCATGACTGAAAGGTCATGGTGCGTCGAAATATCAACTGTTATTGATTCCTAATGTGTTATTTCGATCTATTAATTGAGTATTGGCTATCGCGCATAACAGTTATTGATTATTGATTTAAGTGACCCAACTATTCAAGGATGAGGAGAGCCCAACTCGGCTAAAAGGTTCACCGACCTCCAACGTGTCCAGGCACAGGTAATTTCTAAGGGCTGGACGCGTTATCAGTAGATGGTAGCAGAGATTGATGGTTTCACCCTTTGGGACCCCATCCAAGTAATAGACAGAGATAGGTTAGAATTTTCTTTGATAAAACAAGTTGTAAGAGATGATGATGCCCTAAGTCCCCAATGACTTTCCCGGGATCTCGGAGCTTGCGAATGGAGTACATGGAGGTATGAGAATGTTTTCGGCGTTTCTAGTGATGGTATGAGTGAAGTTAGGGTTTTGCGCTTGCACAGCTTATTGCCGCAGATGAATTGAGAAGTTTGTGAGGATTTTAGGGGGTTACGAACTCCAGTTGAAGTTTTAGAGGAGTGTGACTCCAAAGTGTGAGAGTAGGGAAGTCGTCGAACTTCACATGTGTGTAGCGCTTTGTGCAGAAAAATTGTCCACGTGGTTGTTGATGTTGAGACGGGCCCTGCGAGGTCAAGAGACTCCGGAGTATGTTGAAAAGTGTATGAGACACTTGATTGATGTTGTAATCTGTTCGGTTTAGTAGGTTGATCGGGCGTGGTCAACAAGTTGGTATGAATATTGAGGTATGAAAGAAACATTTAAACTTTGAGATTTGACGAATTCTAAAGCGCGCTAGAATAGTTCATTGATCAGTTGAGAGTAAAAGTTTGCGGGTAAAATTTTACTTTCGAAAGTGGGAGACCGAGAAAGATGGAATAACTGCCGAGGCTAGTGAAAAATCCCTAAGGTTTCTGAAGCGAGTGTGTTACCCTTCCTGTAGTAAACCGACAGATTTGTTTTCTTCTTTTTGGTTAGTGCTCGCGATATATTGCAGAAATTAGTTTTGAGTGAAGCTGAATGAAGGAGGACAAGCCGCAGGACTTTGCCAGCCGCAGTGTGTGAGTGTGACGTCACTAGAAGCCGCGCTGGGATAGGTTGGTTGGCGAGAAGGGTTGCGCACGGATTGGACGCAGTCCATGAAGCGCAATTGGTGGGGAAAGGCAAGCGAAGAGTATTCCGGGAATTAAAGTCACTTATTGATTACTTATTTTGAAAAATAAAAGACGGAAAGATGAAGTTTTTCAAAGCATTTAAGAGTGCCATGAGCGGAGATGTTTACATTAAAGCAAATGTAGGAGAAGAAACACCACCTGAGGGTACACCAGCTTACATCGTAATTGAAGAAAAGGGTGTGGCACCATGTCTTTGGCTAAAGCAATGGTGCAAATTAACAGAGAAGCATGGAAGTGTAGCGTTCCCTATCCATGGGTCATTTAACCTAAGGGTTTTGGAGAATTTAAGATTTGCGCTATACGACATGAAAGTACCTCCAAGGCCAGCACAGTTTGAGGCACTAGCAATTTGGGAGCTAATAGCTAGAAACCAACAACAAAAGAAATTTGAGACAAGAATAAGAAAAGTAGAAAAGACACTACCGGATGTTAGATGGGATAGCACACAAAAGGTTTGGAGATCAGATGTACTGCAGGGAATTAAATTGTTCCCAGCAATTACTGATGAGGCAGAGACGGAAGGAAGGAAAGCTACCTATAAAACAAACAGGAGTCAGTCCAGAGATAGAGGAAATAACAGAAACTCAAAAAGGTCAGACGAGTCAGAAGATGAGGAGTTCATTATGCAATTGCTGAATGATCGCCCGCCACCATATGTGGAAAGCGAAAAAGGATCAAGCATTAGTACTGCCCCTCCAGAACATACACAGGGTAATGTAACACCGAATTTGAGAATATCACAAAGGCAGAACGGTTCCGATATGCCTTTTTCACCACAAATACCACAAGTTCAGAGAATATACCCTGACGTGCCTTTATTGAAACCTGTCGATAATTATCAGCCGCAGATTCAAAGACACTGCTGTGATGAGCAGAACTTGGGAACAACTTCTGGCTTAGGGGCTCAGGGAGGACAGAGTTACCGAAGACCGACATTGATTCAAGCCGAATCAACACAATTCTTGATGCCTCAAAAGCAGGTACAAGAAGTGCCGAGGCACACTCGAGTAACAGAGGGCCAGATAGGTATGCCAGCAATAATGAATCATAATGTGGGGATTAACATGTCGCAGAATTCAGGGAACAGACAGAATCCAGATGCAATATCTCTGCCTATTACTCTGGGTCCGCCAGTACCACTGTATATACAGGCAAACTCAAACGCATGTGACCAAGGGGTAATGACACAAAGTGAAACATGGAGAAGATGCATAGAGATTACTCCAGAAACAACTCCGATAGCAACACTGCCAAATGAATCTGGGTCGTTGTCGGAATTTAGTCCAATTCCAATTTGTGCTCCTTCGACAGTGGTACGGTCAAATCCACCACTATTAATACCGTTAACCTCAAAGACTGAAACGTTACCGCAACCATCAGTAGCAGTTGATGTAAGTGCTACATTGATGGGACTGAACGCGCAACAGCTAGCACAATGGTTCAACAGTCTGAACTCCCCACAGAGTACATCCAGTGGGGAGGGAGAAGAATACCTGAATAGGATAAGATTGGGCATGGAAGCAGATGAACTAGTAGAAGGAACAATGGGTCTGAACAGGTTAGAGGATACACAGAAGAAGAGCTGAGATACATGTGCCCCAGGATTACAAGAGAAGTGAGCAACATACATAAGATGTTAGAAGAGATTGCAGATAGAAACGAGATCGATATAAGTAAAACCAAACACTTGAGCAGAAGCTACAGGTTAGACTTCGAGACAACAGATTTTGAACATATGAGATCAGCAGGGATGAAAACGCACCTTAAAGAGATACTGCAGAGTGCACAGGTCTGGAGATGTCTAGATAAATGCGAAAGTAGATGGGTTAAGAAAAAGGACAAAAAGAAAGAAAGTACCCAAGGTCGGGATGAAAAGGCACAACAGAATGACGATCTGATAACCATGTTGCCAATGAGAGAGACAGCAGGGGGAAAACGTGTACATGTACCATGGCACAGGTGCGATATTCAATCCTTTACGTATGATTTCCCCAAATTGAGGGAGAAACCGATTGAATGGTATCAACAGACAGATAGATTTGTGAAACTCGCAAAATGTCTCTGGGAAGACCTGAATACCTTGTTTGAAATTGTGGTTCCGGCAGATTTATGGGAAGACTGTAAAAGAGCTGTAGGTTGGCTGACGAGTGAACCAGAAAGAGATAGGGACACAGGTGCGCCATCGCCTACGGTAATGAGTTTATACCATAAGGTGATCGAGCACTTGAAAACCAAGGTTGCGTCGAAAAACGTGGATTAGCAGATGATTGACAGAACAGCACAAGAGGCTAAAGAATTCATACATGCGTACTATGAGATATTGTTGAAAGCGTTTAAAAATTACAGTGGCACGGAAACGATTGAAGCAAAGGACATGCTCCATTTCGTGTTCAGATTTGTGGAAGGGCTGAGACCCGAGGTCAGTCAGATGATTAAAATGCATTTGATTTGTTGGCAGTCAAAATCGAATGATGAAGTGTTGAACTAGGCAAAATACTGCAGTGATGAGATTGAGACAAAACAGAAAAGGTTGAAGGAAAATGTGATGGTGATGCAGCTTAGAGCAGCTCAGACAGGTTTGCAAGGTTTGCAAGGTTTTCAACAACAGATGCCGCAGCAGCAACATTAGGGAAATGCTATGTTTCAGCCACAAATGAGAGGCAGAGGTCGAGGAGGTTTTGTGAATAATGGTCCTGACATAAATACTGTTATGATTCCAAATGGTATACAGGCAATGAAGAAGGTGATGCCATGTCACACGTGCGGAATCGTCGGGCATTGGAAACAGGAGTCCCCAATGATGGTGCAGGAAGGTGTAGGTCAGCAAAACAATGATGTCAATGCATTTCAGAATATGAGAGGACCGAAATTGAGGGGTCCAAATCCAAATTTTCAGAATAATATGAATCAGATGCAGGGTTTACAACCCATACAACCGCAACAGGTGCAAATGCCCCGTGCGCAAATGTCGCAGTTCCAGCCAATGCAACAGCAGTTTCCCATGGTACCTAATCAGCAAATGCAAATACCCTTAGCACCAATGAATCAGCAACAGGTAATGCTTCCTCAACAGGTCACGGGTCAAGTGACGAACCAAAATGACACAGTACACCAATTCCCTTTACACAGTGAGGATGGAATAAACGATGTATGGGAGAGTGAAAGTTCAGATGAAGAGGGAAATTGTATGCTTGCAGCATCTTTGAAAGTTGATCAAAAGGGTCCGTATGTGGAAGGAAGAGTTATGGGTCATCGCGTTTCATTCTTGGTTGACACGGGAGCTACCCGCTCTAATGTTAGGAGCATCGAAGTACCAAATTTGCCACTTTGAGGGAGAACAGTTCAACTAGTGGGAGTAGCAAATAGGTACCTGACAAACCCAATCACTGACCCAGTGCAAGTCAGAATTGGTAACTATCAAGGGTCACATAAATTTGTGGTGTGTGACTCAAGCCCGATATCACTGTTAGGGAGAGACCTATTGTGCAAATTGGGATGTTCGATTATGTGTTCAAATGACGGAATTAAAATTCAAACAAACAGTGATGGGGAAGAAGAGGACGGTATAGGAGGGGACAAAGTGGAAACTGTCGATGAGGAGTATCCCCTGATTACTCTTTACCCAATGCTCACTGAAGCAGACATTCCTGCTGAGTTACAGGAAACAGTTGGAAAGGAAGTGTGGGATATGACAGGGGAAGAAGTAGGATTGGTTAAAGGAGTAGAACCAGTGAAAGTGACTGTGAAACCCAATGTAACTTTTCCCCAGACCCCACAATACCATATGGCGCAAGACACCCTCATGAAAGTCGCCCAACTTATTGATGAGTTCGTAAAACAGGGAGTACTAAAAGAAGTATTAAGCAGTCCATGTAATTCACCAATTATGGGACTGATAAAACCGAGTGGAAAGGTCCGGATTGTTCAGGATTTGAGGAAGATAAATGACATAATAGTCAAATGCTGTCCCGTAGTACCAAATCCAGCTGTGATAATGTTTCAAGTTCCCTGTGATGCTGAATGGTTCTCAGTCATCGACTTGTCACAAGCATTCTTTTCTGTGCCTCTTCATGAGGACAGCCAATTTCTCTTTTGTTTCAAATTCCTAGACAGGGTCTACAGTTGGTGTCGAATTCCTCAAGGGTTTTCGGAGTCACCATCAATTTTCAATCAGATTCTAAAGAAAGACTTGGAATCGTTGGAGTTACCATTTGAATCAACCTTGGTGCAATACATTGACGATCTGCTAATTGCATCCAAGACAGAAAGTGACTGTACAGCTGATACCATTGCCCTATTGAATTATTTGGGAAGGAACGGACACAAAGGGGGTCATTCTGACCTTGGCGGTCCATGACCGCCATGGCGGAGGGCGGCGGAAGCACCGCCAACAGGCTGGCGGTGCTTCCTGGGCGATTCTGACCGCGGTCAGAAAAGGGGAGCCGGCGGTTTCCCGCCGGTTTCCCGCCGGTTTCCGTCTGGCCCAGGGAATCCGCCATGGCAGCACTGCTTGCAGCACCGCCATGGGGATTCCGACCGCCTTCCCGCCAGCCTGTTTCTGGCGGTGTCCACCGCCAGAACCAGGATGGCGGGAACGGGTGCCATGGGGCCCCTGGGGGCCCGTGCACTGCCCATGCCACTGGCATGGGCAGTGCAGGGGCCCCCTAACAGGGCCCCACAAAGATTTTCACTGTCTGCTGTGCAGACAGTGAAAATCGCGACGGGTGCCACTGCACCCGTCGCACCCCTTCAACTCCGCCGGCTCCATTCCGAGCCGGCTTCATTGTTGAAGGGGCTGTCCCGCTGGGCCGGCCGGCGGTCTTCTGGCGGTCGCCCGCCGGCCCAGCGGGAAAGCCGGAATGGCCGCCGCGGTCTTTCGGAGGGAACCGCTTGGCGGGCGGCAACCGCCGACCGCCGCGGTCAGAATGACCGTCAAAGTGTCCCCTTCAAAATTACAATTCTGCCAGAAGAAAGTGAAATATTTGGGCCACCAAATAGAGAAAGGGTCACGAAGAATTATGAAAGAAAGGATAACAAGTGTACTTCAGATGAGTCCACAGAAGATGAGAAGAGAAGTGAGAAAGTTTTTGGGGATGGTGAGCTATTGTCGCCAATGGATTCCCAATTTCTCAGCTCTAGCAAAACCTTTATTGAAACTGACCCAGAAAGATGCGTTGGATGAAATAGAGTTGAAAGGAGATGAGATGGATGCTTTTATTGAATTAAAGGAATGCATGTGCAGGGCTCCAGCGTTAGGTATGCCTGATTACACAAAGCCTTTCACATTGTTTTGTCATGAACGTGATGCATGTTCCTTGTCTGTCTTGACTCAAGCCCATGGTGGCATTAACAGACCAGCAGCCTATTTTTCAGCTACTTTGGATCCGGTCGCAGTAGCACTGCCAGGGTGCTTGCGTGCCGTAGCAGCAGTTGGTATCAGCCTAACCCAGAGTGAAGGAATAGTGATGGGACATCCTTTAACAGTTATGGTCCCTCACTCAGTCAAGATACTTTTGACACGTTCCCGAACACAGCACATGACTGGTGCTAGGCTTACAAGGTATGAGACAATAATTTTGGGTTCACCAAATGTGCAGCTGAAAAGGTGCACTACGTTGAATCCAGCAACCTTGTTTCCCAGTGAGAATGTCGAAATTGAGAACGCTGAAGACGTCGAGCATGACTGTCTTCAGGTGACTGAATTTTGTACAAAACCAAGACCTGATATCAAAGACACCCGGTTAGAAGAAAATGATCAAGTCCTTTTTGTCGATGGTTCATGTTTAAGAGATGCACTGGGAATATTGAAAGCAGGATATGCTGTATGTACGATAACAGGTGTTCTGGAAGCATCTTGGCTTCAAGGAGTTTACTCCGCACAAGTAGCGGAATTGGTAGCACTTACTAGAGCTTGCCAACTTTCCGCATTGATGAGAGTCACCATTTATACTGACAGTCAGTATGGATTTGGAATAGTGCATGACTTTGGACAATTGTGGTCACAGAGAGGCTTCATGACTTCTTCAGGATCACCAGTGAAAAATGGTGAAAGAATAAGAGAGTTGTTCCATGCCATTCAGTTGCCAGGAGAAGTTGCGGTGGTAAAGTGCAGCGCACACTCAAAATCACAAGACTACGTTTCTTTGGGAAATGGGTATGCAGATCAAGTCGCAAGGTTTTGCGCATTGAACTGTATATTGCTCAGGGACGAATGGAACTTGATAAATGAGCCAGAACTTGAACCAAGCGAAGCCTTTGCTCTAAAGGTTGTAGATACAATAGATGAATTGAAGTCTTTACAGAACGATGTTAGTGAAGATGAGAAACTCTCATGGAGTAAATTGCAATGTGTAAAGAAACCAGAGGATTTGTGGATCTCAAGTAAAGGGAAATTGGTTCTGCCTAACAGCCTGTTGACACAATTGGCCAGGTTCTACCATGGACAGGCTCATCTTGGAAGGGACGCCATGGTCAGGCTATTCAAAACTGATTGGTTTAACCCCAAATTCCGTCAAGTTGCTGAAGCAGTTTGCCACCGTTGCGTCATTTGTCAACAAATGAACGCGGGGAAAGGAACAGTAGTAAATTTGAGCCACATTGGGAGGGCTGGAGGTTCATTCAGCAGGATGCAAATGGATTTTATCGAAATGCCTGTGCATGGAGGCTTGAAGTATGTGTTGGTGATTGTGTGTATTTTTTGTCACTGGATTGAAGCATACCCCACACGTAGAAATGACAGTCTCACAGTTGCCAAATTACTCTTGAGGGAACTAATACCACGTTTCGGATTCCCAATCTCTTTAGAATCAGATAGGGGAAGTCACTTCAATAACGAAGTAATAAAATTACTGTGTGCAGCGCTGAACATTGAGCAAAAATTGCATTGTAGCTACCGCCCTGAAGCTTCAGGTCTAGTGGAGCAAATGAACGGCACATTGAAGTCAAGGATGGCGAAAATATGTGCATCAACAAACTTGAAATGGCCTGACGCATTGCCCTTGGTGTTAATGTCTATGAGAAACACCCCTGATAGGAAAACTGGACTGTCCACGCACGAGATCCTCATGGGCATGAGACTTCCAGCAGTTCCTGCAAATGCTCTTTTGAATATTACAGATGATATGGTATTGGACTACTGCAAAGGTCTGGCTGATGTGGTACGCTCTTTTTCTCACCAGGTGGAGGCAACCACCTTGCCACCTATCCAAGGTCCAGGACATGCCCTGAAAGCAGGCGACTGGGTCGTGATAAAGAAGCATGTGAGGAAGTCGTGTCTGGAACCTCATTGGAAAGGGCCTTTCCAAGTGATTCTGACGACTACTACCGCTGTAAAGTGTGCGGGAGTTCCCAACTGGGTTCACGCCAGTCACATGAAAAGGGTGACGTGCCCCACAGAAGAGGAAGTTGAAGCACTGAAATCACCAGTGACTGACAAGAAAGTACCATGCACCGAGACAAAGCAACGAGAACCTGAAGCTGAACAAGCAGAATTAGAGAAGGGAGAAATACTATCTGAGGAAGAAACAGCTGATCCATTTGAGGAGAACGGAGGAGAGACATCAGAAAGTGACGGAGATCCTGAGGGTGACAAAGAGCCTGCAACAAGTGAAGAAGTAGGAGAGCCGGAACAGAGGAGGGCTTTCTCAGAAACAGACGATACAGAAAAGGAAAAGGAAAACCTGATTGATCCCCTAGAGAGAGGAGACAAGACAGGACAGAGTGAAAGTGTCCAAACCCTTCCAGAAGTGGTTGCAGGTCCCTCAGGTGAAAACAGTGCGAAACGGAGGCAAAGTATATCACCAGTGAAACTAAGCATTAAAGAAATACCTAATGAGAACGAAGAGCCAAAGCTGAAAGAGAAAAGAAAAGAAGTGTCTGTTGAAACAGCAATACCAAGTGAAGAGAAAGACTCAGCCAAGAAAGAAAGCACCTGTGAGAGAGAATCGAAGGGAGACGCAAAATTGAAAAGAAAAAGAATACCGAGCAGAAGGTATTCTGGTCCGGAGTGGGCATACATAGCCGCTAACGATTGGTCAGACGAATTCCTATCTCTCAGTCTCGAGAACGAAGAGGCAGAACTTCACTTTGGCACTTGAGAAGTGAAACTCCGTGAACTTTACCGAATAAGACATTGAAAACCTGATTGACTTTTTACCCGGCTAAGACATTGCTAAACTTGATTGACTTTGAAACCGATTTTGAGATAAAGCTGCTAACCGATTTTGAGACAAGGCTGCTAAACCGATAAAAGACGAAGCTGCTAAAGAAAACTGTGTGAACATTGAACTCGTTCAAGCTCTGTATATATCTGCAAATCCGATTTGATTAAGTGTTTTCGACTTTCTGATTCTGTACAGATCATGACAGGCTACACTACACAGGGGCAAAAAATGAAGTGTTGTAAATACATGTGTATAGGTCTAATAACTGCATGTGTACTAATCATTGTAGCAATAGTTCTTGGAATGCATGGAAAGGATGAGAGAGGGACGGATGGTGCTTTTACTTCTAGACCTGCTACTACTACTGAACTAACAGTTTTAAAGAAACTCGAACAAGATGAAAGGCATCTGCATGATAAAAAGGAACTTTCGTCTAATGTTTTCTATCGCTTGCTGAGTGAGTATTTTGAGACCATGGATGCAAAAGATTGTTATGTGTGCACACAAATACCTACCTCAGTAGTGGAAGGGGTGACATATCATAGCATACCTCTTACGTATGGAATTACATGTAGCATAATAATGTCCAAATTTTATGGTCAGCAGTACATTCATTATTTTTACTCTAATTATGATGTTACATTTGCATATGTCCCCATAATCGAGTACCTGAGTAAAGTAGCTAGAGATTATTATATAAAATTGATGAGAGGCTTCTTTGAGCCGTTGTCACCTTTTCACACAGCTCACGCACATAGAGAGAACCTTACATGCTTGCTTTCACCGGTGGAAATAAACTTTTTAGACCGCACTGACGACAGGAGGAAAGAAATGAAGGAAGAATTAAAAAGGGAATTACACAAAAGGACATCTGTAGATAACTATGCTTTTGCTGCGATAAAGACACAAGGGAAAATAGCCTTAGATACGTTAAACATAGGGAGATTCTGTATAGATAGACATAAATCATATTACAACACAGTCTTTGTGGGAACGAGTGAATGTAAACACACGTTTTTTGTTTCAACCTAAATGGACGTTCATGCTAAATGGACAAGACCCAGTTATTCCAGGGATATACTATATTTGTGGACTTAACACCTATTATCGTCTTCCTAAAGGATGGTATGGGAGGTGTTATTTGGGAATAGTGTTCTCAAAGATTTATCAACTAGACGACTTGAAGAAATTTCCAAAGCTGTCTGAATCACATCATGTTCAGAAGAGAGAGACAGCTTCTGGTGTGGTAGGAGATATATTTGGAGCTTTGATTCCTTCAGTGGGAGTCATATTGAATTCAATCAAAATACGATTGTGGATAACATGCTAACAAAATTCTCAGGAGCTATAATCCTGATGGATGCTGAACTCGCTGCTGAAAGAGCTATGACTCTTCAAAATCGGCTTGCCTTAGACATTCTTTTAGCAAAGGATGGCAGCGTTAGCAAAATGCTTGGTACTCGTCACTGTTGTACATATATACCGGACAGCAGTGGGCGAATTAGAAAAATGCTTACAAACTTAACTAACAAAAGTATAGATTTAAAGGAATTAAAAGAACCAGGAGTATGGGAGAAGGTTGGAAAAGGATTTGCTTCGGTGGGAAATTGACTCAGCAACGTTTGGAACAGATTATTACTGAAAATAATAAAGGGAATATTAATAATATTAATTTGTGTATTAGGCATTTGGGGAATATGGAAAGCTATCAAAATGTTGAAAGCAAGGAACAAAAGGAAAAGAGAAGAGAAAATAGAGAACCAAATAGTAGAAATATACAGAGAAAAATCAAAGGAAACCAAAAGAAAGAGGGAATTAACTGAAATGCCAAATTACTAAACAGAATTTTAATGAAATAAAATTTGTGGGAAGATTTGATGTGATGACAAAATTAGACATCAGAGGAGGGATTGATGATGCAGAAAAAGAGGGTCCTACATATATTCACACGTCATGTAACCAAAATTATATAATGTAGTGTGATTTTAGTAAAGAAAATAATGTACAAGGGAAATTGTGCCCTCAGAGCAGTTCGCCAATATTATAAAAGTGCTTTATTAATCATGAAGAATTGAAAATTGTAGTCATCCGTCATAATTGCAAATGTGTGCCATGATTTCTTATTGAAACTGTTTGTGGTTAGCTTAAATTTAGTAGAGGCTTTGGCCTAGTTGCCTGGTCTCAAATTCTAACTGCGTGGCTTTTCCTTGAACTAATGTAACATATATTCTTGCTTAAAGTTGTATTTTTCCAGTAGAAGATGACTAACACACTTATCTCCAAGGTTTCGTACTAGGCCGGTTTCATCCCCTCTGATCCAAGGTCAGTCTGCAGGTGCGGACAATGAGTGTACAGGTACCAAAATAATTGGCAAACCTTGTTACAACTTGTGTTCCAAGGCTCCAAGGACAATGTATGCATAAAAGAGTACTAGTAGAAAGACATTTTTCATTGGTCAATTTGAAGCTACCCTATGAACCCTCCAATGGAAGACCCTGCAGAATTTGGAATGTTTCTTACTTAAACCCGCTGGACAAAGAGAAGTCAGCCATTTTCCTTGATGCCATCTTTGAAGCCAAACGCCAGACGCCATCTTAGACGACCTCCTGATGCCCTTTTCTCTATTACTGAGAAAGAGACTTTGAGAATTCTCACCCTAGAGACTTTAACTTTAATTTGCCCCGTCTTGCCCATGCAGTAACCTTGCCCATTTTCCTTGCTGCTGCAAGGAAACTTGCCCTTAACTTTGCCCTTTTGAAATTCTGCCCCATGCTATCGAACCGGTACCTGAAGGACGAAGACTTTCTTGAATGCTGAATGTAATTGGTAAATATGAAAGGATAATTGTATTATGCATTGTGTTTTTCCTTTTAGGTACCAACTGCTATTTTGATAGGGTCCAAGCTAGAAGTTTTCCAAATTCGTGTTGACTAAATTCGTTTTGCATGAAGCCCCACATGCCAATGCAAATTAGAAGTTAGTTGAGGTATGAACTTGATGTCCCATGTTGAATTGAAATCTTGTCATGCTGACCGATGTATGAAATTAGTCAAATTCAGTTACTTATATTAGTGATTTGTATTGCAATAACTGAATGTACTATTATTCAGATATTTCGTAGATTGCGTTTCTTCCGCCGCTATGGACAGCTAGTAATGTTCGTATACATATATCATTTGGTTTTGAGACTTATATACATTGTGCTAGCTTTGTTAATATAGGGAAATAAATTCACTAACTTTTAATAAACCGGTGTGGTTATTCATGACTGAAAGGTCATGGTGCGTCGTAATATCAACTGTTATTGATTCCTAATGTGTTATTTCGATCTATTAATTGAGTATTGGCTATTGCGCATAACAGTTATTGATTATTGATTTAAGTGACCCGACTATTCAAGGATGAGGAGAGCCCAACTCGGCTAAAAGGTTCACCGACCTCCAACGTGTCCAGGCACAGGTAATTTCTAAGGGCTGGACGCGTTATCAGTATCAATTTGAGATTGGTGCTGACTGCAATTGTTTTGTGACTGCATTCACAGTCAGAAAACAATCATACATCACACTGTGACTCGCAATTAGGAAGGTAACACACCTTCCTAATTGCGACCCGCAAACCCCATTTGCGATTCGGTAAAGAAATTACAGAATCTCAAAATTGGGTTTGTGCATCGCCAAATGCTTTTCGCTTGTCACAAACGAATTGGGCCACTTGTGACGAGAAAAAAGCTTTGTACATGTGGCCCTTAGTTATTATACTTGAGGATTCTCTTGATGCTCTTGTTTCAATATTTCCATGAGGCCCCAGGGCCTGATTGCATACCTGGAGACCTACATGCTTTGGAACCTTTTACATGAGGCCCAAATCTCAATCTCCTCACGAGTTGTATTTTAATGGGTAGCGAGTTACCTAACTAACTCTTGGCACGATGCAGTGATTGTCCCCATTCATAAGAAAGGCAGTCATGAAGACCCGTGAAAGTATAGGCTGATTTTGCTACAGAAGCTTTGTAAATGTTGTGGAAATTTAATGAGTGGGCTAATGACAACAAGATTCTATCCGATTTTCAGACAAGCTTTCACCCAAAGATCAGCACAATCAACCAGACTTTTCAACTAAGCTTATTTCACTGAAAAACTGTGATATTAAAGAAGGGCCACTATGTGGCATTTGTCGTTCTTAAATCAGCTTTTGATTTAATTCCTCACCACGAGCTCTGAGGAGTTCCAAATGCCATGGGAGTCCCTGGTAATATTTTATCTATCCTAATAAGAATACATGAGGAAAATTATGCCTGAGTAAGGGGATATTACTAGTCATATTAGTATAGAAAAGGGAGGTAAAAAAGGCTGCATTTTGGCCCCAACTCTCTTCTCTTTATATATCAACAACGTTGTGAAATATTTAGGCTTCCCTGGCAGTGGCTTCCCAAACATGGGAGCCTTAAAAGTACCGGCGATATTGTTTGCAGATTACACTCCTTATCCTTAAAATTCCTGCTGCGCTGTAATCCTTCATTGATTGTTTCTTAATTTTTTGTTTGGAAAAGGGGTTGGAGTTAAACAGCAAATAAACTATATATGTCTATCAACCCATATAAATCTATAAAGGTGTGTATCAAAGTGCAAAATGACATACTTGAGCAAGTGACAGATGTTGATTATTTAGGAGTTAGGCTGACTAGTAATGTTTCTTGGTCACAGTCGGTTAACAAGAGCGCGCTCAAGTTACTGAAGGAGTCTATGGCTATCTCCAAACTGCGCAAGAAGGCGAAGTCAAAAACTCTGGTTGTCATTCCGTCCCTGGCGGTTTCAAACCACCAGGGCCGGGGACCACGGAAGCACCGCCAACAGGCTGGCGGTGCTTCCAGGGCCATTCTGACCGCGGCGGTAAAGCCGCGGTCAGAAAAGGGGAACCAGCGGTTTCCCGCCGGTTTTCCCCTGGCCCAGGGAATCCTCCATGGCAGCGCTGCTTGCAGCGCCTCCATGGGGATTCCGACCCCCTTCCCGCCAGCCAAAACCGCCAGGAACAGGATGGCGGGAACGGGTGTCGTGGGGCCCCTGGGGGCCCCTGCACCGCCCATACCACTGGCATGGGCAGTGCAGGGGCCCCCTAACAGGGCCCCACAAAGATTTTCACTGTCTGCTTAGCAGACAGTGAAAATCGCGACGGGTGCCACTGCACCCGTCGCACCCCTGCAACTCCGCCAGCTCCATTCGGAGCCGGCTTCATTGTTGCAGGGGCTTTCCCGCTGTGCCGGCGGGCGCTCTTTTGGAGGGCGCCCGCCGGCCCAGCGGGAAAGTTGGAATGGCCGCCGCGGTCTTTTGACCGTGGGGCGGTCATTCGGCGGCCAGATATTGGCGGGCGGCGACCGCCGCCCGCCAATATCAGAATGAGGGCCTCTGTCTCCTGCACTTGAATTATAAACAATTAAAGCTAAAAGGATTGCCCCGTATTTATCGGAATTAAAGTGAAACATAAAGAAACAAGGCTAGCCATGGACGTAAATAAATGTATGCAACCTTTATTGAATCTTCCACAGAGCGCTCCTCACCTGCATCAATTAATCGACTTAGGTATGTGTCCAATCCTTATAACAATCAAGCTATGACAACTGTTGAATTGGCAAAGTCAATAGTCCACAGAGGAATTAGATCCGTACAAGTCAAACCTCAATAAAATATTACACACAAGTGCTATCTGAGAATTTCTGGGCTAGTGTAAGTTAAAAAACAAGTTCCATAGCTTAGACCTAGCTGCATTTTGGGAATCTACTGCTGATGCTCATCTGGTGCCTAAGTCTGTCATTAACCCCTTAGCTGCGGGGCCTTTCTCCCCCCCCAAGTGCTGAGCCCTTTTTTGGCTATTTGGGGTAGCTTGCATTTAGGGATTCATAATATTTTGTCCACATAAGCTGTCCACGCCACATTTGCGTCCTTTTTTCCAACATCCTAGGGATTCTAAAGGTACCCAGAGTTTGTGGATTTCCCTGGAGGAGATGGATTTCCCTGGAGGAGACCAAGAAATTATCCAAAATACACTGAAAATTTAGTTTTTTAAAACAAAAATGGGAAACAAGGGGTGCCAAAGAAGGCTTGTGTTTTTTTCACAAAAAATGGCATCAACAAAGGCTTTGTGGAGCTAAAATCTTCCCAGCTTTTAGGAACAGACAGACTTGAATCAGAAAACCACATTTTTCAACAAAATTTTGGCATTTTACTGGGACATATGCCATTTTTACTATTTTTTGTGTGCTTTCAGCCTTCTTACAGTTAGTGACATAAATGGGTGTGAAACCAATGCTGGATCCTGGAAAGCTAAACATTTCCGAAAGGTAGACACAATTCTGAATTCAGCAAGGGGCCATTTTTGTAGATCCTACGCGGTTTTCCTACAGAAAATAACAGCTGAAATAAAAAAATATTGAAATAGAGCTGAAAAAAACAGCCATTTTCTCCATGTTTTACTCTGTAACTTTTTCATACAATGTCAGATTTTTTACAGTAATATACCGTTATGTCTGCTGGACTATTCTGGTTGCCGGGATAAATAGGGCCTGTAGGTTCATCAAGATCCCTAGGAACCCAGAGCCAATAAATGAGCTTCACCTTGCAATGGGTTTTCATTCTATACTGGGTACACAGCAATTCATTGGCCGAAATACAAAGAGTGAAAAATAGGTATCAAGAAAACCTTTGTATTTCCAAAATGGGCACCAGATAAGGTGTTGAGAAGCAGTGGTTATTTGCACATCTCTGAATTCCGGGGTGCCCATCCTAGCATGTGAATTACAGGGCATTTCTCAAATAGACGTCTTTTTTGCACACAGGCTTACATTTGGAAGAACAAAATGTAGAGAAAGACAAAGGGCAATAATACTTGTTCTGCTATTCTGTGTTTCCCCAAGTCTCCCGATAAAAATGGTACCTCACTTGCGTGGGTAGGCCTAATTACCGCGAAAGGAAATGCAACATGGTCACATCACATTTTTACATTGAAAACTGACATGCTTTTTGGAAAGTGCCTAGCTGTGGATTTTGGCCTCTAGCTCAGCCAGCAACTAAGAAAACCTGCCAAACCTGTGCATTTTTTAAAACTAGACACCTAGGGTAATCCAAGATGGGGTGCCTTGTGGGGCTCTCACCAGGTTCTGTTACCCAGAATCCTTTGCAAACCTCAATATTTGTCCAAAAAACACTTTTTCCTTACATTTGGGTGACAGAAAGTTCTGGAATCTGAGAGGAGCCACACATTTCCTTCTACTCAGTACACTTGTGTGGGTATGCCTAGTGCCCGCGACAGGAATAGATCACACAACAGTCAATGTTGGTACTTACTTGAGGGCAATGGTTGACCCTGGGGTGATCCATTCCTGACACAGGCACTAGGTACAGGCACTCAAGTGGGGTAGTGTTTTTATCAGGACAGGTGTGGAAACACTAGGTGGTAGGAATTTTGTGGATCCCAGCATATTCCTGTAGTTTGTGTGACAGAAATGCAAGAAAAAATAGAGTTTTTATTCAACATTTCAGCTTTGCAGGATATTCAGCGTAAGAAAACTTTGGGGAATCTGCTGAAGTCACATCTCTGTGGACTACCCCGGATGTCTAGTTTCCAGAATTGTCTGGGTTTGGGATGTTTCCCTCTATGGCCGCCTAGCCCAGGACCAAAACAACAGGAGCCTGCCTTACAAAACCAGTTTGTTTTGTGATAGATAATTGTGATGTTTCCACAATACGATTTGGGTGGTGGAATTTGGGGCTTAACTAAATTGAGGAGCTCCCAAAAGAGCACTCTCTCGCTCTGTGCTTGCTGCTGCATGCACATGCTCTCTGGGTTGGGCTAACCCGCTATTGTCCCGTTGCACAGACTGTGCTTGCGAAGGGACAGCAGGACTGTCCTCATCACCTCCCTCATAATCACTGGAAGAGGAGTTATCGAATGGGACTCCTCTGACTGAAAAATCACTCCAAGAGCCTGCGCCATTGTCCTATCCCTCAGATGCTGTCTTAGTATCTGCTGCCTCAGTCTCTGATCCTACGTCAGAGCTGTCCTCTTTAACCCGAGTGAGGGCTTGAGCAGCAGTCATCCAACAAGATGCCATCTCTGCTACTGGCTAAACTGTTGCTCTAAAACACTAGCCTATGTAGACAGTCACAAAATTGCTGGTGGTTGTGTGGGTGTGATACGTGCAACAGGAGAGGTCACCTTACCTTCGCTTTTTCCCTCAATCAGCACGTTCTTTCAAGACACTCAAAAAACACCTTGTCACTTACCAATCATCACAGTCTTTAGCACCTCTAGCACCCAGTCCAACCATTATTGGTGTTCCCACTCCCAAGACCTCCTCCTCGGATTCCTTCACTACCACCCAGCAAAAGTGCTCATCTCTCCATAGCCTTCCCCCACACATACATTTCATTTGTATTATAGCGCAGGTATAGGCTGACTTTACTAATGTACTCAGTTATTTACGTAAAATACAGATTTGATCTTTGCAGTAGGCATATAAACCTTCTGGGCATCAAAACTGCCACTAGACAAAAGTAGGATCCTTTTGTAGCAGAAACATAATCACAAGACGTACTTGACTTTTTTATGCTGCCTAAAGGCTACAGTTGAAGCGTGACAGTTGAAGTAAGTACATTGCTTTGAAGACGCAAGCTGCAACTGCAAGCCAACTGGTGGTGAATATATATATATATATATATATATATATATATATATATATATATATATATATGTGTATGTATATATATATTTTTACATTATATATATATACATGTATATATATCATCACTTTTATATGTGGGTCCGGTTTTCCTAGGGGTGGAACGCAGCCCCCAGGGAAACCACACACGCATTGACAAAAGTGATATATATATATATATATATATATATATATATATATATATATATATATATGGAGAGCGAGAGAGAGAGTGAGAGAGAGATCTATCTATATATAGTTCTATCTATATAGATATATTTATCTATGTAGATAGATATAGCTATCTACATAGATAGATATATCTATATATATATTTATATATATATATATGTATATATATATATATATATATATAGAGAGAGAGAGAGAGAGATCTATGTATTTTTTTTTTAGTAGCTGCATGGTTTCTTTGGGGGCCATAGTGCCCCCAGGGAAACCATACAACTACTAAACAAATTATTGCCCCCACAGAGGGTTGCACTGCTAACAGGTGACCCCCCCCGGTCAATTTCCTTAAATAAAATGTAGCCCTTGGGCAATCCCCGGTCAATTTCTTTAAAAAATATGCCCCCGGGGGATGGGTGACCCGTTTGGCAAGGGGGTTGACACCCCCAAATGAAATCCATGGTGTCTAGTGGGGTTTCCTGGCCCTCGTTTACAGAAACCGGTTCAGGAAGGCCTCGTTTGAAAGGGGAGAGTCTCTCCTTTCAAACGAGGCGCTTCCTGCTCCAATGGAGAAAACGAAACAGTGACATCAGCGCGCCGTGGGGACGGGTGGAAGGGTGGAGGTAGACACAGAAGATTTAAAAAAAAAAAAAATCCTCTGTTGCAATGCCTGGTCGTGACCCTCACCAGGGAGGTAGTGTGGGCGTCGGCCAGTGGCCGACACCCGCACTAAAGAGGTTAAAGAAAAACTAAAGACCTTGCTGTAGGAAGAGGAGCTGCGAAAATATAAAACAGGAAGCCTGACAGATAGATTTTTAGACCATAAATCTACCCCATTTTTTTAACTGTTTTTTTACAAAACTATGTGCCCACGAGCGAAGCAGATGTATATTGAATTTAGATATGAGATTCTGTCAATTAACAATTTAGGTACTTGATTGGAAGAGAAATTCTACTCCAGCAGTATATACGATTCTTGCAGATCTGAGCCCGACACGCTTCATCGCTTGTTTCTTTTTTTTTTCAGTGCTTATCAAGCCCCGCTTAAGAGATGAATTAAACCAGTCTATCATCTTTTATGGATCAGACAATGCAAAACAGTGCTGAGAATCTTAAGAACTAACATGGATGATGTAATTATTTTCAATGTCACAAAATCTCTATCTTCTGTGTGGGATATACATAAAAAATGTAGTTCCTTTGTTGTGTAGCCATTTTAGTTTTATCTTCATCCACGTTATTTGAACACACTAGGCCTGCCGCTGTGCACTTTAGCCTAGATATATTTTATTCAGCTTCATGTATTATTTTAACAATAGCCACATTTTCAGTCTTGTTCTATTTATCTCTATCTAACTGTTCTTGTTTAGGCCAGCTCTATATTTTTAAACAAGACATTCTTGTTAAGTCTGTGCTTCTTTCAAGGCTGCGGTGAGATAGGTTGCCAGTGAACTTGCTAAAGGTTTTGTCCCTGGTATTCATAGAAAATACACATCCTTACGTAGGGGCATTTTCTCAGAACATTAGCTGTTTTATTATAAAAACACTTCCTTGACCATTACACGTTAGAGGGAGATTCCAACCACAGGATCACAACTGTATTCTGATTGCTGAACGCTTTGCTACAGTTGCTTATGCAGACTTCAGGCCTTTGCTCAGGTATGGGGGATGATGTCTTCCCAGAGGAACCTGAATGGCAGAATTAAAGTTTAACATGCTGTGCTCTATCAAAGCCTAGGTAGGAGTTAGTCTACTTGATTCTAGTGACAATATGGTAGCGTTATTTCTATGCTTTACTCCCCTTGTCACAATTCTAATTCTGTCAAGTTTTATCGTCCTGGTTATTGCAATACACGCTTTATTGTCTAAGATGCAGCCGCTTCATTAAAAACCTTATTGAAACATATACTGCCTCTGTTTGTCATTTGTATATTTTAGACTAATGTGACTGAGAGAAACGGATGAGACCTGAGTAACCACAATTTCCTTGAGAATTCAATTTTGTCATGTGCTGGGCTGCACAATCACCCCTGCTCTTGGGTAGAGATGAGGCACTGCTATTTAGCCGGAGCAAACCCTGGATTAGGGCGACAGGTGTCACCTGTAGTGGGCTAAGACTCAGTCTCAGTCTGCCGCTCAAATCAAGTAGTCTCATTAGAATAATGAGAGCCTATGCAACACCTTCATTTCAGGGTAAGCTTGATGACGCAGCTTCTCAAGTTGATTTTGCTGCCCCTCAAGTAGAGCTTCTACTTGAGGGGCAGCCTTCTGACAGTGAATGGTCGAAACCGCCCCTGCTGGTGAAATATACTCTTAGCGATTGGAAATTATGCTAGGGGACGCTGAATCTTGCTCACGCTGGAAAACTTACTATTTACAAGCTGCCTGCAAGAAAAAAGTCCGCCACACAGCGGTTAGCGTGATTTGTCTGGAACTCCTTCTTAGAACCATAATTCGGAATGGCCACAATTTTGCAAATTCTGCAGGCTGAGCGGAATATATCACCCACCCCTTGTATTTAAAATTGTGTTCTTTTTAAGTGCAAAATTTTAACTGACTTTTGTAATCAACTACTATTATTTATCATTGAACTCATTCTCTGTGACATATGCCAGATTGAATCCTTGCATACCACTATGATGATATGAATAGTTGGTTTTAAATATTTTAGTTGATTTTATATTTGTTGTGGCCTAATTGTAAAGAATTTAAATGTGTTATATAATTGTGTATTTTAAGGATTTTGCATCTGAAATAAACAAATTGAACTGTATTAAAATATCTCTGTTTCCCTTGATTGGATTTTTGTTAATTTAATGTAATTTATGTACTTTTCCTCATTGCAGTTGTCCTAATTCTTAAAACCTTGTGGTGGGATGTCTATGTGTGTTGTTACTACTCAATACTTTCCACATTTTTCCTAAGCTAAACCTATCTACTGTTTATATTTACCAGGGGTTGAGCTCTGGTTTAAATGACTGAAATGGTGTTCAACCTGACAAGATTTCTTGACTGATTACTTGGGAATGACGCATATCCTGCAGAACTAATAACGCATTTTGTTACAGAAAGTTAAGTAAGCTATTGATAAAACTTTATTTCACAATAATATAGGCAGGATTGTGACTCTAAATTATACTTTTTCTAGCATGATGAACCATGGCGTGTTATGACACGCCAAAGGCATCTACTTTGAAGCATACTGGAATATCAAGGAAAGACAACCAGAACTACTGCACTAAAGTAAAAACTGCTAACATTTTAAAAGTTTCAGAAAGTAGCTAGAGAGATCTTGTCACCATTATCTGTCAAGTAAGTTTGGATATATTGGCATCCAGATCACTTCTCACGCCCCATTGACTTTGGTGGTATATGTATTAATATTTCTTCTTAGCTGCTTGTTATTCTTTGCATATTTGTGCTCGTAGGTTTCAGTAACTAGTCTACTATTTTCCATAATATGCCCTCTAAGTGGTGTTGCACATTTTGCGAGGAGAAACGCAGAATGATCATTTTTTACTTCAACTAGTTGCTGCGTTAATTCAGCAGAGCTACAGAAAGCAGCCACAGTCCTCTTATGATATCAGTGAGATTCAAATGAGAAATAGTGGAACTGGAAGGGTTGAGGTTTATGGGCAATGTTTCAAGCGTAACTTTTTGCAGGTGGAATCAAATTCATGGCAGTTGACATTATGATAAACTAGCCAAAAGTGAAGATAATTCGAGATTGTGACATACATATCAAGGGCGTGTGGAAGTTTAGCACTTGAGATAGGCCATATATCAAAATAAGGAAGAGTTGCTTGTTTAGTTAAAGGCTGAAGATAACAATGAAGCCATATATTTTATTGAACTGGATATTTATTATTTGCCAGCCACTTAGAGGCTGCCTCCAAAATAGTACATAACCTCTGCTGCTCAGCCAGCAGCAGGCTAACTATCTTTAATATCTCGGCAGCAGGCTAAACAGTTGAGGCTATATCTTATTTGAACGGCGTGTGCAGGTGTCTTTATTCAGCCCAACATATAGACAAAACGGAGTCCAGTCAATCACAGACGGGTACCATTTTGTTCTGTGGTGGAGAACAGCGTGTGAAGCATTTGAAAGTATGTGCATACACAAATGTACAGAAGTATGTCCAAAGATTAATGCATTGATTAAGATATGTTATTTACAAACACAACAACCGCAAATCAGTTTAGAATATACGCATATTTTTAATATAATATTAAAATTATAAATCTAGGAATCAAACTTCTATGCTTCATGATATTGAACACAAGGATTTTCTGCTGTAGTCTGGGGTTGTTTGGCTGTCTACAAAGAATAACAACTACATTTGTAATATTAAATATGTTTGCATGCTAGAATAATGTTTTCTTCACTCACATGAATATTATTTTTAATATTCACAATGCTCCTTCTGATGATTTTTCAGAGCTGAACTGATTTTGGGCTTCATATAGAAGGTCTTGTACTAATTTTGGGCTTTGTAAAGGGTATATGTTTGCTTCTTATTTCAGACCTGGCAACACAGCAGTAGCTAAAAACCAGTAGCAAAGAGGGAGCACAGAGAGACACATGATGTCTGGGGCACAGAAGGATGGGCATGTATACAAGGCAATGGTGCTGGACAGCACAGTCCTTTAAGGCCCATGCAGGGGGAAAGTTGTGTGAGGCACAATAATGGGGCATAGGGAAGGAGAAGATGATGCCCCAAAACCAGAAGAAGAACAAGACAAGAAATGGGCCACCTTCAGGGCTAGAGTAAGCTGAGCTATGAGGATCACTAAAAGAAGAACCAAGAAAGGGGATATCTAATCCACCAGGACTTGGGTGATCAAGGTTAGAGGGGACCAGGAAGAAATGAATAAAGAGGAACAGAACATAGAGAAACAGGATTGTGGGTACCAAGGCCAGGGTTAGAAGATCAAGATGACCAGGAGAATGTAGAACAGGGGGATGAGGAACCAGCAGACTGGGATGTGAATGAGCCGAACAACATGGACCAGCAAGATGAGGAGCGGTAGGAGGGTCTAAGTGCACTGACCAGGACCAGATGAACTAGGGGTACCAGAACCCGGAACAACAGACCAAACTGGACAGCCCCAAAATAACCAGTAAGAAATGATTAGTGAAAAGGAGGACCAAGGACAGGAGGACCAGGGAGATCAGATAAAGGCGGACCAGTGGGCCAGAACCTGATGGATCAGGACTAGGAAAACCATGATCTGGAAGGACCAGAGCTAGCAAGACCAGGAGGCCCTAGGTCAGCAGGACTATGAGGAACTGAAAGGACTAGGGAATGCATGCCTTGATGATCTATGAGGGTCAAACTCGGGAAAACCCGAATTGAGGATGACACAGACTAGATGGCATAGGGCGACCTGCAACACAAGAACTAGGAAGGCCAGAAACAGGAAGACAGGAATAAAGAAGATCAGACCTAACAGGGCCTCTATTAGGATAAGCCTGATAGAGGGGCAAGAGTCAGATGGGCAAGAAGAAGGTGGAGCATGGAAACCAGGTGACAAAGAGAATTAACAGGACTAGGATGGAGCTGAAGGAATATATTTTGTAAGGCTATATAAACCAAGACCAGTGGGGTCAGTACCAGAAGACCAGATTCAGCAGAATCAAAAACAGAGTACCAGAATTAGTTAGACCAGGAATCATCGCCCTAGGAGGCCACGAGCAGGGCCTCCTAGGGCGACAGGTAAACCAGGGGGATCAGATAAACCAAGGGAGAAGGCCCAGCAGGCCAAGGGGACCAGAATTAGGGTGAAAGAATGATAGGGGTCAGAACAGGGAAGGAGTATCTGGGAATGACAAGCAGATGGACCAGGAAGGCCAAGAACAGGGAGTTCAAAGCCTAGCATGAACCCAAGATCGTAGACCAACAGGACTTAGAAAAGCTACGGTGATCGAGGCAGGACAAGTTATTAGGTAAAAGGAGCAGGATGACTACCTGAATTAGAGCTAGGGTGATCAGGACAACATTAAAGAGAATAATGAAGATCCGGACCAGTAGGACAGTGGTCCGTAGGAGCAGGAGACAAGGATATGCAAAATAGGGACTATGAAGGCCAGGATCAAGGTAGCAAGAGGATCAGAGCAAGGAGGACTAGGTGTACAAAAATGATCTTGTTCAGGTGCATCAGAAAACAGGGTTAAGAGGGTCATGAAGATCAAGGTAACAGAATCGGGGGACCAAGAGGAGCAGTTAATTAATCTCAGGTAGCAGGTTCCAGGTGAGAATGATCAGCTGTAACAAGGCCAACCAGAGTCGGAAAATGAAAGGGGCTGGACCAGGACCAACATGACTAGGATGAGGAGAACCAGAATGAAGAGGGCCAGCTCAGTTGGTGCAGTACCAGGAGGACAAGGAGGACAAGGAACAGAGCAAGAAGGACTATAACTGCCAAAACCAGGAGGACAAGGACTGAAAGCACCTGGAACGTAGGTCTAATCAAGGGGACTGAAAGTCCCTTCAGATAACAAGCCAAGTTTGCTGCTGAAGCGTTACACGCCTCGTACACAGGCAGCTGGTAACAAACCATTGAATGGCTGACATAAGTCTTGCATTCACTACTGCTAAGACCTCTTTCCTGCCACTGAGACATTTGTGTGAGAAGGGCAGCTCCCACAACTCATGGATGTAACTATCTCCCAGCCTTTCATATCTGCCTACTGGAATATGTTTTAAGCAGGACGTGAATTGAAATGTTGAAATAGGCAGATTAATGTCCCCCTATATCAACCACTCGGAAGATGCTATTTCAGCCACCGTAAAAGGCAACTTTTCAAATTTTTCGATATTTAACATGAAATAAGTTGCTTCTTTCTTAGCCATTAGTAGTTGTTGTCGTGTTAAATTAAATGTAGAAAATATGTTCCTTGTGCTAACGTGTTGCCAGGGAAAGCGACCTGCCTTCAATACTTGAAGTGTTCAACCCAATTGCATAATGGACCTTAGTTGACTCTGTCCATGGTGTAACGAAGACATATCACTTTGTATTATGTCTATTGCAGAAGAGACAATGTTGTTTAAGGTGTATATCCGGTTGTACAGGGTATTAATCCCATTATCTACAACAGATAATGCCTTCTGTAAGCTTTCCTGGTCTATTTGCCTTAACCGGGTAGCAGCTTCTTGCTGGGGAAGCTTCCAAATTTCATTATATACTGTACATAAGAAGCATTTTCTGTAGTCTAAGGCTATTCTGTATGAATGGTCTGGTTTAGCTACTGAGAAGAAGGGATTATTCATTGGTGAGACACAGGGTTCAATTATGCCCTGGAACTCCAGTTGTGTGAGGATTTCCCTCACGGGTGCTTTAGCATCATGTTTTATTGGATATTGGGTTTGTGGTCGAGGTTGATTTTTAATAGGAATTACATGATAGGGGGAGTCTTTATCCCACCCTACATGGTTGCGATATAACGCGGGTGCCTGCGCCAATGCCCAATCAATGGCGTAAGATTCTGTGAGCTCATCGGGAACAAGAGGCGAGAAAGAAGGTTTAATAAAATCTTCCCCATATGGGCAAGTACAGACAAATTCAGGTGGCCAATCCCTTTTGGCCAGTAGAATATCATATATGTTTATGACGCGGTCCCAAAAGATTGCGTTGATTGTGCCCTCTATGTCTCCTTCTAAATGTAACGTTATTTTATACAACCTATCAGGAGTGGAGACACGCATGTCCAAAGTTTCTACTTGTAGGAAGTCATCAGTTGCATTTAACTCCAGATGCTCTAGAAGATTCTGGTGAACTATTGTGACCTCTGCCGCGCTGACTAACAGCGCTAATGCCATTTCTTGTTCTTCAATAGAGCCCTCTTCTTGAGTGGCATGTCGAACTGCAACCACTGTGACTTTTTTCTTTTTGAAGTGGGGATTTTGTTGGGGAAGTTTCTCTCCTTTTTTGTGGTTTTGTGGGTCTGGCCCCCAGACTATCTCAACCAATGCTAGAGTAGGTCTCTGCAATAATCTTTGGCAGCTCACGTTTTTGGTCCTATAGGGAATGTCCCGGAGCCGCATGTGCACTGCTAATGCGACTACTTCCCCTTTAGGGTTTATTAGTATAATCGAAGATACAGTGGCAAAATGTCCTATTAGTTGCATCCCCAAGTCCAGGGCCGGGGCAGGCCCGTATTCATCTTGAATTTGTTTCAATACTTCCAGTAAATTGGCAAGTGTTAATGTACCATGGGCGGTAGTATAGAGCGTGGCAAATACTGTGCCCCATGTATTACAACTATCTATAGTGGGAACCATCCCAATTAGCAAGCACATACTTAATATTCCATGCTTATCTTGAGCTCCCGTATGGGGAAATACTGCTTCCAGTACATTTATTTTTTGAGTTAACCAAAACAGATTTTTTTCCCGTTTGGAGGGTACCTTACCCATGATCGAATGTATAGTAGCGGGATCAATGCCTGGTGTTACTGCATGTGGTTGCACCGGAGTAGCACATGCTGGGTTTGTATTTAATGTTTGCATTACAAACTGTACTAATTCTCTGTATATTGCCGTCAGCTCAGCATATAAACTGCAGACTTCAGCTGTAGTTAAATTTGCTGCAGCAGGGTGAGGTGTATAGGTGGCCAAAAAAGCCAGGTGGGACCATGATTACTTAGAGGACCTAATCTAACATGTAAAAGTGTGTGGGGTAGGGCGCCACCAAGCCAGTGATTGTGTTCTTTGTAAGATAGAGGTATTTCTAGATATGCATATGCTCTGCATTGTGCAGGAGCGTTTGCAGGTGTATAGTGATGAAATGTATTTGTGTTCCCATCAACTGCTGGAAATGTGACCCAAGAATAAAAAGGTTCTGTTCTATAGGTTGGGTGATCCTAAACAACAAATGTGACTGGACCCCTCCGGGCCATTAGACCATGTGCCAGTAAATGTGCAGTAAGGGGTGGTCGCATATTGGCTGCAATTGCTACCTGTTCTGGATTTGCCATAATGAATGGTAAGTGTTGTTCAGAGATAAGCACACCAAATGGGGATTATCCTTTTAAGAGTTTAAGCTTGAACAACCTACAGCATTAGTTAGGTACTCCCTACTTAGCTGAGGAGGAAATCCTCAATGCAACAGACGTCTCCATATATAGTACTGAGGTGTCTTTGTATGTAGTGCATCAGAGAAACTCAGGAGGACACAAAAATTAGAGCCTGACCAAACGTTGGCAGGGGGACTGAGTCTAACCCACTACAGGTGACACCTGTCGGCCTAATACAGGTTTTTGTCTGGCAAACTAGCAGTGCATGATTTCCACCCTAGAGTTGGGATGATTGGGCAGCCGAGCACATGACACAATTGACTCCTCAGGTAAATCGTGGTCACTCAGATCGCATCCGTTTCTCTCAGTTACATTAGTCTCACATATTCAAGGACAATCTGAGGCAGTGTATGTTTCAATACGGTTTAAATGAAGCAACTGCATCTTAGATAATAAAGTGTGTAGTGCAATAACCAGGACAATGAAGCTTGACAGAATTAAAATTGTGACAAGGAGAGTAAAGCATAAAAATAACGCTACCATATTGTCACTAGAATCATTGGACTAATTCCTACCTAGGCTATATTAGAGCACAGCATGTTAACCTCTAGTTACGCCCTTCAGGTTCCCCTGGGAAGACATCATCCCTCAGACCTTGGCAGGAGGCCTGAAGTCTGCATAAGCAGCTGTAGCGAAGCATTCAGCAACCAGCATACAGTTGTGGTCATCTGGCTGGAATCTCCCTCTAACGCGTATGGGGCAGTGAAGTGTTTTTATAATAAAACAGCTGATGTTCTAAGAAAATGTCCCTACGTAAGGATGTGTATGTTTCTATGAATACCAGAAACAAAGCGTTACCATGTTTACCAGCAACCTATCTTATTTCAGCCTTGAGAAATCCACAGAATGAAAGAAATGTTGTGTTTAAGAACGCAGTGCTGGCCTAGGTGAACAACAGCTAGATAGAGAGAAATAAAAAAAGACCGCAAATGTGGCTATTCCTAAAATATTAAACAAAGCTGAATAAAATATATCTAGGTTAAAGTGCATTGCAGCAGGCCTAGTGTGCTAAAATAACGTGCATCGAGCTAAAACTAAAATGGCTACACAACAGGAGGGCCGTGACACGCATTGCCAGGAAAGGACGCCAAGGTGTCCAGAAGAACCAGGATCTATCGCACTAGGTCTAGAAGGAACAATGTGAGAGGATCCAGGACAAGATGGCAAATGCCGAGATAACCAGAAATGAAGTGGGCCAGGAGTGGCCAAGTCTGAGGGAACCAATGCAGGCCAGAGCAAATAGGACTAGATGTATCGAGGCCGAGAGGACATGGAACAGGTCCAGGAATGCCTTGGGGACCAGGATCTCAAGACCAGAGCACCAAATGGACTAGAAAGATTAGGGACTGGGGTAGCAGGACTAATAAGAGGAAGATCAGGAAGATCACATCAGTGAGAATCCGGAACACCAAGGGGACTGGACCTGAATGGCCAGAAATAGTAGGAACAAAATGGTCAGGTTTAAAAGAAAACAAAAAAAGAGAACTAGGATCAAGACGGCCGGGACCAGTAGATGTGGTACCAGAAAGACATGAGTAAAATGTACAGGAGCCAGGATGATCAAGCTGATACAGTAGGAATAGGCTGATAAAAACAAGGAGGATCAGCTCTAAAAAAGCACATTACTGCAGAAGTGGGATGACAAGGAGCAGGACTATTAGGCCAGTTGTCTAGAACTGATGAGAAAAGGTGCAGATGGACTAGAGCCATTAGGGCTAGAGACCATAAGGAGGATGATTAGGTGGGGTAGAAGGATCAAGATAAGCAGCACCAGGAACACAGTTTGAAGGATCAGAGGGAAAAGAACCAAGGGAACCAGGACCTGGAGTAGCAAGTGGAGGAGGAAGATCAGGACCTAGGATAGTAGGACCAGGTTGGAACGAATGACCTAGGGTGGGGAATCAGGGGGAACTAAAACAACCAGAGCCAGGAGGATCAAGAAATCTAGACCAGGACCAAAATGGACCTGGATAACTAAAACAACCTAGAAAAGGAGAACTCAGTACAGGACCAGGAGGAGAACTAAAATCAGAAGGCATACAAAGACCAGGGGTACAGGATGAAGACCAGGAAAAGGAGGAGATGTGTGTGATTCTACACCATATGAATTGGAATATCTCTTGAACAATTGGTTCTGATTCATGCATCACATGCAGTCAAATCCTAGACACCCCCGTCTTTTTCAATACATTTATAGAATTTATGGTGGGTGTTGAAAATACAGAGCATGCAAAGTGAATAGTTCTGGGTAATGTATTTGCTGTCTGATGCTGGCATAGTGGTACAGGGTAGATTGGATGGCAGCGGGACTGAAACTTGGCAGAGTAAAATAAAGGTGGATGGGTGAAAAACGTACTGGTCTATGAAACTCATATGGGTAAAATTAGTGGAAAACAGCTAAAAGCTAACAAAGGGGGTCAAAGGACTATGGCAATTAGCAAAGGGGAGCTCTGGTCATAAGAATGCTCTGACAAGTGGAAGAGGGGATCAGGGAGGCGGCTGAAAGATGGGCTCAAATGAGCCTCCAAGGAACTTAGAGTGTCCAGAGCAGTAAAGTAGTCTGTGAAACACTTGGAATTTAAAGAATGATAGTACGGTTTTATGGCTAGAGAAAGGAAATCACTTGAATTGCTGTGAGGCCAGCATAGGTCATGCAGAAGAGGACTGTGCATGGACAGATTGGCTTCTAGGGCAAACAGAAAAGTATCAGGAAGACAAACAGTGTCTTCAGAAGACAATAGTGTGGTTGAGAGAGTCATACTAGAGGTTATGTTATCGTTAATGGGTCACTAGTGTCTGGGACCTGGAAAAAGGGAGAAATATACTCTTCAGAGGCAGTACTGCCAGAGTCATGGGAGGCAGTGAAGGTGGGACAATTAAGTACTTGAGGACTGGCAGAGCATTGTGAAGGCTGGCAAGATGCCTAAGGAACATTTGAATAACAAGATCAGGAAAAGGGATCACGGGCTATGCAAGTGGCAGTGATGGCGAACAAAGAATAGTCTAAAAAGATAGTTTCAGAGACTCAGCTGAATGCCTGAGCAGGCCTGAAGAGGTGGCATTGAAATTTAATGATGGACAGATCGCCCGACCACTGGTATATAGGCTCTGAGTACTGAAGAAAGAAGGTGCATGAAGGTCTGAGTGCCATTTCAAAGGCTGTATTGTGACAGAGAGGGATCGATGAGCTGATATCAACTTAGGTGTAATCAGCATTTTGCAAAGAGTAAAACATGGATTTTTAGGAGTAAGGTTGGCAGAAGTGAATGGAGGACTTCGATAAATATCTAACAATCACTGTGGGCCAGCAAAAGGCTGTAAAATATAGTAGAGAGGAAGCTGTATTGTTCAGTCATGCTTTTAGAACTTGCATAGGGGAGGGTCTGTAAGATTCTGAGTGTCATTGTGGAGCAGCAAAGAGATTCTGAGATCCAGTTGGACTGGCCTAGGGACTGTGAACCAGCAAAGGGAATTCAAGAGTCAGAGGCATTGTCCCCTAAAGGCTCTGTAAGTTAGTGGTAGTGGTCAGTGAGTTGGTGAGCCCACTGAGTGTTGATAAGTGTATTGTGAGATCTAGAAGAGAGAGATATTCTGAACAATGAGTGACATCATAGAAGGTCAAAGTGGGCAGTGGGAGGGGGAAGCCAGACAGTGTAATGGTCTGAGGGTTTTGGAAGGGGCCATCTGGTGTGGTGTGAGGGGTCTCAGTACTGCCAGAAGCTTTATGGTTAAGGCTCATTGAGGTGGTATAAGAGCTGGTGGCTACTGGAGAAGGAAGATGATATGAGCCTGAGTAACGCTGGAGAGAGATTTGAGGGCCTGGAGGGAGATTTGAGGGCCATCTGTATATTAGGAGGATGACAGAATGGAGGTTTGGCACAGGATCTCTGAAGACTTGCCTGAGGTAGAGCCAATCACAGCAGTGGTAGGATGGTCTGAGGCCTAGAGGGAGAGATAAAAGAACCAGGAGGCAGCATTATGGGGCTAAGAATGCTTGGTAGAGAGACTTTGGTGCCCTGTGAATAAGAGTGATGTGATGAGGACATAGAAGGGGCTGTGATAAATCTTTGAAAATGGCATGGGATTGAATATAGTTTGGATCACTGCTATGAGTTGGGACTACACTTTGCAGAGGCACTGACTGGAGTGTCCAATAAAGGCATTTAGACAATGTTGGGACATGATTATCAACCACATTAATGTAGCATGTGGAGAGAGGCCTAGGCTTATCCATGGAAATAAAAGCTTCTCAAATTGTTCTGTGACCAAGAGGCCAGAACAAATGATGCATATTTTCCCTAGTAACTGAATTGTGACTACTGTTGATGTCTTGGGCTCATAACATGACTATGCTAGACCTAGATATCAAGTAGATCTTTGCCTGTGTTAAAGAAGAGTTTCTTCTGACCACACTTGCAAAAAGGTGCATTTAATGTTTAAACCAGACCTTTGCAGTGACATTACATGTGCATTAGAGTGCAGTGGATGTGTAGCAAATATGTATTAGTAAGATTGTGTGTGGAACATCTGCTTGGTGGAATCACTGAGATACATTTTGGAAGGCTCCTGGTTTATTATGGTACACGATGGACTCCATTCATGTGGCTGGAGGTTGGGAACCCAAACACAGAAATGAGGGAGGATGGAGAAAAACTACTCCTAGAAGTTAATTGAGGGCCTTTTTAGCAAAATGTTTTTTCCTGAAAAATGGCATTTGGTAGATTATAGCAGTGAGGGGTAGGTCAGTAGTTTATTTTGTCATACAAGAGGACATTTCTAAGCAGGGCCTATTCTTGTTTCTGTTTCTGTTGACTGCTGTAGGAAGACTAATGACAGACAGGTGCAGAGATCTTCATTGATCTTTTGGTTCGGATATACCTGCTTGGAGACAGGACCTTTGCTACTTGCTGTGCATCTGCAATAAAATGAAATATGAAAAAGAACCATTGCAAACCGGTTCTGAAACTTTAGTCAGTAGATCCAAATTCTCTGTCTAGAGCATTAGTATGAAAGTAGGTCTGTAAAATGATCGATCTGTGGGTCACAAAATGGAGGTAACAAAAACTCTCTGTTTATTCACAGAGTCTTAGTTTCTAAAGTCAATGAGCAAAATCTCTCTCAGTTTCTTTAGTTCTATGTCTTTAATGTATGCATGTCTTTCTCTGATTTACTAGGACTATTCCTTCATGGTCCAGTCGTAGTCTCATTCATTTGCTAGTAAAGAAGACATTATCCATACCATTATCCGTGACTTGCCCATTTGGTGGGGATTACCTGAAACCTTCACATCCTTCTCTTCTTAACCTTCTTCATGGAATTTTTCCATGATATGAGAAAAAAGAGGCAGAGGTCATCCCTGGCATGTAGCCTGAATGTTCCCTAATCTGTCATCTCTTTCTCTTCTCTCTCCTTTATGTAGGGTGGAATACAAAGAGAATCAGGAGGGGCCCAAAGATCGTGATCCCCTACTGTTGGAGTTCCAGCAGAAGTGAATGGCATTAACATCCCCAGGATTGTGATTGGGTGATTGGCCCTCTTTAAAACCTATCTCATTCCTTTCTCTTCTGCAATCTCACCTCTGCCGGCAAAGGGCTTTGGGAAAAAGAGTTTAGTTGCAGCGTACTGAGATAAGGCATGTTGTCCCTTGCATAGCCTTGATTACAATTTGGTTGACACATTCTCCAACTTCAGACACTGCTGTCACTCCCACAGGAGATAACCACAACAACTCAGTTCTTGGTTGTTTCACCATAGGTGGCAGCAGTGGCTACTCTTCTGTTCTGCTGTAACACTGCCATCCACATATGTTGCCCTTACTAGGTATATTTCTCTTCGGATATGACCTGCTTTAACAATTTTCAGAGAAACCCAAACCACCATACTTTGTTTAAGTTCCACGTTCTTTGCGGCCAAAGAAAGGAGTGCTGCAGAGTACTCAAAAAACTACTATGACCAGGGTTGGTGACAGGATGACAGCCACTTTCTCAGAGGCGACGGAACGTCATCTAATGCACTGCTTGAAGGAAGAGTTCATGGTCTGCCTAGTGCCTAAACCCTGGGAACTCTAACTAGCCAGGCAGATGAAGATCTAAGATTTCTAGATGGATAGTATTACAATTCAGTGTTGATAAGATACTTGGGGCCGCGTTTATAAAAGGCTTAGTAAATGGTGACAAGGGATTTAAATAAGAATCTTTTCTTGATCAGGAGCCAGTGCAAACCACAAAGATGTGAAATTTAGTCCAACTTGGGTATTTCTGTGATGAGGTGCGGGCCGCGTTTTGTACAACTTGCAATTTTCTGATCAATTTTCTTGAAAGTCCGAAGTAGAGAATGTTCATACAATCTAACTTGAAGGTTATCCATATGTAAACAACCACCTTACACACTACAAATGGAAGATCAAGGAACTTTCTTAGGGAGTGTAGAAAAGCAAAGCAATATGAATATGTGTTATTTATAAATCTATAAACAGCAGATGTCCAATGTGCTTATATTGGCAATTGCAGTATGAGTAAGCAAAATAAAAGATAAATATTTTAAAAAGTGTTGATAGTCACTTTTGAAGATTATTTGTTTAATAACTGGTGGCAATATAGCTGGATGTATTGTGAGCACTAAAGTTTTACTAATATACATTTTATGTATTTTGTATTTTGAATATGCATAGAAAAGGACTTAACCTAGAAATTAACATGTAACTTGAAATTTGTGCCCACTTGAATGGCCGTCACTCAGTATGAAAATGTTGTATTAAAAGATGCATTAATGTTTATTTAGAGTTTAAATTAATAATAAAATGCAAAATTATGTCATGCTTACAATTAAATACTATGTATTTGCTTAAATCGACTGTAGGCATCAAGCTAACAAGGCCTAAGCCTTAATATTACACAGGCTCATATTGAAAAATGCAATGTCAGGATAAATTATGATCTTGTGTTTGCTAAATTATAAAGAAGCCTTGTTCTAACCAAAAGGTTAACCAAATCATTTATAGTAGCAAAATGTTTTTCCTGTTTTCACAAGAATTGTTTGCTAGAAAATATGTATAGAAACATGAATGCTCTAAATTCTTACAAATATTAACTTGAGATGTGTGAGTAAGTAATGTTCCCAGGAAGTAACAATGGACGTACTGATGGAAAGAATGGAAGGATGCAAAAATGTTGCTTCCTGACAAGACAAACGATGTGCATAAAGGAAGAAGAACCAATCATCAAAAGTGTGAAACGCTGTTTAGTTACATCTCTGATTTAGAATATTAAATTTTATTGGACTAATGGCTATCGTATGATTCTCTGACCAATGACGACGTGGGACACCTTTTACTTGATTGCACTACACTCGGAACTTTGGGAGCCACTCTCCCAGAGCTCATCTTTTCTTGGGTCATTTTGATACTTCTCTGCTGAGAGCTTACTCAACTGTTTATTTCATGCTCCATGCATAAATGCTGGTGTTCACGTTTGCAATCGATGCTTGGAGCACATTGCGCCTGCGCTACCTATTTTAGACACTTCTTCCAAATGGTTCGGAGAACTTAGGCCCATATTCATACTTTTTAGTACTGCATTTGTGTCATTTTTTGACGCAAAAGTGGCGCAAACTTACAAAATACAATTGTATTTTGTAAGTTTGCACCAATTTTGTGTAAAAAACCTACACGAATGCGGCACTAAAAAAGTATAAATACGGGCCTTAGAGTCCCTGAACCATTACCCTTTCCATGTCCTGTTGCTGATGCTGACTGAACTGATTCCCACATGACGAAGACTAATCACCGCTTGCTGATCCATAAAAGGACAGGTATACTGATCTGTGTTTTCTACTGATTTGCCTTTTGTTTCTAAGTACCAACTGCGCCTTTTGATAGAGCCATAGTTAAAAGCTTTCCAAATTTATTTTTGACTAAAATCTTTTTGCATGAAGCCCAAACATGCTGATACTAATCTGAGACTAGAGAGATTTATTGCCATTCAACTAAAATACTGATGATGCTGCTCAATTGCTGAATAACAAATGTATGTTATTTCTGTTGTGCAATTACTCTTATTGTTGATCTGTACTTTGGCCTTAAAAGGACTAATTGTCAACGCCTTAATTAAATTGAGATTATTTCGAAGATTTGGTCAACCAGTGTTGTTTCTATACTTATATCATGTGGTTTTGAGACAAATTTACGTGATACTATCATTGTTAATTTAGAGAAAGAAATGTTCTAACTGATGCTAAAGGTGTGGTTATTCGTGGCCAAATGGGTCATGGTGTGTGAAAATTACTGACTCTAAAAAAAAATATTGATTTTTTTGTTGATATATATGACATACAGACTTAGGGGTGTGAACATTTTAAATGAGTCCAAAGGTCTATCAACCCATTATACATGTCCCTTTATCAATTTATTGCAATTAAACCAATAAGGTCAGATGCGCCCACAGTATGTATGCCACATCAATCTGTTTGATATTTCAAAAGTTCTCCAAAAATGTAAGTAGAATATTCTGCACGAATAGGATATTACTTGCACATCAGTCTCTATATATCAACCTTTTTAGACCATATTTTCAGTGTTTTTGCAAGTGATAGTGAATGTCATTATAAGTGAAAAGTAGCTGGGATCTGGGAAGCAACTGATATCTGCAAGAAATGTAATTGGTTTAGGCTCAGGCTAATTTGCACCCAACATATTCTTTGTTATCTAAGAGTTTTATCTCAGAAATAGGACCAATATATAATGTCTGTCAAATTTCAATAAAGACTTGTTTTTAAATATGAATATATTTTGTTTATAATACTATAAAATGCATCTGTCTAATGAGTTTGTGATTACAATATTAACAATCACCATAAAATATTAAAACAATTAAAAGTGTTGGTTTCTATTTTTGAAGATTATCGGTTCAAGAACTGGTGATGATATGACTGCATATAGGAATGTTCCATCTACTTTTCTGATACATACTTTGATTCCCCCTCCAAGTATTAAAGTTGAATATGCTGCCCAAGCAGGCTAATGTTTTCTGATCAGTTGCTATAGTGTCATCCTTTTTCAGAATGCATTTTCAGAATTTTGTCACCTAATATTGACAACCATATTAAGGGAAAAGTAACTGGGAGAGCAACTGAGAGCCACTGCGAGATATGCCAGCACAGTAATTGGTTTAGGGTAAGGCTTCTTGGTCACACATCACATGATATGTCTCTGATTATTGTGCTCCAGTCATGGGAAAGTTATTGTTCATCAGATAGTACCACTTTCTTCTGTTGAAAGCTCTCTGTTTTATGGGTACATTAAAGGAATCTGGACTATTGCATTGTGTATCCCCAATTATGGCTGGAGGGATTATCCAGTTCCTACACAGATGATCTTACATAGGTCAGATAAAAGGATGAATGCTACATAAAACACATTTGACTCCATCTACCTTATACATTTCTGGCCCACTCCCTCCATAAACATAAGTTCAAGATTCTTGTCACATGGTCTGACCACTCGTCTGAGCCTCCCAAATGATAGCTCATCCTTTTCATATAGGTAAGACTACAAACCCATAGCCAACCAACAAAGCACAATCACCAAGAATTTGGTCTGAAAATGCAATTAACCCTGCTAAAACTCTCTGCTTCACTTCATGCTAACACATGTCCTAAAATTTACTATGAATTGATTGTAGTATATTTCCGGCTCTCACACAAGATACCCAATGCTTTCTACATACACAACATCAGACATTCACAACAAACAGAGTTGCTTTTTAGCTGATGACTCAGAAGTGTTTTAGGACATTAGCAGGGGGAAGAAGCATATGCGTACATTACAAAGAAATCCTAAGAAGTGCTTCTTTCTTTAGTTGTTCAACTGTTGATAGATTCAAAAGCCAAGAATCACCAGTGTGGACTGGCCAAGGGTGTTTTGTAAATTCCAGGCCAAACAGTCCTCTCCATCTGTTCTCATTGCCTTGGACATCAATGCCAAAATAAGTAAACCAAATACTGAGCATACATACATACATGACGGAGGCAAGTGACCACAGTTTAGGGATCTGGACAGCCAATAGCCAATCCCTCAACAGTGAGAGAGGTTAAAAGTCTTGAACTCATGCAATATTATTCTGCTGCTACTGGGAACCGTCACCGTCTACCGTGGGTTGGTGCACCAGTAATTAATTTCACTCTGTACATCTTGAGTGTCCCTCATTATCAGAGCCTTATAAAACAGAAAAATAGAAGGAAGGTCTACTTGTAGAGGAAATGCATAACTGTTCTGTACACCAGGGCGAAGCACAGAAATTGGATGAATAACTGAGACAGTAGAATAGTATAGCATTTCCAAGCCATACAGAGGAGTTTGCTTCCATTAATTTAACTAAACTTTTCTGATCTTGGGAGTGCACTGAAATAATCAATAAAATAACTACACTCCTTTACTTCCTCACCCTCTTCTGATTATTCAGAAAACAATTCAATTTTTTCAATGTGTTTCCCTCATACATTTTTTGTTAATATCACAAGTGCCACAGCAGTGGTGACATTTCATAGTTGGTTCAAGAGCAGGGCCACTGGGATTATGTGATTGTGCGGTTGCGGTGATTTTTCGCATTATTAGAGATAACATTTGCCACATAATCTATCATCTGCCGCATAATCTGCAGGTTTTAACAAAAAATACAAATTGTTTCTAGCTCAAATGGTTCAAACGTTACTAAAAGTGCAGTTACACATGTTGCTGCGCAGTGATGGCCCTCTGCAAAACTGGACCAATCACCTTTTTGTTGCTTTTTGCTGTATCTGGGTATTAAAATCCTACTAACAAGGCGCAACCATTGCCCAGGCAGTGTTATGAAGTTTACAAATGTTGAAATAATGAAGTAATATTATTACAATATGTGCCACATCATGCCACACAATTTGCCTTTTCCTGTTGCATAAGTTACTAAACTGCATAATTCCAGTGGCCCTGTCTATGAGATACAGAAAGTGGCCAGTTGAAAGTCTAAATGCATCTTATTTGCATAAAGAACATATAAGAGGTTCTGAGACTGAACTACAATTTAAAAGATATATCAATTATAAGTTACCTCATGAATAAAGAAGAGACTTGTTAAATGTGCACAAAAGTGCACAAGCATTTTCTTTTCTTCTCATAGATATATATCTGTCTCATTGAATCAAGCAGTGTTATACAGTAAGTGTTATAGTGCACATAGTGCTGTGCTCAGAGATATGTGATATTATGTACAAAATAATATAAAAACATTATTGTTACACGAGGTTGACATTTTTCCCTCTAACAATCAGAAATCTGTTAGAACAAATCTGAGATTTTCTCGTAGGTCAATTCAGATACTGCCGTTTCGACCTAATCTGAGTTTGCAAATCTGAACAGGCCAGTCGCCATCTGTCTATGTCCCTTGTGTGACTTTGAATGGTATGCATGGTATGCATGCCCAGTTAAGTCAAAAGTTGTTCTGCAATTGCATCATCCATATATAACTCCATAAAATTCGGAGAAATGATTTTAAAATTCACCTTTCAATAGTCACAAATCGGATAGAATGAATCATTCAACTAATTTATTGTGCCCAAAGCTCACACAAGCATCAATGTGCAGTGAGCTGTCAGTGCACGGCTGCTAAATTACAGGAGCCACCTAATTTCAGCACAAATACTCCACTGCAGCACACCTAAATGAGTACCTGAAGAGCTATACTTTGTGACTCTGTAGTCTGGCTGTATGAAATCAGTGCTACATTATTTTCTTTAAAAAAGAACTGTGTTGTTTTAACAAGAAGATAATTAGCACTGAAGTTTGAATCAATAGCTTTATCAATTGGTCTATAAAGTAACACAACGAGGATGCCTGTTTAAAATTGCATATTTGGAAATCTGATTTTGCAAAATATATCCTTGATCCATTGTCTCTGACTATTAGACCTGACCTCCTTGGTGGGATATTCCCACACATTTTTTTGGCCTCTCTCCTCCTGGTTGCTGGACTTGTTTTTGTTGACTTTAGGACTCTCTTATTTACCACTGTTAAACAGTGCTAAAGTGTTTTAGCTCTCTTCTTTAAATATGGTAAAACTGATGTACACCTAATTGGACCATTTAGTTAATTGGTAAGTTGCAGGTAAATGGTACTAAATGTACCGAGGGCATGTAAATTGAATGCTACTAGGGTGCCTGCAGCTCTAATTCTGCCACCAACTACAGTAGCACGGTAAAACATGTCTCAAGCCTGCCAATGCAGCATGTAGCAAAGTTTTAAACTGCCATTTCAACCTGGCAAAATAAACCCTTTTTTCAGGCCTTAACCTTTCTTTTTAATACTTATTGTAAGTCATCCCTAGGGTAGGCCCTGAAGGCTAAAATGGCAGGGTGCACAGTGTTTAATGTTTTACATGTCCTGGCAGTGAAAAACATCTAAGGTCGATTTTTGCTGCTGGAAGACCTATCTCTCCCATTGACCAACACTGGGTTACTTCATACCATCTCAAACTGTTGAAGTGATCCATGTTCCTACAGGGAATATGCTTTACGTTGGAACATCGCCCTGGAACTGACCACGCCAATGCTGATGGTCTTTCCAGATTCCTCAACCTTAGCCATGAGAACTCCCTTGAAGATGTGTGTTTTTTCCTGTTTTCAACTGAGGGAATACATGTTAAACCTGACATCTTTGGCGTGGTACTCCCCAAACTTTTTGCCATCAATACTCTTGATCGCTGAATTTATTTTTGCACTCCAAAATGTCTTAGGCTTGCCACTGCAGGTTTAAACTGCCATTTTGACATGGCAAATAAACCTGTTGCCAAGCCTAAACCTTCCTTTTTAATTCACGTCACCCTTAGATGCGTCCTAAAAGCTCATAAAGTAGGGAGCATTATATTTAAAAAGTAGGGCATGTGTACGTACGTTTTACAAGTCATGCAGTGAAACATTTCTAAAGTAGGTTTTCACTGCTGGAAGGACTATGGGGGTCCTTGCCAGGCGGTAACTGCCGTGCGGCTGCCAATGCGGCCGCACTCGCGCGGCCCCCATTATGACATTCCCGCTGGGCCGGCGGGCGCAAACCAAGTTTGTGCCTGCCAGCCCAGCGGGGATGAGGCCGCAACATAGGAGCCGGCTCCTAATGGAGCCGGTGGTGTTGCGGCCGTGCGACGGGTGCAGTTGCACCCATCGCGCTTTTCACTCTCTGCTATGCAGACAGTGAAAAGCTGGCCGGGGCCCTGTTAGGGGGCCCCTGCACTACCCATGCCAGTGGCATGGGCAGTGCAGGGGCCCCCAGGGGCCCCAGGACACCCCTTACCGCCAGCCTCTTCCTGGCAGTGCAAACCGCCAGAAACAGGCTGGCGGTAGGGATGTCATAATCCCCAGGGCAGCGCTGCTTGCAGCGCTGCCCTGGCGGATTATCACTGACGGGGCTAAAATGGCGGGAAACCGCCGGCCCTGGCGGTGCGACCGCAGCGCTACCGCCTCGGTCGTAATGAGAGCCTCCGTACCGCCAGCCTGTTGGCGGTACGGAAGCTACATTACCCCTGGCGGTCTCCTACCGCCAGGGTCGTAATGACCACCTATGTCTCCTCTTTACTAACATGGGGTTACAATTTGGATTGGGAGCAGATGGGGATAGGCTGTTTACACTCAAATAAATTGTAATTTTAAATCCTCTTTAAAGGTAAAGTCAGATTTTAGGTCACATTTCTGAAAATGCCACCTTTTAGAAAGTTGGCATTTTCTTGACCCAATAATCTGTGAATTCTGCCAGTGTCCTGGGTCATATGATGGTGAATGGCTGTTCTATTGAGTTTGTGCATTGCTTCCAGGCAGTGATAGAAAGGGGACTTAGTTGTAAAGAGGATGAGCTATTCTGGCAGGATGACTGGGAGGAGCTGTACCCAGCCTGATTTAAACTTCAAAGGACTTTGTATCCTTAACACAAAAAGAAACCTGACACCAGGCCTGCCCTGCCCTTTGTCACCCCTAGACAGTATGGAACCTTAACAGGGGAAGGAGAAAAACTTTCCAGAACCAGATGTGGGGTTACAACAAAGAGCACCCATATACAAAGGCTGGTACCAGGTATAAATATTGGTCCTTCAAAGTTACTCATAGAGCACTCCTGAACCTGTGGAACATTCAGAAAAAGGCCTTTCTGCCAGAGGACTGCCCTGATGCTTGAAGTTCTGCCTTGCTATCTGAGAATGAAGACTGGACCTGCTTTCCTTCATCCCAGACTAACCATAGTGACTCCAAGAGTCAGTTGGTTGACCTCACGTGTAAACTACAGGGACATGACCAGTGCCTGCAAATGCCCAACTTACCTGCTGTAATTGGACATGCTTGTACCTGCAACTAGACCTGCATGAGCCCTGCTGGCTTCTGCTGGAGCAAATCTATGATCCCAAGTGTTGCCTCCTCAGGTAAAGGACCCTACGCTGGCCTCAGGGTGTACTACTCCCAAAGAAAAGGTGAGAATCCTGAAGTTTGGTCTCCTCACGACTGAGAATGGGCCCATTTGTGCCAAAACTTTGCCATTCATGACATTCACGCAAATTGAACAGCAGTCTGTGGCAACTGGCAACACAAGTGCTGCACCTCATGTTACAACAATGACAGCCTGTGATGATCATCTGCTTTGTTCGACTGGCTCTTCATGCTACAGCAACAACTAACCAAGATGCTCGACCTGCTCTTTACAATGCAGCAACTACCATCCCCAACTATCAGTATCATCCTCACGGCCTCCTTCAATGTGAATGGAACGCCTAATATGCAGGATAGATCCTTGAGCCATTGTCTCTGACTGTCAGACCTGACATCCTTGGTGGGGTATTCTCACAAATTTTTTGCCGTCCCTTAAAAGGTCACTTTTCAGCTGCACTAGCCTGGTCCCTATATCTTACCGACACTCCATCGTGGTCTGCCTGAATGTGTGACTTGTCCCCCGTCTAAAGTGACCAGATGACAATGAGTGGTACTATGTGCTTTTATGCTCTTTTGTCACTAAAAACTTCAAAACTAAATGTCTCTGGTTTTACTGATTAGACTTTTGTCTTTCTGGTATCATTTTACTCATTAAAATGTATTCTGTTTTTTTCAATTGTTTGTGGATTTTCCTAGTGTAGTGTTTTCGCTTTATTACTGCAGTGAGCGTGCCTCCCATGTGCTGTCACTGTACTCTTCACCTTGATTCTCACTCTGATCTCCTAACCCATAGGTTTACCAATTTCTCATGTCTTACAGCACGCATATTTCCTTCTACGTTTTTCATGATTTTAAATGTATATATATATATATATATTGAATAGACTATTGCTGCTCATAAATAAATGGGAATTCGTCTCCTTTTGCATTTTTGATTGCTATTGCAAGTGACAGAGGATGTCCCTGATCAAACAACGGGACAAGGGCCATGTTGAATTATTGGTAGGCTAACATAAGTCTCAGGGGACCTGCGATATTCCTATTAAGTGTAGTGTAAATAAATGAACAAATTAATTAATGAATTAAAGTATAGTTATATAGTGTGAACAGTTGCCCGTGCTAGAGAGAGCAGATTCTACTTGAAGAATGCATAAGTCCAACTTAATTTTGCTGGAAAAGCCATGTTTTCAGTTTTTTCTGCAAAGAGCATGAATACATGTTTCTGTCAACTGAAAGGGAAGAGAGTTTAATAATTTAGTCAACAGATTTACCTACCTTCTTTTCTAGAAAGGCTGATTCTGTGGCGAATCAGAAGCAGCTACGAGGACGATCATAACACTGGGAGGTGCCACTTCAGTTTTTTCCTAATATAAGCGGGGCTCCCTTTTGCCAAGCCATTATGAATGAGACAGAGGGCTTTCAACGGAATCCACTTGTGAATGGGGAGCCAATGTAGGCTTTCCAGATGACTGCTTACAGACAAAGTTTTGGGGAAGTTAATTTGTAAGAGAGCAGATGTGTTATGTGCTATTTTGTAATCACTTATTGAGATATTGGGGCAAGTCAAGTTATGAGCATTGCCATAGTCCAAATGGGAGACAACAGATACCTGGATAACTGTCTTCTTGGAAGACTGGGGCAATGGAGGGAAGATTTTTCAAAAGGACGTCAAAAGTTTACAACATACAGCTGGCCTACAAAGCAGAACTATCTATGGTATACTATCTCCAGGTTCTTAGCAACAGCGGATGAAGGAGCTCTACCTTGCTCTGTGAGCCACCAAAGCAGATACCAGACGGTTTTGTTTCAGTCACGTAGCACCTTTACACAAATAGCCCAGAACGAGTGTTCTCGTAGTATCTGTATTGTCTGCTTTTGTTACAATAATTTATCATTTGCATAGGATAGGATTTTAAATACAAAAGATCTTGCTAAAGGGTAGGACTAAGCATGGACCCTTGTGACCCCCACCTTTAAATGTTAACAAAAAAGGAGTGGAATCGTGGGACATCCAAAGTTTGAGTATTCTCTGTAAGAAAAGAGGATAATCGACAAAGAGCCTTTCTACAACCAGTGATCCCTGACAATCTCAAAAGTAGAGTTTCACAGCAACCTATGTCAAAGGCTGCTGAGAAATCCTGAAGGAACAGCGCTGCCGATTCTCCCCAGTTCAAGGACAATAGGGTGTGTATTGTCTCTCCCAATGTCTACAAGTTCAGACAGTAGCGGCTCGAGGGCCGCAGAAGGGGTGGATGGCGCGGGAGGGGAGGAGGCGGGAGGGAATAAACATTAAATTTAATTTTAAAAAAACACTTAACTCCTCTGCCGTGCCTCTGTCCCTCGACGCTTCTCTGCCTCTGCAGGTACAGGCTCCCAGCCTGGCCTGCACCAATCCTAACGCTGCTCAGAGTCGGGGCACTCCCAGGCACACTGGGAGCCTGTGCAGGCTCTGGGCTGGAGAGAACCTACATCGCATGTGTGTTTGGCCGGCCTGATACAGCCAGCCAAACACACATGCACTGTGAAGGAGGCGTGCTAAGCACTCCCCCTCAGTGCACGTCACCCGTGTGGCCCCACCCCTTTGAAAGAAAACAATAATGACCATAGTTTATTATCATTTTCTTTCAAAGCTTTTGCAGCTGCTGGTGCTTTCTACTTTGTGTACTTTCAATACCTTGTCATTTCCATAGCCTTTTCAGCAGCAAATAAGATGCTATTGATGGATTATTGGCGGGACCAGTGGTCATCTTTAAATGCTCCCCTTGATGTAAGAGATCTTCAAGTTGGAGACAAGTACAGTACATTGAGAAACATTGCTGTGTAGTTATATCAGCATGTAGCTTGTACAATGTTCAAATATATATTTTAAGCAGCTAAATGTAACTTAAGGTTGGAGTCAGCACTTTGTTTGCAATGTGATGTGGCTTCAGGGTCAGCTTTGTGTTTACAAGGCACGTTGATCCCTGCTCTGCTAAACTGATCGCAAAGCTTCCAGAACTAAAGTTTAGCTAAAAAGCAAGACTAAACAAGCATTTGCAGTGCAATGGGTCTCGCAGTTTTACGACTTAGAGCTATTAGCATTGTAAAACCATAACCTGACTTTTCTTGCCACAGAAATTGAAAATGAAAAGCAATACGTTTTACATAAGCAAGGCAATTTAAAGCGCCATGCCATGAGACTGAGCATGAAGGAGCACATAAAAGGAAACAAAAGTTCGCTCACAATTAAACGTATCAGCAGTTATGCAATTATCTATGTAACATGGTCGAAGTCAGGCAGAGCCATTGACTACTGCCCAGCGAGATAGTGCCGCATAGGAAATAAAAATAAAAAGTAGTGTAGAAGCCATGGGGAAAATATGGAGCCTCGTATGTTTTCAGTAGTTTACCGGTGCTGTCGAGGAGGGCTGAACACCAGAAAAGGCATGACTTATGCAATCACAAATGGAATCAAGCAAATTTTAAAAGGCAAGCCCACAAACCAACAAAACTGATGGGCGTGACATGGACGTGGTTAAAAGCCCACTGAGAGATTATAACAGTGGCCAGAGCACTTGCGCGCTCGACCCTAATAAAGGAGGTCTAGACATTGTCATTAATTTAAATGCAAAGCTGAGTTAGAAGTTTAAAACTGCTCTAACAGTCTGCAGTGGCAGCTCATAAGGGACACTTTAACTTACAGGCCCTGGGTAACCCTGGTATCACTTGCAACTTACACGTAACTTAACTCATACCTTTTGGGTATAAGCCAGTTAAACATCCAATTTTAAGGGTCAGAGTCCTGCACTGATGTCTAGATATCAGGCCTTAGTGTACTCTCAGAACCATTACACCAATAATAATAGTAAAAAAAAAAGATGGGGCAAAAATTTGAAGTAAACCTGCGAAAAGCCATTTCCTCTCAATGCACATGAACTATGCAAGGTTGGAACATAAAGAGGCCACGTTATGAATATCACCTCAGAAGCTGGCACTTGGAAGGAGTCACATGATAAGCTTTGAAATACAGGTAAAATGTAATTAAACTACTGGGACAAGAGGCAGAAATTGTTTACCTTGGATTTTTTTTTTTTTTTTGTCTTCATTCATCCCCGCATTCTGAGCCACCTCTTTATCCGTACACCCTTCTCACCATCTCGATGAGAGAGAGGCCCAAGCCAGGGGGCACCATTATAACTCCCAGTCAGCTCTGTCAGACAAGAGAACTTGGAGAGCGGTAAATAATCATTGGACCATCATTAAACAACATATTTCAGATAGCTTCCCCCCAATTCAATAGGGGCGTCCACAATTCCACATTTGTCCTAGTGCTTTGCATGTTCAAGTTCAAGTTCGACACGCGAAAAGCCGCGTTAAGCCAATCCAAATACACCGGAGGGGAGTCTTTCATCCAATTTTTACAATTTCATTTCTACCCAACAAAATTACATAAAACAAAAATTTAAGTTTAACATTACTTATGCTGCTCCTTACGCCCTCCTCCTGTAACTGCCCAAATAATATCAAAGGTAAAGATGCAATAATTTCCCAACCCAACATAACTGATACTGTATTACAAACTTCCTCCCAAAATAAACAAATACTAGGGCAATCCCAAAACATATGAACATCCGTTGCTCCTACACAACCACATTTTAAACATTTGATCACTTCTCCTTTCTTAATCTTAGAAAGCTTATCCGGCGAAATATAGGCTCTATGTAGAGTATAAAGGTGATTCTTCCTCAATGAGGCTGGCTTCACTACTTCGTAAAGAACCGACACAGACTTCTTCCACCATCCACAAACCTTATCCCTGGGCATAAGATTACCCCAAAGATCAATGGGCAGTATAAAGTTCCCGTCTAATATTTCTACCATTTCCCAGTACCAAACAGCCAACTTCTTTGAGGAGACGGAGAACTCTAGAAAATAATCCTCCAATAAATTTACTACCCCCAGACCTCCTTGACCCCTTTGAACTCCAGCTAAAACCATATATCGCCTGCTGCATTTTATCCAGATACCCTTTATACATTATAAGAGGGATAGCTGAGAACTCAAAGTTCCATTTAGGCAAAATAAACATCTTTATCAAGTTAACTCTGCCAAGTATCGTCAAAGGGAGATGTGCCCATTTCTGCAGTATACCTTTACACTCTGCTAACAGTTTTCGTAAATTCCTTTCAACTAAGTCCTTAAGGTCGTGAGCCACTAGAATACCTAAATACCGTACTTCCTGCTTGCCCCATATCGACCCTACCTCCATGTTCCATAGCATAGTTTTGGTTTTTCCCACATTAACCCAATATCCAGATATGCTTCCAAATTGTTCAGCCAATTTTATAACTGTATCGAAGGCCGATGATAAATCATGAGTGTATATCAAAAGATCATCTGCATATGAGGATATTTTTTTTCCCAACCATTAAAGCAAAAAGGGGGGATGAGTCTATTTTGCCTAATCTTTCTGGCAAATGGTTCAATGTACAGGTTAAACAGGACAGGAGACAATGGACAGCTCTGCCTAGTACCTCTAGAGATTGTAATAGACCCTGTAAGATTCCAGTTTACCAGAACCCTAGCCAAAGGAGCTGTATATATCTCATCAATAACCCCACAGAACTTAGCACCTAAATTGGCCCGCATTAAAATTGATTTTAAATAAATCCAATTTACCTGATCAAATGCTTTCATTGCATCTAAAATAATAATTGCCAAAGGGGACCCAAAGAATGTAGCCAAATCTATTGCCCAATCAAATCAAATGTCAGCTCATGCAAATATCTACCTTTAGAAAAGCCTTTCTGATCTGGGTGAACCAAATTGTTAACTACCTTACTCAATCTATCCGCTAAAATTTTAGCTAATAATTTATAATCGCTATTCAACAGCGATATAGGCCTATACGAAGCACATTTTGACGGGTTTTTATCAGTTTCAAAATCAATGAAATAATAGCCTCATTCCACGAAAGAGGTATGCTACAACCATTCTCGAAAATTCCCCTGAACAGTTCTGTCAGGGCTGGGATATTAGAGTTCCCTAATGCCTTATATACTCCCATTGGAATGCCGTCTGGGCCCGGGGCCGTCCTATTCTTACTGCTATTCAGAACTCTCCTAATTTCTTCTGGCATTATAGGGGCATTCAATACTTCCTTCTCCTGCAGTAAGATACATGGAGATATATCATACCCCAGCCAATCCGCCGCCATATCCTCTCCCACCTCCAGCTCCTCCGGATACAACTGTGCAAAAAAAATTTGAAAGGCAGATTCAATAGCGTTATTATCCATTACTTTTTACCCTGACTGCTCCACTTCAATCTCCTTAATATGATTCCTCACTCGATCTGCTTTACACTTCCAAGCTAAAAGCTTCCCAGCGTGTTCCCCATACTCAAATTGAGCCAATTGACTTGCCTCCCATCTCTTTAAAATTCTGCCCTGTAATACATTCTCCAACTGTTTTCTCAACCCATCGAAACTAGCCCTCAAAACCTCTGTCTCACCTGATTCCATCGACTCAGCCTTATTCTTCAACATTTCTTGTTAAACAACTTATGCTTATAATATGAAATATTCGTTATCTTCCCCCTTATAACAGCCTTGAAAGTGTCCCATACCACCGACAATGGAGCTGACCCTACATTTCCACTAAAGAAAAACTCTGATTCCTTGCGTAATTGCATTATCACTTCCTAGTCCAACAATAAAGAGCGATCAATGGTCCATCTATTACTAACTGTCCTCTGCAGGAAAGTCATATCTAAGACGACCGCAGAATGGTCAGATAAGTGAGAGGGCAGATATACTACCTTCTCCACAACCTCTCTCAGATGTATATCTAGCAAAAAATAATCAATTCGGGAGGCATGTCTATATTTCTTATTAAAAAATAATAAATCCCTGTTGTTTCCCACTCTCTGCCTCCAAATGTCACATAACCCAAATTCTTTCATCATCCTCCTTAAATATTGTTGCGATTTGGAAGTGCCAAATGACTTACAGTTATCCCTATCCAGCTCATTGTCTAGCACAACATTAAAATCACCCATCATAATAACTGGGTCCGAGAATTCAAGAAGCTGAGAGAAAAGCCGTCTTAGAAGTTCTGTGTCATCGTAATTGGGGCCGTAGTACCCCACTAAGACCAAGTTTTGACCATTAAGTTGTACTTTAACTACAACCCAACGCCCTGCTGTATCTGATCTTACCTTCAATATTACTAAGTTTACCTGTTGTAACCGTTTAAACAAAATCGCCACACTCTTAGTATGATAGTTGTGCTCGGTGCATACAAATGCTTGAACCCACCTCAGCTTTTTTATTAAGCTCATATATTAAGCTTTTGCTAAGTGGGTTTCTTGCAAAACCAAAATGTGTGCAGTTGAGTCACGCAAATACTGCAATATTCTATCTCTTCTTCCTCTAGTTTTCAGACCATTAACATTGCAAGAGAGAATTTGCAGTAGCGTTGCCCTTGTCCCCTGGCCTCTCCCCCTACTAGCTATCTTTCAAATGTTGCAGAAAAAATAACTGGGGTGAACAAGGCTCTTTTTTTTGCTTTTTCTCCTCCCTCCCCATACCACCCATCCCCAAACCTCCCACCCCCTACCTAACCCACTATGGAGAAACCACCCCATATAGAGACCGTTGTTGGTCCCATTTGTAGAACGCCCCTGCATTACTGGGTGTATTTAACTAAAAGAACATCAGACTCCACTAGTTTATGGTCTGCCCACTCTTAACCACTGCCAATAATTAATCTGCTTCAGTTATATCCCTAATATTGTACATTTTATTATTGTACATAACCCGGAGAAAGGCTGGGAATTTCAACTGAGCCGAAACCCCTAAACTCTTGAATACCTCCAGCCGCTTTCCCAATTCCCACTGCCTATCCATGGTAGATCTAGACAGATCAGACCTAATCTCAAATACAACATTGTTTACTCTTAGAGATTTTTGTTTTAGCACCACAGACAGAATCTTCTCTTTCATCTCATACGTTAAAAAGTTTATCAAAATTCTCTGACATTTACTACTGTTCATCCGCATCCTAAAAGGGTCCAGATGAACTCTCTGAATGTCTTTTCCAATTTCCTCATTGCTCTCCTCAAGCCCCACTGCAGATTTAATAAGGGAGACCACAAAGGCTTTAAGATCATTACCTTCCGCACCTTCTGGATCTTTCAAAAGCCTTAAGTTATTTCTTCTTGAATAATTCTCCAATTGCTCTATCCTATTTTGTAGCACCTGCTCATTTCCTTTCAATGCATGAATCTCATCCTTATGTCGGCTCAATTCCTCCTTCATACCGCCCATAGCATCTTCGAGGGCCTGGGTTCTCTCCATCAGGCCATCAATCTTTCTTTCCAGCACCCTGAAAACCTCTCTTATCTCCCCTTGATTTGTTTCCGAATGCCCTGGCCTCCGTCCCCCCTTCTGCTCCAGAAACGCTCCGAATCGGAGCTCCGAGCTTTGCCTGCTTCACCCAGGCGGCCTCACTGGTGCTGCCGCTGCCACTGTTTCCCAGAAGGAGAATAAACACATTACATGTTTGGCAATCGGTTTAGTAACTTACAAGTGAAGGAAACGGTATGGACTATAAACCTGTGCACATGCAAGTAACCTACAACCTAAAAACAAAGTGCTTATCAGAGACGGTAAATTTAGGAGGCGTGTTTCAGTAAAAGATTTCAAGAACAGATGATTTGGTCCCACAAGTTCGGCTGGGGGCACGCTGTAGTAATGCAAGGGACTGTCCCACATTAACCTGTTTGACCTTTGGGTGACTTATGCTATGCACAATGGCCACTGGAATTTTCCTGACCTGCAGGTAGAGGAAGGTCCACTTTCTGCACGTATCCTTGTTTAAGCAGTCATGGTGTCGGGTGCAAAAGAGTCTTAATATAATTATAGGTCCTGTGGGGTGCAGAGGAATTGTTTTCATGTGGCTTTTGTGCGATACCATAAGGTTTGCAAATTGGGACAACAACATTTTTGTTGCCTTTTACCATTGGGCGCAACATTTACCTGTATGTAATTCGAAGACTAAAAACCTGTGTATCCATATACTGAAATGAATTGCCATTCTCTGTTTTCTAAATAAGATGGCAATTTAAGCAAGTGATTACACCAATATGGTCATTAATTCTCTATATAATCGCTTTCTATTTACAATAACCATATTGAGGACTGGTACATATTTTCTCACTTTGCAGCAAGAAGTTTTTCACTCGGCTGGCAGCTGTTAGCATTCCTGAGCAACAGCAATGTTGAAAATGAGTTAGAGCTATTAGCATAGTGTTGCAAACTCCTAACCGGACATTTCTTGCCACATAAACTGAAAATAAAAAGTAAAACAGTTTCACATAAGCGAGCTGACAGCCGCCATGAGTGTGAAGCAGACACACAAAAGGAAACAGAAGTTCGCTCCCAGGGAAACGTATAGACAAAAGTACAATTATCCATGTAACTGGCAAAAGTGTAATTATCCATGTAACAGGGTCGATGTCATGCCAAGCGTTCAACTACTGCCCAGCTAGATCACGCTGCGCACGAAATAAAGAGACAAAGTAGTCTACAAAGAATACTGAACACATGGAGTCTCGTATGTTTTAGGTAGTTGGCTGGTGCCTTCGAGGAGGACTAAACACCTGAAAAGGCATAACGTATGCATGCCTTTCATTAATGAAATCAAGTAAATTTTAAAAGTCAAGCCCACAAACCAACCAAGCTGATGGGTGTGACATGGGTGTGGTTACAAGCTCATAGAGCGATTACAACAGGGAAAGAGTGCTTTGCACGCTCAACCCTGAAAAGGGAATTGCTGACTTGGAAATTGATATTCTTCTCAGTGTTATGCTTTTAGCACCTTGCTAGCACTGGCAGAAAGCACTGCAAGGTCACAACTCAACTGTAGGGCACAATATTCCACAACAGTGTTGCCATATTCTTAAAGGTTTGTCCTGACTTAATAACTCAACTAAAATTAGAAATCAGGTACAGGTATTATTTACCAACAGGTACAGCTATTATTTTCTGGTTTAAGTGTACTCATTTTATGGACTATAAGAGAATTAAAAATCTGCCCTGTATGTTAACTTGTGATTTGCAGGTTAGACTTCTCTGCAGCAGATGATAAACCTACTGATCTAAGTTGCCAGCATAAGATAGACATGATGGTCACTATGCTGGAAAGTGACATTCGTTCCCCTCTAATCCAAACATCGTTACAGTGAACACTCAAAGTCATGGAGCTTAAAACTAAACATTTGCAAACTTGTGGGCCTCTGTATCAACAAAGGCAGAGCACACAAAGGCAGCAGACAACAGCACATTTGTCACGAAAATGAATTGGCGAGCTGGGGAAGATGATAAAAACCTGCAATCAGCTGCATCAAGGTGATTGATTTAGACCAAGTGATACCACTTCATTGTACCTCGCAGCTGCCTCATAAATTTGCCTGTTAGAAATAGGCCTGGCTAAATGATTATTATAATTTTTTTTTTTTTGCTTTGGATTCGATTTTATTCTGAGAAGGTATTTTGACAGTAGCAGTCACCTTTCTTTGCTGCTTATGCAGGGAGTAATTGACCAGGACATCCATTATGCATCCTAGATGTCAGCGCAGGATGGATTATGCGTCATTATTTGGCACCCGGGACCGCTATGATGGGGACGGCTTCTTAATTAGTGCGGTGGTGAACTCCACATTCGAGATTTAAGCCAGTCAGTGGAGTACCTCATGTAAAAGGCTGTGAACTCTAGCTTTTTTCCGCGTTATCGCTTAGAACAGCAACTGCTGCACATTGATCAAAGGTAACATCCCTTCTATAGATGCACCCCCTGGGTGGACTGGCACAGAACACACCCCCATGCACTAAAAAGTGAGGGCCCCTTTAGCAAATAACATAGTTAAACAAGCATTTGCAATGCAACGGGTCTTCCATTTCTCCAAGTTAGGGCTATTAGCAGTTGTAAACTCCCAACCGGACTTTTCTTGCCACATTAAATGAAAAAAAAGAGCGCGATCGTGCTGCTACAGTTCACTCATAGTGAAACCTATCGGCAAAAGTGCAATTATCTACGTAACCGGCAAAAGTGCAATTAACTATGTAACAGGTTTGATGTCATGCAAAGTGCTCGACTTCTGCCAAGCGAGATCGCACTGCAAAAAAAGATGAAAAGTAGTCCACAAACCGGATGGAAAACATCGAGCCTCGCATGTTTTTAGTACATGGTCGCTGCGCTCGAGGAGCGCTAACCACCAGAAAAGGCATGGCGTATGCATGCCTTCCACTAATGAAAGCAAGCAGATTTTAAAAGGCAAGCCTACGAACCAATGAAAGACACTGACGTGACATGGACGGGGCTCTGAGCCCTTTTCTAACTACTAAAGCATCTCGCAAATGATACGCATGCGCAAGCGCATGCGACGCAGACTCGACCCTAAAACGTGATCCTCATTTGAATAGCAGGGCAGTTAGAACTTGTACAGACAAGCTATTTTTGTTTTTTGTAAGGCATGGGAAACACTGCATGCATTTAGGATTGTTGCACTGAATGTGTGTGGTAATACAAGATAAATCAACAGTAAAACCAGCTCACTAGAACATAAAAGAGGCCTACAAACATCCAAAAAATGCCTCACACACTGACCTACCAGACCAGCCCTTATGGCATTGCCAGAATGCGCTATAGGCTAGTTTAAATCTCGGCACCACTTCAAAGTTTTGGTCGTCTAGGTAAGCTTTATTAGTAATAAAAATATAATATAATATAATATAATTATGCACAGCAGCCACTAGTGAGAGCTCAAAGCACTGCTGCCTTGCGCCTGGAGGCATACATAAGTGTGCTTGTATGGCTGGAAAGAATGTTAGTTAGCATGGCTTCTACAGTGTAGTGTTGACTCAAAGAGTTCTACGGCTGTGTCACAGTGAGCTTTTAGTGCACAGTGGGGATAGAGAGAAAAGATATAATAAACGTGAACGTGTTTTAGGCAGGGTGAGGTAGCAGAGGAAGAGTGTGTGTGCGTGTGTGTGTATGTGTGTGTGTATATATATATATGTGTATATATATATATACATATATATATATACATATATATATGTATATATATATATATATGGTAGGTATGCTAGTATAATGACATGCAGCTCAGGATAAGTGAAATCATACCTTTCTTCCTTCTGACATTTGATTAACTTATGACCCAATACAAAGTAGTGCCCTCGTTCACTTGTGACGAAGAAGTCAAGTGTTTGGGAAATGCCACTGATGCCACTTTCGAAGCCAAAACGGCCACAAATATCTCTTAGAGGTCAATAGTGACTGTTACATTTGGCATCCTTGCTGATGGTCTGTCCAGGTTCTTCCACCTTAGTGATGAGAATTCCCATGAGGTTTGGTAGTTGCTCTCCACTTTCAGCTGGGATGGGCATGTGTTAGACTTCTCATCCTTGGCGTGGTCTTCCTTAATTTTTTGCCTCTGTTTCCCAAGTTGTTGATGTGTGCTGGACTCTGTTTTTGCTTTTTTTGTTACTCTGGGCACTTTTCCGCTGCTATCCAGTGCTAAAGTGTAAGGGATCCTATGTAAAACGTATGTGTAATTGACTTTCTATGATTGGCATTTTTTTTATTTACTAGTAAGTCCCTAGTACAGTGCACTAGAGGTGCCCAGGGCCTGTAAAATTAAATGCTATTAGTGGGCCTGCAGCACTGGTTGTGACACCCACATAAGTAGCCCTGTAAACATGGCTCAGACCTGCCACTGCAGTGTCTGTGTGCAGTTTTAAACTGCCAATTCGACTTGGAAAGTGTACCCATTTGCCAGGCCTAAACCTTCCCCTTTCTTACATGTAAGGCACCCCTAAGGTAGACCCGAGGTAGCCCTGTGGGCAGGGTGCAGTGTATGTTTAAGGTAGGACATATACTAATATGTTTTATATATCCTAACAGTGAAATACTGCTCAATTCGGTTTTCACTGTTGCAAGGCCTATCCCTCTTATGTGTTAACATAGGGGCTACCTTTAAATATGATTAAAGTGTAGATTCCCTTTGGGAGGGGATAGACATGTGGAGTTTGAGGTCTCTGAGCTCACAATCTAAAAATACAACCTTTAGTAAAGTTGATTTCTGCAAAGAGAAGAAATGAAGCACGCCGACCCGAATAAAGGAGAAGCAACGCACGGTCTTGCACGTGAGTGATATCGACCCATTGCTGGCCCCTTTTGATGCACATTAGCCTGTGCGGGGTTATTTTTGATGCGCCCAGGTACATTTCCATGCTAACAACGTTAGCATTGTGTTTAAAATCACATGAAGACTCTTTTTGGTTTTTAATTGATAACTTGACGTGTGTATGGTGGATTTGTGTCGTTTTGGTCTTGTTTTCTTTAGATAAATATTTACTGTTTTTCTAAACCTGAGTTGTGTCATTTTGTAGTGTTTTCATTAAAATACTCTGTGTGTTGGTACAAATACTTTACAGCTCGCACTCTGAAGTGAAGCCTGCCTGCTTGTGCCAAGCTACCAAGGGGGTGAGCGGGGATTAGCTGAGGGCGATTCTCCTTTACCCTGACTAGAGTGAGGGTCCTTGTTTGGACAGGGGGCAACCTGACTGCCAACCAAATACCCCATTTCTAACAGATGGCAACTAACTGTGTACAATAGAACGGCAACAAAATGGAGGTTATGCTATTTGGCAAAGCTCAGCTATTTTGGTCTCCAGACTGGTGGCCGTCTACACGTGGCCCGGCACCTATACCGAGACAGGTAGTTACAAAACCTTGGCTTAAAAAAAGACCAGTCTCTTTCTATGAAGTATCATGTCGCTACCATTAGCTGCAGCTGTTTTAACAAAATGCATCTGCTGAAGAAAGTTTTTCCGTTTCTTCCATCCTCACAAAGGAAAACTCTTCCTGAGGCCCTGATTATTGGTAAATTGGACTACAGCAGTGCTTTGCTTGCTGCTGCAAATGAGTCTCTATTAGCAAAACTACAATTGGTCCAAAATACGGCTGCTCAGCTTGACTGCAATCTTTCTGATGGCTCTGCATCTAAGCCCTTGCTAAGAGCCTTGCACTGGCTACCTATCAAGCAAAAGACTATTTTTAAAATCTGTTGTTTCATCTATAAACGTGTAATGGGCATCGGTTCGACTTATCTAACACAGCATCTTACACGTTACTGCCCAAGCAGGGACTTACATTCCAAGGATAAATCCTTTTTGACAGTTCCATGTATTTGTCTGACAAGATTTGATGCAGGGTCTTTTACCTACTTGGCACGACTTTTCTAGAATAATCTGCCTCTTCATGTCAGCACCTGCCATGATTACTTCAGTTTCAGGAAGCCCGTCCGAGCCTGGACCACACCCAGTGCCCCATCTGCCGTTTTGACACGAGCACTCTACGCGCCCTCAACCCGGGAAGATCCTCAGCCTGCCACCTAGCCGACCCCAGGAACACTCATGGACCTTTTTCATGTTGCGCATGCTCCTGCACCCTCCAAGGACCACCTCACAATTCTGCACCAAGCATGGACAACCACCTCAAGTGTATACTCCTCAACACACGCTCCCTCGTCAAGCATGCTGTATAAGTCTGGGACCTCCTCGTCTTGACATTCCAGGATGTCGCCTTCTTCACGGAGACATTGATCACCCCCACCGCTGCCCCAGACATCGCCATGGCAATCGCGGACAATTAAAATTTCTTCCACAAGGACAGAGCCAACGGGCCTGGAGGAGGCATTGTCACAGTCTTCACAAACAACCTCTGCCTTAAAACCACCAAAGAGTCACAGTCTCAGTCAACCCATGAACACCTACACTTCCAGATTCAGAGCAAACCCAACGCCTCCCTCTGTGGCACCCTCATCCACAGGCCACGTGGACCCCGGCCCCAATTCTGCGAAGACATCACCGACCTCCTCATCCCCAAAGCACTCACCTCCTCCGACTATATCATACTTGGTGACCTCAACTTCCACCTTGATTCCCACAATGACCCCACCATCACAAACCTTCTGGACATCCTAACAACACTCGGCCTCAAACAACTCATCAGCTTCCCCACCCACAGAGCCTGACACATTCTCAACCCTGTTTTCTCAGCAGGGAACAACATCACCATCTCTCACTCCTCCGAACACCAGTGGACTGACCACAAGGGCGCCCACCTTACCCTTACAAAGAACATTGCATGCCACTATGCTCCCCCACCCCCTTGGCAGATGCTGGGGCAAAGTTACAGAAGCAAAGCTCACCAACGTTCTCAACCACTCCCTCCCACCGAACGCAGCGGACGTAAATGAGGCTGCATGCAAGCTACACCGCTGGTTATCAGAATGCGCTGACAAGGTAGCCACCCTAAGGAAACCAGCAGGATATTGTGATAGCAAAACACCTAAATGGTTTACGGCTAACCTACAGGAATCCAAACGTTCCTGCAGATGACTGGAACAGAAATGGAGGAACAACAAATCAACCGAAGACCGCATAGCCTACATGAATGCAGTCACCATGCACCACCAGAACATCAGACCACCAAAAAAGCTGCCATTCAAGAACACCTCAGCACCAGCGCTCACAAAAGCAAAGAGGTCTTTGCCATCGTCAACGTGTTCACAATCCCTGGGACAGGCACCTCATGCATCCCTCCCTCCCAAGACCTCTGCAACAACCCCCACCTTCTTTCACAGTAAAATCCAGGGCATTTAAAAAGGATTCAGGAACCAAAACCTGCCCACATCACTCAGCACCTCACCAAATCCTGTACTCCTGGACCCCTATCACCAAAGAGGCACCCAAAGGCTCATGAACTCCATCCACTCAAAAGCACCCTCGGGTCCGTTCCGTCATCATATCTTCAACCAGGCCAGCACCACTAGAGCTCTGCTGAACTATCAACCGATTCTTCGAGACCGCCACCTTCCCATCAGACTGGAAGCATTCTGAGATCAACCCACTGATCATGAAACCCACTGCCAACCCAACGGAGCTGAAAAACTACAGACCCATCTCTTTGCTCCCTTTCTCAGGCAAGGTAACGGAGAAGGCCATCAACCAGGAACTCATCAAATTCCTCAAAACACACCAAATCCTAGATGCATTCCAATCCGGATTCAGAAGCAACCTCATCACTGAAACCACACTCCTAGCAGCCACTGATGACATACACATCATACTAGACCACAGAGGCGCATCCACACTCATCCTACTCAACCTCTCCGCTGTGTTTAACACTGTCTCCCACTCCACCCTCTGCACCAGACTACACAACGCTGGGATTCGAGATAAAGCACTGGATTGGATCGGGTCCTTCCTCACTGGAAGAACACAGAGTGTCAGACTACTGCCGTTCATGTCTGAACCCAAAGACACTTGCTGCGGAGTGCCCCACTCAACCCAACATTTTTCAACATCTACATGGCCTCTCTTGCCAAGATCATCAAACAAAACAGGCTAAACATAGTCTCCTGTTCAGACAAAACCCAACTGATCCTCTCCCTGTCTGAGGCCAAGAGAAATTTCCGCAATGGGATGAGAGCAGACGCCACCTGGATGGAAGCCAGCCGCCTCAAACTCAACTCCGACAAGACAGAGATCCTCGTAATTAGCTCCACCCCTTCCACCTGGAATGACACCTGGTGGCCCACCACACTGGGAAATGCCCCCACGGACCACTCACACAACCTAGGCATCATCCTGGACTCCTCCCTATCCATGACCCGCCAAGACAATGCCGTCTCTTCGTCATGCTTCCACACCCTCCTGTGAAAGATTTTCAGGTGGATTCCCTCCAACATGAGGAAGACAGTGACCCACACACTTGTCACTGGCAAACTGGACTACAGCAACGCACTCCATGCTGGCACCACCAGGAAACCTCAATCAAGACTACAAAGAATCCAGAATGCAGCAGCCAGACTCATTCTGGACATCACCAAACACAGCCACATCTCATCCCACCTCAGAGACCTGCACTGGCTCTCAGTCAACAAGTGCATCACATACAAACTCCTGATTCACACTTATAAGGCACTGCAAAACATAGGACTGGCATACCACAACTACCACCTCACCTTTTACATACCCAGCAGACATCTTAGTTCTTCCAAGCTCGCCCTTGAAGCTGTCCCCAAGATCCGGAAAAGCACAGCAGGAGGAAGATCCTTCTCCTACCTAGCAACCCAGACATGGAACACTACCTCTCAAGTTCAGGCAGACCGCATCACTGAAGCAGTTCAGGAAAGATCTCAAGACCTGGCTCTTCGACTGAGCAGCAGGCTCACAAACAGCGCCTTGAGACCCTATGAGTGATTAGCTGCACATTAAAAATCTCTGATTGATTTGATTGAGGAAATCACTGTCATCAAAAGATCAACATTAACATATCCTTAACCTGGGAAGGAAATACACATCAGACAATATTCCACATGTATGTCTAAACATGTGATATATGTATTACAATGCCCATGTGGAAGAGGCTATGCTTGGACAAACCTCACAAATGTTGAAAATGATGAGAAATTAGCATAACTGCAATGTACGCAATAAGACTGTACAATTAGGCAGGGTGGGAGAATCTGGCCATACTGGGGTCTAATTATAAGTAGAAGTTTGTGAAAGTATTATATCCTTATGACAAGGTGGAGACACAACGTAAACTTTTCCAAGAAAGAGATTGTTAGAGGATCAAACTCTTACAGACAGTTTATTTGGCTGGAAGGAAGCCAAGCTAAATATTTCTGCCTTCTGATTGAGTGATAAAAAGTGGATAAGAATATGCACGTCATTAGCAATCAAAAGTTATTCCAGACCTGTAAAAATGGATTTTTTATTTCCAGTATTTGGTGACAAAGTTAATATCAACATGTGATAGCTTTTGCAATCATTGTTTACTTCAGACCACTATACTTGAATTGAGATTGTGAACATAAAGACTGACAATGTGGATGCAGTCGATGGGACATTCCCTGTGAATCATCAGTAGCGTAACACATAATGATGCACAGCCCCAGAATGTCATGGGGGTCGCTCAGTCTCCTCTATCTTGCATATATTTACAAGCATTGGGGATTTATTTAGATTTATAACATTTGAATATGTTGAAGCAAAGTACAAACAACTGATCACTGTTGAAGCGCAATGGATTCAATCAGCCATTAAAACAGATTTAATATCTGGAATATCTTTAATTTTGAAGGTGTGTGACATATATTTGGTTTAGAGAGGCAACTGTGATTACTTCAATAGATTACATTGTGGGCTACTGTAGATTTATGGCAGCACCCAATTGTTGTTTCTACAGAAACCCTGTGAGGCATGTGTTACTATACAGAGAAAGTCCTGCAAACCTGGTTCCCAAAATCTGTGGACCCCTCAACTGGCGAGAATTCAAAAACAATATTGATGACCAATAGAGGTGTATAATACTTAGACAACTTGCAATGACAGCAGTGCTGGTCCAAGACTCATGATCTGCTGGCTGCGCAGAGAAGAGGGACTGTTCTACTGATGTCACCTTGTTGTAGAAGAATTGATAGTGAGCACAACAGATGCTGTGCAAGGAATGATGGCACATGTAGGCATGAAAATATTTACTGTGGACGAGGCAGAATGGAGGCACTGACAGAGACCACCAAAACAAACATCATGGAATTCTACCCATCATGGTAAATGTCCCACTCAAAGGCAGGTTGAACCCAGACGTTCAATGAGCTACTGCTGGGCAATGGTTCCTGTAAGTTCCCTTGCCCCATGGCTGTGTTTTAAGCACAAAGTGACAATAAAAGTCATCCAGCTATTTTGGGGAATGCACCGTCGTGGCTGACTTCCAGCATTGTTCCTTATGGGTGTGCCCTTTCCATGAAAGCAGGTACTACATATAACAGCCTTACTAATGAAAGTCCAAGCCAATGGCCACCTTGGATTTTGGATTGCCATTAACCAAGCAAAAGGATGTTTGAAAAGATAGATTCGACCTTCAAGGAAATCAAAAACTGACTATGGTCACTACCCCAAAAAAAAACATGGATAAATGATGACATTTCTGTTGTGCCTCAACTCACATTTCTAGCTAGAGACTTGTTGCCATGGTTGTATGTTTGAGAATGTCCCCATTCAGGTTAGTGATGTACTCATTAAAAAAATCTTATGTGGATTTGGGCTTGTAATGTAACTCTGAGAGAAGGAAATGAACGTTTTTGGAAGAATCTTGTAGATCTTCCCATCAGATAAGAAGCTTCAGGTTTGAGGATGCAATTTATAAGTCTGTTTGGTGCTAATCCTTTATACACAGCATGGTGACAAACCTTAAATTGTGACACCAGACATAAGCATTTCCTACCTTGCACTTAAGCCACGAAAGACGTACTCCTTGGGGCATCCTACGGTTTCAATTGTATTGAGTGTTTACACATTGGTTTTGGTAATGTTCCTTTCCTGGTGTTCCATTTTCCAAATTCTCTTATAACAGATTAACAATTTTCTCATCAATAATTGTACTGCAGATGTTACAGTTATATTATCAATGATGTAATGGAAGATGCCATAAGTGATGTAATAGCTGGGGAAATTAGCAGTGCATGGTGAGGGCACGAGTTATAGATACTTGAAAAAACTCTAACTATAACAGCTGAATTTCTAAAGTTTTGTACATTTAAAATATGAGCATAACTATAATGGCCCTGTAAGAATTGTTTTTTAAATTAATTTCTCTGCTTTTTTATTCTATTTCCTAACTATAACATCCCTGTAAGCTTTGTTTTGTTCAGTGAATTTCTATTTCTTTTAATGTAAAGTCATTTTAACTACAATACGTCAATCCAACCACCATTGGCCAGGCACTGCGGCCAGCCCCCTATAGCCACCCAACCCGGTGCTCTGCACGGCCCTTGCCAGTGCATGGCGGGGGTTGGCCTACCCCATGTCACTTATGAAGTGCTTCTTTGTTTTGTAAAAATGTGATCTGTTAGACATGGCATCCTTGGCATGCTTTCCCCTGTCTTTTTTGCCTCTGCTTCCTATGGGTTGTCTGTGTGATGCACTTTGTTTTTTCTGGTTGTAGTACTCTGGGCACTATACCACTGCTGACCAGTGCCAAGCTGCAAGTGCTCTCGGTGTAAACTATATGTGTAATTGGCTTATCCCTGATTGGCATATTTGAATTACTAGTAAGTCCCTAGAGGTGCCCAGGGCCTGTAAATCAAATGCTACCAGTTGGCCTGCAGCATTGATTGTGCCACCCACATGAGTAGCCCTGTAATCATGGCTCAGACCTGCCACTCCAGTGTCTGTGTGTGTAGTTTTAAACTGCCAATTCGACCTGGCAAGTATCCCCACCTGCCAGCCCAGACCTTCCCTTTTTGTCTATGTAAGGCACTTCTAAGGTAGGCCCTAGGTAGCTCCATGAGCAGGGTGCAGTGTATGTTTAAGGTGGGACATGTAATGATGTGTTATACGTGTCCTGCCAAATTCGGTTTCCACTGTTGCAAGACCGATCTCTCTCAAAGGTTAACATAGGGCTGCCTTTAAATATTTTTTAAGTGCTTTTTCCCTTTGAGAGCAGATAGAGATGAGATGTGGAGTTTGGGGTCTCTGCTTTCACAATTTAAAAATACATCTTTTTGGTAAAGTTGGTTTATGGATTGTCAGCTTGAAAATGCCACTCTTCAAAGGTTGGATTTTCTTGCTTAAACCATTCTGTGTCTCTGCCTACTTGTGTATTCCATGTGTGGGTTAGACTGACAGTTGGGTTGTTGTGAATTCCCTCTTGACAGTGACACAAAGGGAGCTGGGGTGTAGACTGCGTACCCTGATGAGTCTCCTGGGCTAGAGTGGGGAGATAGGAGCTGACACTTACACGTGAATGGGCTGTGCCTGTCGTCACACAATGCAGTCTGCAACCCCCTGGTGTGTGTCTGGCCAGGGCAAGGTAGGATCTTGTGAACAACAGAGAATTTCCTTTGAAGTTTGCCTACTTCAGAGGCAGAAAGGGGTATAAGTAGTGGATCCAAAACCCCAGACTTTTAGATTACTTCGGGACTCTATAGGAACCACAGCCAAGGAAAAGAGACTGAGGAGCTGGAGGAGGAGTAGTGCCCCTTTGCCTGTGACTGTGCTTTGCTTGGTTGGCCTGCAGTTGCTGCTTCTGCCTGAAAGAGGACAAACACAGGACTGTGTGGCATATTCCTACTTGTGACGTGTCTTCAAGGACATGGACTGATCTTGCCTCCTGTTTTGAAGTCTAAGGGCCATCAAAGACTTCCTCTGCCAGCACCTGGACTCTATTGCTGAGACTCCCACTATGCCAAGTGGTGCCCACTCCAGTCCCTGGGCCCATGAAAGGAAAAACTTGTGGAACCAGGACCGAAATCCACACACAGGAGCTGTGCGGGAAAAGTTTTGACGAACCACCTGCAACGCGGCTATAAAAATGACACACCACCTGCATTGCGGCTGAGATATCGAGGCACCACCTGCATCATGGCTGGAGAAACGGAGCAACACCCACTTGTGACTGCTAAATCCGATGCAACCCCCCCACGCCGCGGTTCCTTATCACTGTGCGATCCGATTCCACCCACAGTGCCAAAATCAGTCTGAACCTGCCCAGATCCGAGGTGTCCATCCGGAAATCGACGCATCGTACTGTTGCAGGAGAGAAAAATGATGCATCGCCTACCCCACCAGAGAAGAACTGATGCACGACCTCACTTGCGAGTATGGAATTGACGCATCGCTGACTTTTACTACACATGCTCTCTCATGCAGCTTTTTTTTTAACGTAAACCAGGTACTTTGTGTAACATCAACACATCATTGTTTTCTATGGATTAAAGCTCATTTTAATTTAAAAATTCAGACCTCTACTTGTGTATGTGGAGTTTTGTTGTTTTGGTCTTGTTTGATTTAGATAAATTTTAGCTATTTTTCTTAACTGGTGAGGTGTCCATTTTGTAGTGCTTTCACTTTATTACTGTGTTTGTTGGGACAAATACTTTACACATTGCCCTTAAGATGAGCCTGACTGCTTGTGCCAAGCTACCAATAGGGAGAGCAGGGGTTATCTTAAGTGTGTAACTCCCTTGCCTTTACTAGAGGGAGAGTCCCTGCTTGCACAGATTGCAAACTGACTGCCAACCAGCAACCCCATTTCTAACATGATCATATTCATTTTCATCAAGAATGCATCTCCACAATAGGTGGGAAACACGTTCCGGGGGCCCTTTAGTAAGCTGTCAATCTTCCTTGGAAAGTGGAGAGCACAATATCTGGTCTCAGCAGCAGATGAGAAGAAAGAACCATCTTGTCACAGTCACTATATGAGATATTGCACTCAAAAAAAGCAAGGATGCAAACACCTCCTTCAATGGTTACTGATAACTTTTCATTATGGGAATGCAGATAAAGCACAATTGCTTTGGCTTGGCCATGCGCCTGAAGTTAGGATGATTACTACTTTACAGAAGGGGAATTTAAATCTGGGCACCAGCTTTTTTATATGACGTTTGTCCCAGAATGAATCCTACCCTGCGTATTTATCTATGATAAATATACAGGGCTGAATCCTTTTCTGCGGGGGGCTGCGGGGGATCCTCTAGGCCCCCGTTGTACCAGCCAGTTCCCAGCTTCCTGCAGGAGCTGGCATTGCTCTCAAACACAGGATGCTGCTGAAAATGCAGCCCCCTGCATGCAGGAGCAATAGTTTCATCTTTTACTCTGCCTGAATGTTTGCAGGCATGGAAAGAGATGAAAACTCAGCTTCCAGAAAGCTTGACAGCTCTCTCTTGTTGGAAGCAGGGTTTTTGCTTTTGCCTGGCAGGAGCTTTCACAGCTGTTGCCATGGAAAAGCAAACAGCTACCTCCCGAGGGTAGGCACCTCAGGAGATCACAGCAGCCATTCCTGAGGGGTGGTGGTCCTCAAAGCCATGAATGGACTCAGGAGGGGACCCGGACAGTCCCCCCTCCTTTAAGCTGCAATTGCCGGCCGCAGGAACCTGGTGATCCCTGGAGCTGTATATGGCCCAGGAGGACAGCCAGTTGGCCCCCTCCATCTTTTTCAAAACTTCTATGGATTTGGGGAGATGGTGGTTCCTGGAACCCCTGAAGAATCTGCGCGTCCCTGCCCAATAATTTTAATTTGTTGCCCCTGGGAGATGGTGGTCCATGCAGCTGCCCTGTCTGTTTATTGGTTAAAGCCCCAGGGAGGTGGCTTCTAAAAGACCTAGGAGTGGGGCCCTGAGTGTCCCCCTCTATTTCAATTACATTGGCTATGTCCCTAGAAGAGCTGGGGGTGTCTCTAAGCATATTCTTTTAATGTTGTGGGGGGGGGGCGCAGAGAGTAAATCAGCCACCCAGCAACATTAACAAAAAAGTAAGTCTCCTGGGTTATTGAAACCATGATCCCAGAATAGCTTACCATATTTTTTCAAAGCACGCCTAGCTAAAGCTCTGTGCTCTTCAGTTGGAGTGCAGAGCCCCCTTGTGGTTGGTCCTATAGCTGCCCTTTGTATCTTGATTATTATTTTTTAAAGATTCAAAGCCATGTTGATATTTTCCTTTAAATACAGCTTTTTTTGCACTTTTAATGACAGACATTGTTATTAAACAATGAACTGTGTGAATTGATGAAATATATATTTTGTTATAAATATTGTTCAGTTTCTGACAAAGACGATACATGAGTTTTATATATGTTGATATTCTGACATGAAGCTAATAGGCACACATTTAATATTTTGGTGTTCTGACCCTTTGGCAAAGCCAGCAGCTCTGTGTTACTTAAAATGGCACAACTTATATTCAGCTCTGAGCACCCGTGAGATTTTGGGTGCCAGGCCCAACATCCAACCCAACACTGTGCATGGCTTGTGGAGCGAAGGCTGTGGGTGGCATGAAGCTGGCTGCCCACGGGGAAGTTAAGGCATAGGGACGTGGCTTGGTGTTGGCTGTCTGTGAGGGGTTGGCTACACACAGATGTGTACATTGGCATTACATATCATAATTTAATATTACTTCATGTTAATCAACCCCTAGTAATTCACTGGAGAAAATGAAGGTTAAAGTGATGTTGTAGTTAGTTATGATAATAGTATCTTACTAACCATTAACAGAAACTTAGAAAAAACTTAAAGGGATGGTATTGTTAGGTGAAAATGTCATTGGAAACATAACCATGTTAAATTTCCAAAACCACAAAAATTCAACAGTTATAGTTCTCTCAAGTAACTATAACTCATGCCCTAAGTTAACTATAACTCACACCCTCACCATGGATTGCTAATTACCCCACGTATTACATTACACATGACATGGTTGATGACCTCACTGATAACATTTGCAATATCTGAAATGACCTTATTGATGACAATTAATCAATCAATCATATATTTTTAGAGTACACTACTCACCCATAGGGTCTCAAGGCGCTGAGGGGCATGTCCTCAGAGATGAGTTGAAGAGCCAGGTCTTGAGTTCCTTCCTGAACTGAGGCAGCGATAAAGACTTTCTGAGGTGAGGAGGTTAGGTATTCCAACCCTTTGCTGCCAGGTATGAAAAATATCTTCCTCCAGCTGAGGACTTCTTAATGTGGTGTATATTGGCGAGCGACTGCAGGGACGAGCAGAGAGGTCAGAAAGGGGAGTACTAGGTGATGCGGTGGTTGAGGTAGATGGGTCAGCTTTTGTGGAGGGCTCTGTAGGTATGTAAGAGGAGCTTGAAGTTGATCTTCTTCTCAACTGTGAGCCAGTGCAGTTTTTTCAGGTGTTCGGTGATGTGTTCTCGACGGGGGATGTTTAAGATGAGTCTGCCTGTGGCATTTTGAATTTGTTGCAGCTTTTTCTGGTTCTTCTTGGAGGTTCCGGCATAGAGGACACTGCCATAGTGAAACCTAGTCGGGATTAGGGCATGTGTCATGGTTTTCTGACAGTCAGTTGGTATCCATCTGAAGATCTTCCGTAGGAGTCCGAGGGTGTGGAAGCAGGTGGAGGTGATGGAGTTGACCTGTCTGGTCATGGTGAGCATTGAGCTGAGGATAATGCTGAGGTTTTGTGTGTGGTCTGTAGGGGTGGCGGGCCTGCAGAGTGTTGACGGCCACCAGGAGTCATCCCAGGCTGATGATGAGGGTCCCAGGATGAGGATCTCAGTTTTTTCAGAGTTCAGCTTAAGGCATCTCCCCCTCATCCCAGATGGTGACTGCTTCCATCCTGTCCATGAAGTTATTTTTGGCTGTTGAGTGGTTCTCGGTCAGAAAGATGATCAGCTGGGTGTAATCAGCATAGGAGACAATATTCACACCATAGTTCCTGACTATGGGGGCAAGTAAGATCAAAAAGATGTTGAACAGCGTGGGGCTCAGCGATGATCCTTGGGGTACTCCACAGCTGATGTCAGTGGTTTTAGACAGGTGTGGCGGGAGCCTGACTTTCTGTGTTCTGCCTGTCAGGAAGGAGTGTATCTATTCAAGGGCCTTGCCACGTATGCCTGCTGCGTAGAGTCTGGAGCATAGTGTGCGGTGAGACACTGCATCAGAGGTGGCTGAAAGATCAAGTAGGATGAGTGCTGCTGTTTGTCTGAGGTCGAGGAGGTAGTGGATGTCATTTTTGGCTGTCAGTGGGGCGGTTTCGGTACTGTGGATAGTTCAGGATGCTGATTGGGAGATGTCCAGGATGTTGTTGTCCTCAATGTGTTGGTGTAGCTGAGTGTTGATTACTTTCTCTGCAACCTTAGCTGGGCAGGGCGGCAGCCGGATGGGGCAGTAGTTCTTGAGGTCTGTTGGGTCAGCTGCAGATTTCTTCAGAATAGGGCAGCTTTCGGAGTGCTTCCAGTCTTCAGGGTAAGTTGCTGACTGTAGGAAGCAGTTGATGGTCTTGCAGAGTTTCGGCACAATCGATGCGCTGGCCTTGTTGAAGAGGTATTGGGGGCAGGAGTCGGTTGGGGCTCCAGAGGAGATGCTGCTCATGATGGAGTGGGTCTCGTCTGTTGTGAGAGGGGTCCAGGCATGCAGGAGGTGTGGGGGTTCAGAGGATCCTAGCAGGGGTGTTACTGGTGAGCTCAGAGAATCTTGTGGTCTGAAACTGTCAAAAATGTCTTTGATTTTCTGATGGGAAAAAGGTGGCCAGTCTTTCGCAGAGATCCTGAGATGGAGGGATGTTAGTGGTCTCGGATTGTGGTTTGGCGAATTCTTTGACGACGTTTGAAAGTTCTTTAGTGTTGTGTGTGGTGTTGATGCGGTTCTGCAGAGCGGATTTCCTGGTGGACCTGATAAGGCTGTGGTGGGATCTTCAGGCGGATTTGAAGGTTGCAAGGTCTTCTGGAATTTGCTGTTCCTCCACTTTTTCTCTAGCCTCCTACATGAACGCTTTGATTCCTGGAATGTGGGGGTGAACAAACTGGCTTTCTTGGAGGAGGGCTTCCCTGTGGTCATCTGGGGAGGAGCTAGGGTGTCGGAGCAGTTGGTGATCCATTTGTAGAGGTTGCGAGCTCAGGTGTTGGCATCTGTTGTGTTGGGGGGTGGTGAGTTGCTGAAGGTGTTTATGAGTTGATCCTCTGAGGTCTGGTTCCATTCCCTGTAGGCGGGACACGTTGACTGAGTGTGGGCTGTGGGCATGGAGATGGAAAAGTGGATGCAGTGGTGGTCGGTCCAGTGTAGCAGAATCTAGTCAATGACATTGCTGCTGGCAGAGAAAATGTGTTTGAGAGTGTGTCTGGTGGTGTGCCTTGGTGAGGTGACCAGTTGCTTGAGCCCAATTGTGTCCAGGTTCTCGAGTAGTGTAGAGGGGTTGGGGTCCCTGAGATAGCTGAAGTGGAAATTGAGGTCGCTGAGGAGAATGTAGTTGTGGGAGATGAGTTCACGGGGCTATACAGATGACTATGGCATCGCTGAACGTTAGGCGTGGTCTGGGTGGTCTGTAAATGAGGGTGCCATGGGTGGTGGTCTTAGGGTTGGTGTGCACTTGGAAGTGGAGATGCTCCATG